>NW_012267404.1:1266317-1274453 GCF_000151885.1 Dipodomys ordii
ACACACACACACACACACACACACACACAGAGTCAAGCTAAGAGAAAAGAGAAAGGGAGATATATGAAGATTCAGAGATTTGCTGCAACGGGGTACCAGTCTTTAGATACTTATTAAGTATGGGATGAATAAATAGTATTGATGGGGCTAAAATACAGGTTTTAATACAGTTCTGTTAAAAGATTAGATAGACTAGATAGACCCTTGCTAGTTTATATGTTCGTGTGTGTGTGCATTTTTTTGTATGTATGTGATATATATCCCTGAGCTTTATACACTCAAGGCTAGTGCTCAAGTGGTACTGGAGCCACAGCTCTATTTGTGATTAATTGGAGAAAAGAGTCTCATTGGCTTTCCTGCCTGGGCTGGCTTTGAACCACAATCCTTAGATCTCAAGACTCCTGAGTAGCTAGGATTACAGGATTGAGCTTCTGGCATATAGCTAGTCCTTCAATATTAAAGGGCTACAAGCTGGGCGCCGGTGGCTCAAGCCTGTAACCCTAGCTGCTCAGGAGGCTGAGATTTGAGGATCAGTTATAAGCCAGCCCAGACAGGAAAGTCCATGAGAATCTTATCTCTAATTCACCACGGAAAACTGAAAGTGTCACTGTGGTTTAAGTGGCAGAGCACTAGCCTTGAGCTGATGAGCTAAGGGACAGTGCCCAGGCCCAGAGTCGAAGCCCCATACTGACTAAATAAATAAATAAATAGGGCTACATATGGGCTAAGTGCCATGGGTCATGACTGTAATCTTACTTACTTGGAAGGTATAGGAGGTTCACAAGCGACCAGGGCCTGTAAAAGTTCACAAGATCCCATCTCAACGAATAAGCAAGGTTTGGTGATGGTAGTATGGCCTGTCATCCTAGCTACCAGAAAGGTATGAAGAGGAGGATCACAGTCCAGGTTAATCATGTCAAAACATGAGACTCCATTTGGGGGGGTGGGGAAGCTGAGGACATGGCTCCAGTGGTAAGAGTGCTTGCCTAGCAAGATCAAGGTCTTGAGTTTGAATTCCTAGCACTACATTAATCAATTAATCTTAATTAATTAGTGCTGCAAATAAGCTTGTTAGGTTTACCCCAATTTGAAAGAATTAGTAAGTCCAAAGGTAGATATTATGAGGAATCTGTTCTGAATTACCTACAGCAAAAGTCAGTTAATCAAGATTAAGAAAAGGGATAGGAGCTGGGCCTCAGTGGCTCAGCCTAGGCAGAAAAGTCTATGAGACTCTGATCTCCAGTAAGTCACCAGAAAACCGGAAGTGGCACTGTGGCTCAAGTGGTAGCGTGCTAGCCTTGGGCTGAAGAGCTCAGGGACAGCGCTCAGGCCCAGAGTTCAAGTCCTATGAGGGACCAAAAAAAAAAAAAAAAAGAAAAGAAAAAGTAAAACTAAAACACAACCTGAAAGAGGATAAATATGGTTGTAATAGATTGCTTACTACTATGAAAACCGAACGGGACCTGCTGAAATTGCTTTGGGAGGGAAGGGAACGTAATAAAGGGAATGAAACTGACTGGAATACATTATAGTATGTGGCAATGGAAACTACCTTCTGTATAACTCATGTAACCTAATTTTTAAAAAATGCTAAAGTTGGGTTGGGAATGTGGCTTAGTGGTAGAGTGCTTGCCTAGCATGCATAAAGCTCTGGGTTTGATTCCTCAGTACCACATAAACAGAAAAGGCCAGAAGTGGCACTGTAAATTAAGTAGTAGAGCAAAAGAAGCTCAGGGACAGTGTCCAGGCCCTGAGTTCAAACCCCACGACTGGCCAAAAAAAAAAAAAAGTTAAAGTAAAAAGTAAATTCCGGATAATTAAAGGACTAGAAAGGCTCAAGACCATTTTATAATTTCTATCTCTTATTCTGGACAAGTTTCAGGAATTAAAACCAAAACAATAGGAACACCCCAAGTTACTTATGCTTTCCTCAGTGAAACTTCTTGGTTGATCGATAACCTTTTCAGAATCTAGAATAGTGAAGGCTAGGAAAGTCCTCCTAATAACAACCAGCACAAATCATTTCAGCTAAAAGCACGCACTCATTCATGTAAAAAGGAAAAATGAACAGCCTTGGCCAGCAGCCTTCCACTGACTGGACAAAACCTAACTCCTATTAGTGTTATACACGGATGGCTAAGAAGGACAAAAAGAAAGAAAGAAAGAAAGAAAGAAATGTAATTGTTGACATTTTAAAGATTTATAGCTAGATTTTTTTACATACCTGAAAAATTCAAAGTTGAGGCAAGCCTTCGGCAAGAAAAACTTATCATCTTGCTTGAACCACAGTTTGCTCATAGCTGTATCCTGTGATGGAGAAACAATTTGGTTTGGAAAATTGGGGCACATTCAGGAAGAATTGGAAATCAATTTACTCTTCCAGGAGGAGAATAGAGGCAATAGTTGAAAGTTTGTTCTTTTAGCTGTGGTTCCCTGGGTTGAAGCGCAGCATTGACAAATAGGAAGCTAACAGAGAGGACTGGCCTCCTGTGGCAGAGAAAAACCCTCTATGTCCCCTAGATTATGGACAGGATGGTATGGTGGAGGAAGAGGCAGATTGGTGGCCTGATACCAATTGTCCTGTCCTCATCTTTCTGGACACGGTGAGGTACAGGTAGGACTCCTTTGTGGGAGGTATGGCAGCCAGCCTCCAAGGGGGCCTACATAATCCCTGTCTGCGATGATTCACAATTTTTGGTATTCCCCCTTCTACAACTAGACCAGGTTAAGTCTGCCTAACTGACAGAAGACAGAAGTGCTAGTGTGATACCTGTGAAGTCTAAGTTGAGGCTGCTATCTTGATCACTCACTATCCCTTCTGGATCAATTCTCTGGCGGAAGCCAGCTGCCAGCTCAACTAACACCTGAAAGTCCACCTGGTAGAGAACTAAGGCCTTGTAACAACCACAGAACTGAACTTGGAAAAGAATCATCCAACCCTACCAGCTTTCAGATGACCAAAGCCATGGCTACCAGCTTGACTATACACTCAGAGAATCTGAGCCCAAAGTACCAAACTATGCCACTTCTAGATTTCTGAGTCCCAGGGTATTTACACCAAATGTTTGCCATTTAATTTTATTGTTTTAGTGTTTGTGTTTCTAGACTGCAAAATTAAAAAAATAATTTGTTATGTAGTGACTGGAAACAAACACACAAAGAGGAACAAACCAGCTTGCCACCTTGATTCTCACTTCACTCACGTTATATTACAGATACTTACTTGGAGTTACTATAAAATTCTGTCAAGAGATAGAAATGTCTAATTTACTCCGTAATTTATTCTGAAAAAGCCTATTTAAAATAAACAAGCAAGGACTGAAGGTATAACACAGTGGCAGAATGGGTACTTCACATGCACACATTCCTGGATTCTTCCAACACTAATAAATACAAGTAAGTAGCTAACAAATACTAAGAGAGGTAAACAAGCTATACATAACTTAACATGTAACTCAGTTTAAGTCATTGTAGAAGAATTAGTAGATAACGTAAAATCTAGTTGCTTGAGCTAAATTGAATCCCACATTCCTCACTGGAAGGGGGGACATTGATCATGATGCAGTGTACTCATAATCTGATTTCTTCAATTAAATCTCCTTCAGATAAGGGATTTCAAATGGACAACAGCTTAACAGTAAAAAAAAAAAAAAAATGCCAGGTGCTGGTCGCTCACTCCTTTAATTAGCTACTCAGGAGGCTGAGATCTGAGGATCAAGGTTCAAAGCCAGCCTGGACAGCAAAGTACATGAGACTCTTATCTCCAGTTAGCTACCAGAAAACTGGAAGTGGAACTGTGGCTTAAGTGGTAGAGCGCTAGCCTTGAGCTGAAGAGCACAGGAACAATGCCCAGGCTCAAAGTTCAAGCCCCACAACCAACAGAAAAAAAAAAAAAAAATCATGTTCCTAAACACCAATTCTCATCTTATTAACTCACGAATGTCTGAATGTTGTCATCTAAAGAAGATAATAAAAGATACGTGTCAATAATTATGAGTTTTAGTTTGAAAGTTTAGAAAGGAGAATGTTGCTGTAGTAATTTAATCTCTATTTTTTGACAATTACTACCTATAGTACGAAACAATGTGAAAAGAACAGTCTGGAAAGAAAAAAGAGGAAAATGTCTACTTCTTAGTCACCCATTTCTTTGATATAAAATCCCATTAACTTCATCCAGCCCTTGTATCCTAATGAGATTTTTTTTTTAAGTGCAGTAAACTAACAGCTTCCCTTCGAACAAGGTTTCTTTTTATTTTGTGTTGGTGGTTGTGGAGCTTGAACTCTGGGCCTGGGTCCAAGGGAAGGTTTCTTACTGCTAACTTTATGATGTAGCACACACCTATTTCCTGAGTTTCCAATGGACCTGGATAAAATACTGGATCTTTTGACTCACTTATGGTTACAGTCTAAGCATTTTTTTTCCTTACAAAGGAAGCAATTCTCTAGATCCTATGTTGTTCAGTAGTTTCATTTTCTTCCTGAAATATTTTAAACCTAATATTCTTAGAGTCTTTCTGCAAGATTTGTCATATCTAAGGATATGAGACCCCCTAAATCAACAAAATACCAAATACAAGGTATTATCCAACTAGTTTCCCATGTAGTAAATCTCCCAAACTAAACCACTGAGGGTTTAGCTTCAGTGCTAATACTTAGTTTCTAAGGCCCTGAGCTCAACCCCAGTACTACAAAACAAAAAAAACAAACAGAACTAAACAAGATAAAGCCACAGATTCTGTTCAGGATGGAGGGTGGGGTGGGATGGTTGGTACAAGCCTGTAGAATCAGCTACTTGAGATATTGAAGCAGGAGAATTACCTGATCAAAGGAGTTCAGGGCTATCCTGGACAATATAGTGAGACCCCCCAAACAAAAGCAAAACAAAATGAAAAATACAGATTCCAAACATTACCTTAATAAGAACAGGGTATGATGTTGCATCTTTTTCTAAGGACAAGATCTCAAAATTCGTAGGAATAAATTCGTTCTTTGTTGGGAGTTTAAATTTTCCATTCAGGTCAGCATTCTGCCATTTCTGGGTGAATAGTAACACACATACACACACAAAAGCAATTAACAGCCTGTTTCAAGAGTTAAAAAAGCGACTTTGGGCTGAGCATACAGCCCTAGCACTGTGCTATGAAAGAAAAAGAAATGTGTCTTTGCTCAATACCTAAACAAAAATATGTTAAGGGAATAATATCACCTAACAGTTTTTTCCATCACATGTAATTTACTGGTGGGTCTCTATGAAACTTGAGTTTCTCTTGGGGGGCTAGAGAAGCATGTATTCATCATCTCTCCTTTCCATATCTAAAATGATTAGCATAAGGAATAAACAAGACTATAGAACATAGAGAATCTAACTGGCACACTTGAAAATGGTGTTTGCTCCAGCTCTTTCAAGAACAAAATAATCTGTACAGTGATATATTTTCCCAACTCTTAGACTACAAGGTATTTACATAAGAGCCATTGACTATGACTAGGCAGTTATTTCCATGTTTGGCCTGTGGCCCAGGCTTAAAAGAGCTTTTTTCCCTTCAGTATTTCTTAGGGCCTGACTCATATCATGAGATCTTCTAGGGACAGTATTTATGGGCCACCCCCATCCAGTCTTAAGTCTGTGAAGCCAGAGAGCTCATGATCTCATAGTTCCTCCCTGATCAGGCTCATTCCCAGATGGAGGAGCCCTACCTTGATCACTTCATCAGGTATAGCTTCTTGCTTGTATTGGGTTCCATACCACTCTTCTGTGCGATCAGTTTTTCCTTCAAAAGATTTAGACACTATTGCAACCCTAGACATATATGGGAAAAGCAAACAGGAACAAGCCAGTAAACTCATGATGCATATATAAATTTAAGAATCTGACTCATAAAATGTACATAATATCTAAGAATGTGCTGCACCTCTTAAGACAAAGTAGATCCTGTAAAATTTAACCCAAACAGGCAAAAGCCAAAAATAACCGAATAACTATATATGTATGTGTGTATGTGTATAGGACATATAATAATACACATGTATGCATACATATGTCATATGTACACTTATGTATGTGTGTATATATATTTATTTTTATTTTTGATTATAGTTTCTGTTATCCTTTGGTTATATTCCATTATTTTTAGTGTGAAAAAGTGCTTACAGGGGAAATTATACTATTATCTAGTTTAAAAAGAATAGCTAAGGGGGAAAAAAGAATAGCTAAAAAAAATGGAACAAAACTGTTTAAAAATGGTCTTGATGCTAAGCGCTGATGACTCACCCCTATAATCCTAGCTACTCAGGAGGCTGAGATCCGAGGATCACAGTTCAAAGCCAGTCTGGTCAGAAAGTCTGAAAAACTCCTGTGTATGTGTGTGTGTGTGTGTGCGCGCGCGCGCGTGCGTGCGTGTGTCTTGTGGGGCCTGAACTCTGGGCTTCGGCACTGTCCTTCAGCTCTTCAGCTCGAGGCTAGCACTCTACCACTTGAGCCACAGGGCCACTTCCAGCTTTTTCTGTTTATGTGGTGCTGAGGAATCGAATCTAGGGCCTCATCCATGCAAGGCAAGTACTCTAGCCCTGTGCTACCTTCCCAGCCCTGTGTGAAAAACTCTTATCTCCAATTAACCACCAAAAAGCTGGAAGTCGAGCTGTGGCTTAAGTGGTAGAGTGCTAATCTTGATCACAAAAGCTGAGGGACAATGGCCAGGCCCTCAGTTCAAGCCCCTGGAGAAAAAGAAAAAGAAAAATGTAGAAAATGACCTTTCCTTTTCATACTAAGACTTAATAAGAAAAGGAACCAATAGGCTAAAATAACTGCAGACTGTTGCCTTGAAGTCAAGATGTACTGTCCATATACATTGACATGTTGAATTAAAACCCCTTTGTACAGTTACTTAAAGATTAAAAAAAGAATTAGTGGAAAGGGCAAAGGCTTGCAATCAGCATCTTGAACTCTGGAGGTACTCTGATTCACTTTGATATCCTGCCAAAAATCACAGTTAAGATCTAAATTAGACAAGGTCATTTAGCGTCTCTGAGCTTTAGTTTCATTACTTTTTAAATAGAAATTCAAATTAAATGAACTCTTCTTCCATTAGTAGAGCTGGGGTTTTTTTGGAGGTGAGGATCAAATCCAGAGGCTTGCCCATGCTATTTTATTACTGTGCCACAATCTCCACTCCTCAAATTAGATTTTTTTTTTTTTTTTTTTTTTTGGTTGGTCGTGGGGTTTAAACTCTGGGCTTGGGCGC
Organism: Dipodomys ordii; assembly: GCF_000151885.1. NCBI lineage: Eukaryota > Metazoa > Chordata > Mammalia > Rodentia > Heteromyidae > Dipodomys > Dipodomys ordii. The sequence goes on from NW_012267404.1 coordinate 1,273,559, forward strand.
TGTCCCTGTGCTCTTCAGCTCAAGGCAAGCACTCTACTGCTTGAGCCACAGAGCCACTTCTGGTTTTCTAGTGGTTTATTGGAGATGAGAGTCTCACTGATTTTCCTACCCAGGCTGGCTTTGAACTGTGATCCTCAGATCTCAGCCTCCTGAGTAACTAGGTTTACAGGCATGAGCCACCAGCGCCTGGCTCAAATTAATTTTTTTTTGTTGGTCCTGGGACTTGAACTTAGAGCCTGGCTTCACATTAGATTTTTAAAACACAAACAACAAAAGGGGAAAAGGTCTAAAAAGGTCCTCCCAGACAAAGAGTAGAAAAAAAAAGAGAGAGAGAAAAATCCCCAACAATCCAAAACTATTAATGAGACTCAAAATCAAATATGTTTTATTCTGAAACCCAGGATAGGTGAATGAACCAAGTGATTCAAATGAAATCCCACTTCTAAGCACCAAGGAGTCACATTCCCTGATGCTTGGGCGACAACAAAGTCTAAAAGAATCACTATTCATCATTCTTTAGAAATGCTCAAGGATATGGGACGAGGCAGAAGACTAGAGCAAATGCTTAATTTTCAAATACAGAAAAAGTGGAACCTGAACATTATAGCCATCGGCTTAAACACTAAGAATTTCACAGTCAAGAATGTAGAATCAAACTGAATGCCAGTGGTTCATGCCTGTAATCCTAGCTACTCAAGAAGCTGATATCAAAGGGTTAAAGTCTGACTTCAGCCCAGCCAGGAAAATCCATGAGACTCTTATCTCCAATTAACCACCAAAAAGCTGAAAATAGAACTATGTTCATGTGGTAAAGTGTCAGCCTAGAACAAAGAAGCTAGTACCTTCAACACACACACACACACACACACACACACACACACACACACACACAGAG
>NW_012267404.1:1276261-1285782 GCF_000151885.1 Dipodomys ordii
GATCCTCAGATCTCAGCCTCCTGAGTAGCTAGGATTACAGGCGTGAGCCACCAGCGCCCGGCTAAGAAGCTGTGTCTTTACCTAAATGTTTTATGAGAATGGATATTATGTATGCCTGATGACCACGTTTTCCTTCTCTGGTATTTCAAACAGAAAGCTGTGTTAATGGGACAAGCTGACATAGTGCAAAATAGAAACCAGAGGGCTGGTAAGACACATTCTTTGATAAACATATGTAGCATTCACAGTTTAGGGCAAAAAGTGATAAGCACTTCCCAGGGACAACAATTGGGACTTTGGACTAGAATGCTTCAACTTGAACAGTGTTTACTACTTTGCTATGAGATGTGAACTGAGAGTACTTCAATAACAAAGGAAACAAAACAATCCTGATGCCTGAAATAACTACCATGTGTATCAGAGAAATGCAGTGATCCAGTCACCTAATGTGGAAGTTACTTTCCAGAGAACCCCGTGATAGGTGATAATCCATGAAGTAGTAGCATTAGATAGTTGTCCCACGCTATACCGTGGTTCACTTACTGCTACTTCGCAGATTTTCACCTATTGTGGGAGTATCTGGGATGTAACTCCCGCAATAGGTGAGGGATCATTATTTTTAAAAGAACCCCTCAATGCAGTGAAGCCACAATAAGTGGACTGCGATATAGCAAGGGATGACTACTTTTAACAGAAGAAGCGCCCATGTCCAAAAGGGTTCCATAATGAAGTGGAAAAGGTTTAAACAGACCACATTGCCTGAAGAATATAAGGAGAAGATACAAGCAAAAAGCCCTTCCTAGGACTGACTCAGACTCAAGCTGCCTAAGAAGCAGCTAGAGTCCACCAATACTCAGACAGGGCCCTATAAACAAGTTTCAACTGACCAATGAGCTTTTGGTACTCTCTCTCTCTCTTTTTCTCTCTCTCTCTCTATACACATATATATGTATGTGTGTGTGTATATATATATATACATATACATATGAATGAATATTTATATAATAAGTATGAAACCAAAGCATTTATTAGAACTTAGAGATTCTCAGTTTGATAACCACTCATTCAAGCATCCTAACAATCAATTTATTTATCTAAATCGCAGCTCCAGGCATAGAGAGCATCAGAGCTGTTCAGAATTAGAAGAAGACACTGCTATGTTCATCTTGTTTTAAGGTGAGGAAAAATTCCTAGCCATCTGATAGATGAAACCTGTTGCTGAGGTGAGTACAGGGGTACAGATTTGTTTGTTATTCATGTTGTTTCTTTTTTTTTTTTTGCCAGTCCTGGAGCTTGAACTCAGGGCCTGGGCACTGTCCACGAGCTTCTCTCTTTGCTCAAGGCTAGAATTCTACCACTTGAGCCATAGCACCACTTCTGGCTTTTTCATTTTATGTGGTACTAAGGAATTGAACCCAGAGCTTCATGCATGCTAGGCAAGCACTCTAGCACTAAGTGACATTCCTAGACCTGTATTCATGTTATTTCTATCACTTGACTTTTGAGAGAAGATGAGGATAAAGAAATATAGATAAGAAGATGAGTTGAGGCTGGGAATGTGGCCTAGCATGCATGAAGTCCTGGGTTCGATTTCTCAGTACCACATAGGAAGTGGCGTTGTAGCTCAAGTGGTAGAGTGCTAGCCTTGAGCTGAAGAGCTGAGGGACAGCGCCCAGGCCCAGAGTTCAGGCCCCACGACCAGAACAAAAAAAAAAAAAAAAGATGAAGAGACTCAGTACCACATAAACAGAAAAAGCCGGAAATGTGCTGTGGCTCAAGTGGTTGAGTGCTAGCCTTGAGCAAAAGAAGGACTGGAAAAAAAAAAGGCATGTATTGGCTGATGAAGCTTGGGGTTAGTTCATTGCACTATTCTCTACCTGTGTAATCTTACTTGACTAAAAAAAATTGAAAGCATTTTATTTACAACTTCAATTTTTCAGATTTTGATCATGACCAAAAACTGAGTCTATAACAGTAAAATGTGTAGGTGACTCACCGAACGTTTTCTGGTCTGAGTTTATCAAGAACCATCTCTATTAAGTCAGGTCTAAATTCTTCCAGCAAATATTCAGCTACAAGAACTTCTTCTAAGGGGTAATACTTTGAGAAAGGAAAACACAAGTAAAAGTTACAAGGCAAACAAAGGATTTAATTTATTAAAACACACAGATCTGTAATATTACATTTGACTACATTGGAAACTTTCTGTAGCCCCTCTTCTATCTTCTTCTCTCTCCTATCACATGTGCTTAAAAAAATTATATTTTAAGGCTGGTCACCAGTGGCTCATGCCTGTAAGCCTAGCTATTCAGGAGGTTGAAATCTGAGGATTGCTGTTCAAAGCCAGCCCTGGCACAAAAGTCCATGAGACTCTTATCTCCAATAAACAACTCAGAAAACCAGAAGTGGAATGGTGGCTCAAGTGGTAGTGTGCTAGCCTTGAGCTGAAGAGCTCAGGGACAGTACCCAGGTTCAGAGTTCAAACCCCATGACTAATAAATATATACTTTTTATTATCTTTAAGTAATTGTACAATGAAGTTACATTTCAACATGTCAGTTTATAAATACAACGCATCTCAATAAATGTCACTCCTATTCATTTTTTTTTCAGTGTTGGGGATTGAACTCAGGACTTAATATATACTAGGCACATGTTCTTCCCCTGATCTACCCAGCCCAGTCCAGCTTGTGTGATGATTCTACTAATCTCCAAATAAACTGACATTATATATATAGCAAAGTCACATTTTTTTCCAAGAAAAAAATGAAAGTAATACTCTTGCTAAAACTGATCCCTTGTTAAGCCTGCTGCAGGTGGCTCAAGCCTGTAATCCTAGCTACTCAGGATGCTGAGATCTGATGATCATGGCTCAAAGTCAGCCTGGGCAGTTAAATACATAAGACTCTTATCTCCAATAAACTACCAAAAAGTCAGAAGTAGAGTTGTGGCTCAAGTGGCTCAGTGCTAGTCTTGAGCAAAATAAGTTCTGGTACAGTGCCCAGGGCCTGAGTTCAAGCTCCAAGACTGGCAAAAACAAAACAAAACACCCATAAAATTGATTCCAGCAAAATTTAACAAATTTGACAGCAAAATACTAACATACATAGTATTTTTTAACACAAAACACTTCTTTTGCCTTTTGTTTTGGGGTGGGATTTGTTTTTGTTTTGGGGGTCTTTGGGTTTTTTTTTTTGGGGGGGGTTGTTGTTTTTCTGCATTTTTTTTGAGTCAGGGTCTTACTAGAAAGCCCAGGCTGGCCTCAGACTTAGAATCGTTCTGCCTCAGCCTCCCAAGTACTAGGAATATAGAAATGTACTTATCACATTCAGCCTCATACATCTGTATAAGTAGACTTTCCTCATAGATTTAGATTTCTATGAGTGAAATCATACCTTTTACATCCTTCTTTGCTTTGTTTTTTTTTGATTGGTCATGGGTCTTGAACTTGGGTAGGATACTGTAATAGTAGTCTATTCAAGAAATAAAAGCTATTCAAACTAAAGTAGTAACTAAAGAAATGGAGAAACAGAGATGACCTAAAGCTTTCACAGAGGCAATACATGGTATGTGGTAGAACTGAAAGCCCATAAGCAAAATACCTGTATAATGAAAATATTACAGATAATGACTTTTAGGATGCTGAATGTTAAGAGTTTAAACATGTCTTGTCATCAGTTTGTCCAGCTGCTTCAAGCCCATAGTTTTATATCACAACATCAACTTTCATAAGCAACATATGCAGGATCCAACATATTCTATGCACCAAGATAAACAGTAAACAAGATAACTTACATGCAATATTCCTGCAATCTTAGATGTGTAGCCCCGTGGCCTCTCTTTGTCTTTAAACCTAAAAGCAACAGCTTTCAAGTCCTAAAATAGAAGTTAATCCACTTAGACATAGCTAACTACTATTTAGAAATATTAAGTTTTAATGTCTCATTTAAATTATAAACTTTCTACTTCAAGTTTAACTTTATCACACTTTCTGGGGGAAAAGGTGGCTATGCTTGATTAGGAATAGACAGATATGCAAAGAAAATTTTTTAAAGTGTAAAAACTAATCAACCTACACTTAAAATCAAAATAAAACTGATAAACAAATTTGAGTCGAAATAACAAATACAGAATAGTATTGTACAGACTAAATTATTGAAAGGATTAAAGAATTAGAAAGGTGTTTGTGAAATCCAACAGTTCTACACATGTATTGGTGATTTGTTCAGAGAAGAAATTACTGTCCTATTATGGAATGAGATTTCCATTGTCACTGTGGATTCTTCTTTTACTGCTCTTTGTAAAACTTGGAGTGAAGGATAACTCAGATTTTACTTTCTAAACATGTATTTTTAAGTTAAGGAACATATATTTTTATTAGAACTTTTATGGAAAAATAAAATATATTGTCAAATTCTAAAAAAAAGAAATTACTGTCCTAAGTTCCGCAAGCATAGACTGTATCTTTAGATTTTGATCTAAAAAGGATACTTCTCAACCTAAAATATATTTCAGAATCTTGATAGGTCTTAAATTATCATATATATATATATTGATATGTCTATATATGTATATATATTTCAGAATCTTCATAGGTCTTATGTATAAAAAAAAAAATGTTCTGAGGAAGTGGAGATGTGGCTCCAGTGGCACAGCACCAGCCTTGAGTGAAAAAGCCAAGCAAGAACACAGGCCCTGAGTTCAAGTTCCAGTACTGGCACACACACACACATTATTATTATTAATTTAAAATAAATAAAAATCTTCCTAAAAGAAGTCTTAAAAAATTTGGGAAGCAAACATTTTCTTTTATACATTAAGAAAAAAAGACACCTAGGCTTTTCCATATAATACATTTAACAATAAAACCACTTTCAAGAACTTAATTATAGTTGGGCACAGGGCACACAACTGGAATCTCAGCACTTAGGAGGCTGAAACAGAAATATTGTGAGTTCAAAGCCATTCTAAGCTACATAGCAAGCAAAATTTTGTCTCAAAAATAAATAAACAAATAAGAAAAAAAAAAAGAATGCAACCATACACAAAACAGTTCACTATTTCTTTGAAGTTCACTTTAGGTTTTTTTATTGCCAGATCTGAAAATGACAGACTTCATGTAGCTTCAGTCAAGGAGTAACATAAGCCCTAAAAAAATACCAGCTTAACAAACTGTTAGCTTTCTTCTAAGGGACAGAAAAGCAATCCACTTTTTCCTCAAAAAAAAAACTACAAGAAATCTTAAACCCCTAGTTGTGCTCCAAGTAGCAAATCAAACTAGGGCAATCAAGTCTTGCCTAATACTAAATATGCATTGCAAAATTTTAGACATTAATTAGGGAAAAAAAACTTCAAAATTTTAACTGGGCCTTAGATTTAAATTAATGCACATAGATTTGCTTTTGAAAAATAGACTCCTTAAGAAAAATTTTGGTGAAACAAAAGTACCTTGCACTCTTGGAAAACCCATTCTTGAGGTCCTTCTGCACGTAACTTCTGAATGTATTGAAACATGTGCAAAATTATATCTTCAACATGTACTGGAAAAAAGGGGCACACTTAAAAACCATTCAGTCCTTGCATCCTTCAAAGCAGTGAGCTTACTCCTAAAGTACAGTCAGGTAAGTAGAAGATGGTCCTTATTAGAAAATGGAGTCCTCACCTTTCTGAGTCTGGATTTAGATGTACCCCGCATGGCCCTGAGGGCTCAGGGATATTTGGGTAGTAAATGAGCAAATGGAGAGCCAAGCACACATTTTACAAGTGCAACATAATGAGCAATTAATTAAGGGAGGGGGAGGATCATCCACAAAACAAAGGCCAAGTACAAATGAAATACAATGGATAAAGTATATAAAGTGTCTACAGCTCTTCAACACAAAACAGATCCACAGCATAAAAAAATTAAAAAGAATAAATCAGAGGAAGTAAATTATCATTCAAAAGCAAAGTCAATCAATACTTACATAATCCTTCCTCAGTTAGGTCCACATTAATGATAAAAAACATAAAACCTCGAGCTCCTTCTTTCTGTCCACCGACCAGGGTATTTACCCAGCCTGAATCATTAAAAAAAAAAAAAAATCAACAGGGTTAAATGTGGGCTTCTTTCCTAAAAAGGGATTTTTGTTTTCTTTTTTTTTTTGGTCAGTAATGTGGTTTGAACATAGGGCCTAAGCGCTATTCTTGAGTTCTTTTTGCTCAAGACCCATGCTTAACCACTTTGAGTTCCAGGTCCACTTCTGGTTTTCTGGTGCTTAATTAGAAATAAGAGTCTCATAGACTTCCTTGCCCTGGCTGGGCTTTGAACAGTGTCTTTGAGTAGCCATGATTACAGGCATGAGCCACTAGCACCTGGTAACAAGGGATTTCTTAAAATTCATAGGATATGTTCTAAGCAATTAGAATGGATCTCTTATATGAGAGGAGTGGGAGAGGGAGGGAGAGAAAGTAAAAGAGAGAGGAAAGCAGTTTCAGATTAAAGGATTTAGAGGGAGGAAGTTTTCCTGATGACTCCTCAAATCAGTTCACAGCTAGGGCAGACTACTAAACTTAAATGCTATGTAAAAACAAAGACTGAGCTGGATGGGGCTTTGGAAATAATCCATTGTCTACATCCTGCATCAAATACTGGTTTGAGGGCTGGGATGGTGGCTCAGAGGTAGAATACTTGCTTTGCATGCATGAGGCCCTGGGTTCAATTCCTCAGCACCACATAAGCAGAAAAAGCCGGAAGTGGTGCTGTGGCCCAAGTGGTAGAGCGCTAGCTAGCCTTGAGCTGAAGAGCTATGGGACAGTGCCCAGGTCCAGAGTTCAAGCCCCACAACCGACAAAAAAATAAATAAAAACACCGATTTGATGAATCAGAGCAGATGCTTTGCAGAGATAATACAGAATATCTACTGTAGGCTTTTCCTTTAACAGTGTACTTATTTAAAAACATGGCAGGGTTGAGTGCCAGTGGTTCAGGCCTATAATCCTAGCTACTCAGGAGACTGAGACCTGGAGAATCAAGGATCAAACAAGTCTGGCCAAAAAAGTCTGGGAGACTCTGTTTCCCATTAGCCAGCAAAATGCTAGACTGCAAGCAAAGCTCAAATGGTAGAGTACTAGCTGTGAGTAAGATAGTCCAGTGAGAGCTTGAGACCCTTAGTTCAAGCATTGGCAGACACTAAAATAAAATAAAACTAAATAAACAGACAAATAGCAGGGAATGAAGCTCAATGGGAGGGTACTTGCCGTGTCTAGGCAGCATGCACAAGGTCTAGGTTCCAGCCAATAAGCATAATGCCATCTTTTGAAATATCTAAACTTTACCATTCAGTTCTGAAGGGTAAAACAGATTATGAAAAAAAAAAAAAAAGAAAAGCATACTAACAATCATCACTCAATCCACTACCCTAAAACATATACTCCTTCTCAGGAAGGAGAAAATGAAACCAGTGTCAACAATATGGACTCTACAGAAGATGCTTCCCAACACACTTACCCTTTGATTTCAGTTCTGATAACAGACTTCCTGGACCTTCATGCCCAATCAGATGACCAAGGTAATGCCCAGGGTTTGATTTGTAGTATTTCTGAAGGTCGGGTATGGGAAATGTCACGTAAAGATTCCTAATATCCTTAATGGGCACTATTTTATAAAGTTGCTGGGGGAAAAAAAAATCACAAAATATTTGCAATGTATAATTTCACTAGATAAAATACTTATAGGCTACAAAGGAGGAGGCAACAATGCTTGATAAGAAATGTACTCATGGTCTGGGAAGGTAGCTCAGTGGTAAAGTGCTTGCCTTGCATGCCTGAGGCCCTGGGTTCAATTCCTCAGCACCACATAAACAAAAAAAGAAAAAAGCCGGAAAGTGGTGCTGTGGCTCAAGAGGTAGAGCGCTAGCCTTGAGCTGAAGAGCTGAGGGACAGCTCCCAGGCCCAGAGTTCAGGCCCCATGACTGGATCCAAAAAAAAAAAAAAGAAATGTACTCATTATCTTGCCTGTGTAATTGTAACCCCTCTGTACAGTATTTTCACAATAAAAAAGAAAAAAATACTGGAAAAAAAAAGGAAAAAAAATTTATAGGCTATGAAGAATACTGATTTCATCATATCAATTACCAGACCACAAAGCATTCAATGAATCAGGTTCCCCATCAGTTGAAATCTTACTATAGTGGGCAAGCACTCCATGTTTGTGTCCTGGGCACTGATAGTTTTGGGTGTCTGATAGTTTTGGATGCTTGCCTTCTGGGACCAGATAAGAGCTTCAATAGTTTGCCAAGGCTACAGCTACCAAAACTACTTTTAGTAGGCAAAGATCAGAACATATTGGTATTCTTAGACATGGGGAATTGATTTGATTATCCTGACCAATATGTTCAAACATTTTTTAATGTATTTTTACTATCTTTAAATAGTTGCACAAAGGAGTTGCCATTTAACATATTATTATATTTTTAAATATCACAAGTTTAGTGCACTTACCTTAAGATGTTCCTCTTGGAAAGGGTGTTCAGGAAATTCTGGCAATGGGACATTTTTATTCTCTACTTCAGAAAATAACTTAACCACCAGATTAGTCAAGTCATCTAAAGATTCTGTAAGAAAAGAGACATTGGAAAGAGTATTTTTAATAACCATAACATAATGTAAGTACTATCTAAGGTCTTAAAAGCGCCTAAAGTATCTCAGCTTTAAAGGAAAACCTGAGGACTGGGAATATGGCTTCGTGGTATAATGCTTCCCTGGCGTGCACGTAGCCTTGAGTTCGATTCCTCCCTACCACATAAATAAATACAAAATATTTTAAAAATAAAAATAAATAAAAGGAAAACCTGAGAAGAAAACAAAACAAAACAAAAAACAACCCTGCACCTGATAAAGTAAATCCTATCAATGCATAAATAACTTCTAAAGTCAGATGCCAGTGGTTTAAACTTGTAATCTTGTCACTCAGAAAGCTGTGATCTGAAGATTGAGGCTCAAAGCCAGCCCAGACAGGAAAGTTCCTGAGACTCTAATCTCTAGTTAACCTCCAAAAAGTTGAAAGTGGAGCTGTAGCTCAAGAGATAGAATACCAGCCTTGAGCAAAAAGGCTAAAGGACAGCAATCAGGACATCAGGTCAAGCCCCCGTAATGACACAATAAACAAATAACTCTAATTTTTTTTTAAATCCTTTACTTCTAGAAATAAGCATATGTTTTGTGGGGTTTTTAAGATAGTATCTCACTATGGTGCTCAGACTGCCCTCAAACTTGAGATCCTCCTACCTCACTATCCTGAGTGCTAAGATTACAGGTATATATCAGTAAATTATATCTAGTTATATATGTTTGGGGCTTGAACTCGGCCTGGGCACTGTCCCTGAACTTTTTTTTTCTCACTTGACCCACAACTCTACTTGCAGCTTCTTCTTTTTTTTTTTTTGGGGTCCGGTCGTGGGGCCTGAACTCTGGGCCTGGGCACTGTCCCTCAGCTCTTCAGCTCAAGGATAGCACTCTACCACTTGAGCCACAGCACCACT
>NW_012267404.1:1286002-1324261 GCF_000151885.1 Dipodomys ordii
AACATTATGACAAATAACCTTTGCCAATTTTACCTCAGACATTTCTTTTTTTTTTTTTTTTGGTCCGGTCATGGAGCCTGAACTCTGGGCCTGGGCGCTGTCCCTCAGCTCTTCAGCTCAAGGATAGCACTCTACCACTTGAGCCACAGCACCACTTCCGGCTTTTTTCTTTTTGCTTATGTGGTGCTGAGGAATCGAACCCAGGGTCTCGTGCATGCAAGGCAAGTGCTCTACCACTGAGCCATCTTCCCAGCCCCTCTACTTGCAGCTTCTTTGGTGCTTAATTGGAGACTATACTGCCCAGGCAGGTTTGATCCATGATCTCAGACTCCAGTGTGAGCTATCTGTACCCAGCTTATATAAGGATTTTTAAGGATGATGTTGGCCATGTCTGATGATTCATCAGGAGGACTGTAGCTCAAGGTCAGCCTAGCAAAAAAAAATGTTAGCAAGACCCTAATTCAACAAACAAGCTGCGCCTGAGGATTTTATGCCTGTCTGTAACCCCGACTGTTTAGGAGTCATAGATAGAAGGACTACACTTGATATCACAGACATTTTGATTTTGTCTTTTTTTTTTTTGGGGGGGGGGTCCGGTTGTGGGGCCTGAACTCTGGGCCTGGGCTCTTCAGCTCAAGGCTAGTGCCTACCACTTGAGTCACAGCGCCACTTCCGGCTTTTTTCTTTTTTGCTTATGTGGTGCTGAGGAATCGAACCAGGGCCTCAGGCATGCAAGGCAAGCGCTCTACCACTGAGCCACCTTCCCAGCCATGTCATTGCTTTTTTATAGTACTATTCGGCCAAATCTGTCATTCTTTACTTTGCTTCCTTTCCTGTCTATGACTTAAAACACTTAATAATTTCTAAAACCATCTAAGCTTCTTTTTTGAACAGAATAAGTTAAAAATAAGATTTCCATTGATATATTCACCAGTAAGGAGATCATTCTCCAAAACCCTGGACAGATAAATAGCTCTATCATATCCCCTTCTTCCAATACTTTGAAAAAGTCACAAATGGAAAATATGTATTATTCAACTCTATGAAACTATAGAGTTCTTACCTCGACCCAAGACACAAATAGCCATTAAATTGGATGAATAATAAGTGGAATGGAATTTTAATAGCTCTTGTCTAACATCAATGCCTTCTTGGTTGGGTCGAGTCTCTAGAGTGTATTTATTACCTGCAAGGAAAGAAAAGCATTTCTTAGAAAAAACAAATGTGAGGGTTATTTTTTTTTCTTCTTTTCTATTCTTTTAAGTGTGTCTATACCAGGCCTTGAACTCAGGGCATCAAGTTCTCACTCAACTTTTTCACTCATTGCTAGTGCTCTACCACTAAGTCACACCTTTTGTTGGTTAATTGGAGATCAAGAGTCTCTTTGTGCCTGGGCAGACTTCAAACTGTGATCCTCCAGTTCTCAGGGTCCTGAGTAGCTCAGGTTGCAGATATCAGCCCGTGATGCCCAGCCTTATTTTTTTTTTTTTCTCTTTTCATTCTTCTGAGACAGGGGGTCCCTATGTAGCCCAGGTTGGCCTTTAACTCACAATTCTCCTGCTTCTGCCTCCTGAGTTCAATATGGCATTACAGGAGTATGCCACCATGACTATTATAACTGCCATTTGTGAGTTTATTACATACATCCCTATAGGATGAAGTTTAACAACGAAGTTCAAACATAGATGGTAATCAGTCAAATCTTTTAACCTAACCTGGATAAACAGACATCAGAGTAGAGTACAAACTAGTAAGACTTTTCAACTAAAATTTTCTGTAAGGAACTAAAAATGCTTTGTGTAAATTATATTTTTTGGGCTGGGCATGATTGAACATTCCTGTAATCCCTGTACTCAAGAGGCTAAGGCAGGGAGACTGAAAGTTCAAGGCCTGACAGGGCTACACAACAAGACAGTATCTTAGCAGACCTGTGTACCTTTACAATAACAAAAACTTTTTTAAAAAAAATCCTGAGTTATTATGAGCACTTTTAAGACAAAATGAGATTCACATGACCTCCATTCACACTTAATTTAATTTTCAATTCCCTGTGTGGGCCATAATTAACTGAACAGAGTCACTAAGGGATCATTTTGGAACTTGTCAAGTTACTTGTGGAAAAAGGAAAAAAACTGTTCTATTTTGAGCTGAAACATTAAATCTGTGATGTGAATTTTCATGATGTAGGCAGGCAAAAATAGGATACAATGCTATTTTTATAAATCTCAAGTGGTATATATACAATATTACACTACGAGCTCCCTTATTAAATTTTAATAATTCAATTGGGGTAGAATAATAATGTATGGCAAAGTACAGTAGAACTGTCCAAATTCTATTTTGCAAACAAGACCTTGCAAATTAGGGACTAAAGGATGCGCTTCCCATCATTGATATCTCTCGGAAATAGCATCTTGACTGAAACACCTGAAGATCCCAGGAATTATTGCTCCTACTTACATGACCATGAAGGATCCTCTCTCCTGCAAAGCTGAAGGTGGTAGAACTTTTTCTTTTTTTTAATTATTATCAAGTACATGTACAAAAGGGTTAGTTACAAACCCCTCAGGTGCTGGCCCCCCTCCCCCAAAAACATCCTCAGGAGTACAATGCTTCTTGGTCAACATCACCCCTTCTTTTGAGAGAATGTGTTCTTTCTGTATTTACTTATAGTATTTCCTATTCCTTTTTTTTTTTTTTTTGGTCAGTTGTGGGGCTTGAACTCGGCCTGGGCTCTGTCCCTCAGCTTTTCAGCTCAAGACAAGCGCTGTACCACTGAGCCACAGCGCCACTTCTGGTTTTCTGGTGGTTTATTGAAGAGTCTCATGAACTTTCCTGCATGGGTTGGCTTTGAACTGTGATCCTCGATCTCAGCCCCGTGAGTAGCTTAGGATTACAGGCGTGAGCCACCAGCGCCCCGCTAGTATTTCCTATTTCTATCACAGCCAATAAACTGGGCTTCAGAGAATATCCCTCCACCGAATTGGAAGTCTATAAAGGTACCAGTTGGCACACTCCAGTCTAAGTGTTGCATAGAACTGAGTCAAGATTCATGACCCATAATGCTTAAACCAACAGATCCATGAAAACAGAAGATGTAAGGAGAGTCCCAAAGCAATCATTCATATTCAAACAGCAATAGAAGCAACCTGCCAACCAAGATCCCAGGTTTATAAATAATCGTCTTCTTTCTGATTTAAGACCTAGTTTTGTTCCAGATCCACTCTACTCAGGTCTGAGGGGCTCAGGTGTTCTTAAAAAATAGCCAGAATGCCACTCCTCCGAGGGAGAAAAAAGGATGTGTATGTGCTGGGGAACTGTCTGACATTCCCTCTTACCAAGGTGAAGGTCAAGCCTTGGTAGTGCCTCCTTTTCTACTAAATGAAGATTTCAAACCCTCAGTTACAGAGGGACTTGTCCTCAGAGCTCCACTATTCCTTCACACTACCAAGCTCAGATTCCTACAAGTAAACCACGACTGCACCCAAGTTTAGAGAAATTTGTATTTCTATAGACTATGTGGACATAACAGTATGTGACAGTTAGATCAAAATTAGGTTTTCAGCCCAGGCAGTAAAGTTGTAAAATGCAAAATCAGAAACAGAACAAAATTGTTGATCATTAAAAATGGGGCCAAATATTAAAAGCAGAACTCTTCTGTAGAGAGGGGCTCTAGCCAGCCTAAGCCTTTTCCACCCTTGCTTAAAAAGCAAAAGAACATCTCTCCCTCGCTCAAGTTTACCAAGCTGGCAGCTTTGCAGTTTACTATAAACTTTGCTAAGGCCACTGACAACCTTGAGGTTTATCACTAGCTGTACTGAGTTGCTGTATTAGTCAGGAGCTTATAATAAAAATCATTTCTATAAAGAAAATTTCAGGGCATCCCCAACCATGGAAATAAGTTTCCAATGTTTTGGGATTTTAAATATATTACCCCTATTCAAGGTTATGTTTTGGCTTTTGTAATTAAGTCATGGTCATGCTGCCCAGCTCAAGACTATGTTTTGCTTCTACTTCTGCAGCTCAAGACTATGTTTTGCTTCTGCTTTGGCAACTCAAGGTTATGTATTGCTTCTGTAAATCTGCTTGCTTGCTTTGAAGGTCTTTAAAAGACCTTCATGGAAAAAAGACCCTACTGCATCCTACTACCCAAATAATGGGGTGTGGTCACCATGCGGCCAATAAAGACCCCTGGCCTAATTGACTGAGTGTTGGCATGTCTCTCAGGGAAAATGGAATACTACAAAGCTTGTGAGACTCTAATCTCCAATTAACCAGCAAAAAAAAAAAAAACTAAAAATGGAACTATGGTTCAACTGCCAGTCTTGAGCTAAGGTACAGTTCCCCAGTCCTGAGTAGCCCCAGTATTAACACAAAAATAAACAGAGCTTCTGTCCATAGTAACCTGGCCTGCCTAAGTGCAAACAATGTATTGATATCAGCTTCTAAACACAGGCTCAATCGCACTCGGCGAAAATTCTGAGTGGCTTTTATGAATCACATAGTCCATGTCTAGGACTTGGGTTTAAACCTAGATGTTTTCAGTGTTTCTAATATGTAATGGGAGGAGGAAAACTTTTCAGTTGGGATGAGCCCACAATGGCAGTTCTTCCTCCAAAGCTCCTGTATGAGGAAGAGGTCCAATATACCTCTAGCAGAGAAACATTAGAATTCTGTTTTAACAGTGGAGCCAGAGTCAGGCTTGCTGTTGAGATGATCAGCACATGTGTTAACAGATCCTGTAGATGAGTTTACTAAGAACAGGAAGGCTGGCTGAGTATTCTTTTTACAACCCTTCTATATTTTGGTGGAAGTTCTTAGGAAACAGATGAAAAAAAAAGAAAGAAAAAGGAGGAGGCAGCTGAGCAATGATGGCTCACACCTGTAATCCTCGCTACTCACAAGGCTGAGATCTGAGGACTGTGGTTTGAAGCCAATGCAGGCTGGTGAGACTCTTATCGCCACTTACCCACCAAAAACATGGAAGTGGAGCTGTGGCTCAAGTGGCACAGTGCCAGCCTTGAATGAGAAAGTTAAGGACAGTGCCCAGGCCTTGATTTCCAGCCATAGTACTGGCACATAAAAAATAAATAATAAAAAGCAGAAGACTCAAGTCTGCCAAACTGATATCAGTAAGCTTTTACCAAATAAGGGCAGGGCATAGCTCACTTAGTAAAAGTATGACAAGTTTTGTGGCCCTGAGTTCAAAATCCAGTGTCCCAAAACAAAATGTAAAAGAAGCATAAGACTAATATGGAACACCCAATACATATTAGGCCAGTTTTAAAGTCCAATTCCAACTTTTGTTTAGAAATGTCAGGGAAATCGCCGCGAACGCCCTCGCACGCCGAGGGGTGGGGGGGAGCTGCGCGAGCGCGCCTGCGCGGTGGGCGGCCTTTTCACGTGTCCCCTAGCCCGACTGCGGGTCTCTCCTTGCAGCGTCGGCGTGAGAGCAGAGTCCGAGTGGCCACCGAGAAGAGTCATGGGCAGACAAGCATTTAGGAAGGTCATTCTTCTGTTTGACCAAGTGTTGGTCGAAAGAAGTGCAGCTGAAACTGTAACCAAAGGAGGCATTATGCTTCCAGAAAAGTCTCAAGGAAAAGTATTGCAAGCCACAGTAGTGGCTGTGGGATCGGGCTCTAAAGGAAAGGGTGGAGAGATTCAGCCAGTTAGTGTGAAAGTGGGTGATAAAGTTCTTCTCCCAGAATATGGAGGCACCAAAGTAGTTCTAGATGACAAGAATTATTTCTTATTTAGGGATGGTGACATTCTTGGATGTTGAGTGAATACATCACTAACATGGCATCCTGTGAAGCTGCCTATTCCATGGAAGTTCTGAGATCTTTCATCATGTAAATAATTTCCATATCTCCCTTTTATAATAAATTGATAAAAAAAAAAAAGGAAATGTCAGGGAATGAGAATTCAGACACTTCACAGGAGAGTGTTGCTGGGTCAGCCATGATAAGAGGCCACTGGCAGTATCCAGTGAACCTGAAGACCAGCATGGTCTCCTACGGGATAACCGTGCTCCTGGACAGTCCCATTCCCAGAACTCAGCGTGAGAGACATGAACAAGTGTGCTCACAGCAATAGTGTTTCTCTAACAAAGAGGCAAGCAGAGGTATATCCATCTCATAAATATTTCAAATAGCAATAAAAATTAAAACGAGAAGCAAACTCAACATGAACAACTCAAACATAGTGTTGAATGAAAGTGGCAAGATTATACACAATAAAATGCATGGGAATGAAAACTAGCAAATTTAGAAAAGTGATTATTTCTCAGAACAAGATAATGTAATTTTAACTGGAAAAGTAAGATGGATGGGTAATATTATGTTTCTTTAAGCAGTATGACAGCACCATCTGGGCAAATACTGAGTACTTCTGAGTGACAACCTCATCATCAAAAATTTGTAAAAGCTGAGTGCTGGTAGCTCATGCCTATTACTAGCTACTCAGGAGGCTGAGATCTAAGGGTTATGGTTTGAAATCAGCCTGGGAAGAAAATCCATGAGACTCTTTCTCTCCAATAAACTACTCAGAACAATCCAGAAGTGGTGCTATGGCTCAAGTGGTAGAGTGCTAGCCTTGAGCAAAAGAAGCTCAGGGACAGTGCCCACGCCAAGTTCAAGCCCCAGGAACTGCAAAAATAATAAAAATAAAAAATAAATAAAACAAATGTAAAATACTAAAGCAGAAAACAGACAATATACAGCAGCTACTGCTGTTCTAAGCAGACAGAGACTTCTGGCCTCTCAGTATACCATTAACAAAAGAATCCATGTATTCTCAAAGGGGGAGAAACAGACACTGTGATAATAAGGTAGAGGAGGAAGTGGAGGAAAGAGAGCAGATGACTTTTTCCACTTAAAAGTCTACATAGAGGAACACTGAATACAGCTGGGTAACAAGTACTAGTTCAGTCTCTAGACACATACTGACCCAAATTAGTGTCCACGCAGCTGGGTCATTTATATCAAATTAAAATGCTGCCATGAAAATCCTGAATCCTACTTTCTGGCTCTGGCACAGTCATAGCAAGCTCCAGCCATGGGCAGAGTAACAGGGTGGCTGACCCCCTGCAGCCTTTCCACCCTGGGCTTGCTGCGAGAAAGCACTGCCTTGGCTTCTGGGAGATTCAGACTCCTGTTCTGACTCTACCATATACTAATTAAGTATCTCGAGGGTGGTTTATTATTTTACTAGGAACATATGGACAGAGGCTCAGGAATTAAGAGCAACAGCTCAATTCCTAGGCTCCTTCCTTTCTTAGCTGTGATCAGTACAGTATTGTCTGTGCTTTTGTGTACGGCTTCAGTTCTTGATTGAAATAAGGTAAAGGGAGGAAGAGAGGTAAGAAAAAAGTGTTAAGTGATGATATGTGAGTCTGTGTTAGTATCTTTCTGTCCCAATCAGTAGTACACAATTCACAATTTGTGTGTGTGTGTGTTCTAATTTGTTTTCCTATTCTGTTCTTTCCCACTTTGCTCTGCAAAGTCTTTGTAAAAGCCAAACTTTCAGTCTAGGGTGCTGGCTTAGCATGCTAAGACCTTGGGTTCAATCCTCAGCACCAAGAGACAAGTAAAAACAAAATAAAAAGACCAACTATGCAAACTCATGTTCTCTAAGACACTTGATATCTGGAGCATGGCTCAAGTAGTAAAGCACTTGCCTAGCAAGTTCAAGGCCTTGGGTTCAAACTCCAGTAACTCAAGAAAAATTAAAACCAAAAGACACTAGGCTCTCTCCTGGGTCTTTTCTTGTCATAGTATTGGAGGTAAGCATAATAGCATTATAAAGAATGGAGGTTGGGCTGGGAAGGTGGCTCAGTGGTAGAGCACTTGCCTTGCATGCTCGAGGCCCTGGGTTCGATTCCTCAGCACCACATAAGAAAAAAGCCAGAAGTGGCGCTGTGGCTCAAGTGATAGAGTCCTAGCCTTGAGCTAAAGAGCTGAGGGACAGCGCCCAGGCCCAGAGTTCAGGCCCCACGACCGGACCCCCCCCCCCAAAAAATGTAGGTTTTAAGCAGAAGCACGCGCCAGTCCCGCAGATCTGTGTCTTGCTTCAACAGTGTTTGGACGGAACAGACCCGGGGACTCTTCCGTTCCACCACCAACTGCTTCTCCACTCACCACCTCCAACCCTGATCTTCTCGCCCGTCACCTGCTTCCGGGACCAACCAACGCTGTTTTGTTCTGTGGTTAGCACTGTATTGACGACCAGCCATGACCTCCCAGATTCGTCAGAATTACTGCACCGAGGTGGAGGCTGCCGTCGACCGCCTGGTCAACTTGCACCTGCGGGCCTCCTACCCTGCCTCTCTGTGGGCGACTATTTCGATCGCGCCGATGTGGCTCTGGAGGGCATGGGCCACTTCTTTGGCGAGTTGGCGGAGGAGAAGCTGAGGGCGCCCAGCGCCTCCTGAAGATCAGAACCAGGATGTGCAGAAACCTTCTTGGGATGAGTGGAGTAAAACCATGGAAGCCATGGAAGCCGCCCTGGCCTGGAGAAGAGCCTGAACCAAGCCATTGTGGATCTTCATGCCTTGGGCGCTGCCCACACAGACCCCCGTCTCTGTGACTTCCTAGAGAACCACTTCCTGGATGAAGAGGTGAAGCTCATCAAGAAGATGGGCGACCACTTAACCAACCTTCGCAGGCTGGCGGCCCCGCAGGCCCAGCTGGGCGAGCATCTTTTCCAAGCCTCACCCTCAAACACGACTAGAAAACTCCAGAGTCCAGCAGCCTTTGAGGGGCCATCTCTGCCTCACCAGATATCAGGGTTTCTGCCCGAGCTTCTGCCTCTAGCCATTGGGAAACTTCCTAACTAACCATCCTGGAGCCGTTCCCAAGCCCTGGACCAAATGAAAATAAAGCTTTTTGCAGCAAAAAAAAAAAAAAAAGAATGGAGAGGCTTTGAGTCCAGACTGATTTGACACTGAGTTCCATAACGTATGCAGTCAGGCCACTATCACTCATCCACTTTCCTCCCTGCACTCCTCACAACTGTCCCTTCTAGTATTACCTCTGGTCCCTCTCAGAAAGGATGATGAACTGTCAGTACTTGATGAAGGCTAAGCAGGGATGCATTTCAGGACACATATCCAGTGTACAGCACTTAGTATCATACCACAAACATGAGTTCGTTTACTCCTCAAATGGCTCATCCTTAGACAGAATTTTGCTGTGTACTCCAGGGTGATCTCACAATCTACTGTCTCAGCCTCCTGAGTGCTGACATTTCAGGAGTCCTATACCAAGCCTGGCTTCTTCCTACTTCTTTTTTTTGGGGGGGAGGAGGAGAGGGGTCTGGTCGTGGGGCCTGAACTCTGGGCCTGGGCGCTGTCCCTCAGCTCTTCAGCTCAAGGCTAGCGCTCTACCACTTGAGCCACAGTGCCACTTCCGGCTTTTTTCTTTTTGCTTATGTGGTGCTGAGGAATCGAACCCAGGGCCTCAGGCATGCAAGACAAGCGCTCTACCACTGAGCCACCTTCCCAGCCCTCTTCCTACTTCTTCTAAAGAAAATCCTACCTATTTGCCGGGAGAATTGACATTGTATCTCCTTTGATATCCTACAGAATTCAATTCTAACAGCAATAAAGCAAGCCCAACAGAATAGTGATTAAAACCTCCAATTCTGGGTCCAGCGCAGTGGCTCATACCTATAATCCTAGCTACTCAGAAGGCTGAGACCTGAGAACAACAATTCAAAGCTAACCGAAGCATGAAGGTCTATGCGACTAATCTCCAGTCAATCACCTACAAGCTAGAAGTGGAGCTGTGACTCAAGTGGTCGAGTACTAGCCTTGCGCAAAAAAGTTCAGGGACAACACCTGGGCCTTGAGTTCAAGCCCCAAAATGGGTGGACATGGACACACACTGACACACACATACACACAGAGAGCTCCGATTTTGGCTGTGTCTGGTGGGGGGGGGGGACCTCAGTAAGGGGAAGGAAGGAAAAAAAGAAAAACTGATCCTGGAAATCAGATAGTTCTATTCTCTAGTTAGACCCTGCCTTTGCCATGGCTCCCTACCTGAACTTGCAGCACCATCAGCACAGACCCTAGTTACACTTTTTTGTGACTTATTATACATTTTACAAAAGGAAAACTTGCAAAATTGTCACCTGAGAGGCTGGAAAAGAAAACTTGGCCACACATACTTCTAATCTTAGGGAACTTGCTATATCAGATTAATTACATAACAATAAGAAAAATGTCACCCATATCAGCAGTGTAACTCCACCCATTTCCAGTTTATCTCACTCTACTAGCCGTGTTCCTACAGATCTGGGAGCACCGGTTTCCACTCCCCAAGCATTCACTCATCCACTTCCTCCTACTTCCTCCTAGGGGACTAAATCTAGTTGGTTACCAGTGTTTGTGGGATTATGTTTAGAGAAACAAATCACTAAAGAATAGCCAGAACCTTTTCCCTTCTCTATATCAAAACTACTACAGAAATACATGAAGCCACTCAAAAGAACAAAAGTAAATACAAATTTCTGACAAGGTTTTTTCTTTTTTGGGTCTGGTTGTGGATCCTGATCTCTGGGCCTGGGCACTGTCCCTCAGCTCTTCAGCTCAAGGCTGAGCCACAGCGCCACTTCCGGCTTTTTTCTTTTTACTTATGTGGTGCTGAGGAATCGAACCCAGGGCCTCATGCATGCAAGGCAATCGCTCTACCACTGAGCCACCTTCCCAGCCCCTTATGTTAGGTTTTTAAAAAGAAATATCCCAGTAAGAACTGTACCACGCACGTGGTATTCAGGTAAGGGGTAGGTTTATTCAGTAGACCTGCTGGGACCATGCAAGGCTGGTACTCCACGTGGCTGGGAAAGGCCTGGGAAAGAGAGAGAGAGAGCTGGGAAAGAGAGAGGAAAGAGAGAGAGGAAAGAGCTAGAGCAGAGAGAAAGCAGAGAGAGCTAGAAAAGAACAGTGAGGGAGATAGGTAGCAGAGAGAGCTAGAATAGAGCAGTGAGAGAGCAGAGAGCTAGAAACAAACAGAGAGAGAGCTAGAATAGAACAGAGCCTGACAAGGTTTTTTCTTCATGTACTACTTTTGCAAATCTTGTGGTTTCTGGGGTTAAGAGAAAGAAAGGAAGAAAGAAAGAAAGACAGCTTTAATTCTACTTTCTTTTTCTGTATCTTTTTTGAGACTTGCTATGTTGCTCAGGATGGCCAGAAACTTGAGATCCTCTTGTTTTTGTCTTCTCAGTAGCTAGGATTATAGGTGTGGGCCACCATGCTCAGCTCTTATTTTCAAATATATGTTACCTCAAAAATGGAGAGGAGTTACAAAAATGTTTAGGTTTCTAAAATCACAAGGGATCTTGACATTTGCATGACTTAATTTATATTCTGTGTACTGAGTCTGACTCGTTCATCTCGTAGCTACTTGATATTACCTTTGAGGACTAACTACCTTGTCCTGTAAGGTTGAAAAACAGCCAGGCACAGGTGGTGCACGCCTATAATCCTAGCTATTCAGGAGGCTGAGATTTGAGTTCAAAGCCAGTCCATGACTCTTATCTCCGATTAACCACCAGAAAACCAGAAGTGGTGCTATGGCTCAGTGGTAGAGCCTTAGCCTTGAGCTGAAGAGCTCAGGGAGCGTGTCCAGGCCCAGCATTCAAGCCCCATGACCAAAAAGTTAAAAAAGGTTGAAAAACAGACAAACCCTCAAACTCCACCCAACGTATGTAGCAGTGCAGCATAGCTCTGTGTGTTACTTACAAATCTTTTGTCTAGTACTTTTTTTATTTTTATTTTTTGGTCAATTGTGGGGCTTGAACTCTGGGCCTGGGTGCTGTCTCTCAGCTCTTCAGCTCAAGGTTAGTGGTCTACCACTTGAGCCACAGTGCCACTTCTGATTTTGTGAGTGGTTTATTGGAAATAAGAGTCTCACAGACTTTCCTGCCTGGGCTGGCTTTGAACCAGATCCTCAGATCTCAGCCTCCTGAGTAGCTAGGATTACAGACAGGCATGAGCCATTGGCGCTGGGCTGTCTATCACATTTTAAGATTGTTGTTTATTTGTGATTATAACTTATCTCATTCACTAGATTTCTGAAAGATTTGTAGCTACTGCCTCATTACTCTGAGTATCACTTGTCACTAACTAAAAGCTCTTATGAAAAATCAACTCCTGCTGTGTGTGGTGGCTCATCCCCATAATCCCATCCACTCAGGAGGTGGAGGGAGAGGAGCTCAAGTTCAAGGCTAGGGACAAAGATAGGGAGACTTTGTGTCAAAAACAAATAAAAATATAAAAGGATGCTGGGAATGTGGTTTAGTGGTAGAGCCCTCAGTTCAATTCCTCAATACCACATAAACAGAAAAACCCGGAAGTAGCACTGTGGCTCAAGTAGTAGAGTGCTAGCCTTGAGCAAAAGAAGCTCAGGGACAGTACCTAGGCACTGAGTTCAAGCCCCAGAACTAGCAAATAAATAAATAAATAAATAAATGGGGCCCAGTGGCTCACACATGTAATCCTAGCTACTCAGGAGACTGAGATCTGTGTGGGTAAAAGCCACCAGGAAGCAAAGTCTGTGAGACTCTTATATCCAAATAATCACCAAAAAGTATAGTTGTAACTCAAGTGGTAGATTGCTAGCCTTGAACAAAAAAGCTCAGGGACAGTGCCAGGCACCTAAACCAGTATAAAAAAAAGGGAGCCGGGCGACGGTGGCTCACGCCTGTAATCCTAGCTACTCAAGAGGCTGAGTTCTGAGGATCGAGGTTCAAAGCCAGCCCGGGCAGGAAAGTCCGTGAGACTCAATAGAAACCACTAGAAAACCGGAAGTGGTGCATTGGCTTAAGCAGTAGAGCACTTGCCTTGAGCTGAAGAGCACAGGGACAGCGCCAAAGCCCAGAGTGCAAGCCCCATGACTAACACAACAACAACAACAAAAGTGGAAAATGAGGGAGGGGGTAACAAGTTGACAAGAAATGTACTCACTATCTTACTTGTATAACTGTAACCCCTCTGTATATCACCTTGACAATAAAAATAATTTTTTTATTAAAAAAAAGTGGCAGGGAAGCCGGGGGCTGGTGGCTCACACCTGTAATCCTAGCTACTGAGGAGGCTGAAATCTGAAGATGACAGTTCAAAGCCAGCCTGAGCAGGAAAAGCCATGAAACTCTTATCTTCAATAAACCACTCAGAAAACCAGAAGGGGCGCTGTGGCTCAAGTGGTAGAGCTCTAGCCTTGAGCTGAAGAGCTGAGGGACAACTTCAAGCCCCAAGACTGACAAAAAAAAAAAAAAGTGCCAGGGGCATAGCTTCAGTTGTAAAGCATGTGTGAGGTTCTATGTTCAGGGAGAGACAGGGGCTGGGAAGGTGGCTCAGTGGTAGAGCGCTTGCCTTGTATGCCTGAGGCCCTGGGTTCCATTCCTCAGCACCACATAAAGAAAAAAAAAAAAAAAAGGGAGAGACAGTGAGACGAAATCAATTTCCATAGAGAATTTCCAATATGCTCTGCATAACTGCCACATTGTGGTATGGGTATCTAACCTATCTATCAAAAGGAATTACCTTTGAGGCAGGGAGTGTAGCTGAGTGGAAAAGTATTCACAGGTATGACACAAGAATCTGAGTTCAATCAAGCATCATACACACAAACACTCTCTTTCTGACATATCATGTATATGTCCATGGTCCCTTGAAGCCCATTATTTAAACAATTCAGCATTACATACACATATTTTATAGATGTAGTTTTCATATAAGCAAAGATATGTGTTAGTTCTATAAATCAAGTACTTTTATACATCAGTGCTGATACTACGGTTACTTTTAATATTAAGTACAAAGAATACAGTATCACTGCCTCTAATGGTAATTTTTTACAAACTTCTAATTGTTCTAGGCTATAAAAATTTCCCTGCTGATACTGGATTTCTAAGAATGGTATCCAAGCTAAAACTGTCTTTGAGTTCAAGTCACAAGACAAAAAGAAATTTATCTTTTAAGTGTTAAAAATTAACTTATAGAACCAGACACCAGTGGCTCAGGCCTGTAATCCTACTCAGGAGGGTGAGATCTGAGGATCACAGTTCAAAGCCAGCCTGGGCAGGAAAGTCAATAATAAACCCTCAGAAAACTGGAAGTGGCGCTTGGGCTCAAGTAGCAGAGCACTAGCCTTGAACTGAAGAGCTCAGGGACAGTACCCAGGCCCAGAGTTCAAGCTCCACAACCAACAACAACAACACAAAAAATAACTTAAAACCCAACCGGCCCGGAGCCAAGGGTCCTCATGGGAGCCAGCAGGCTTCCAGTCAAGGTGAGTGATAAGCCAGATGTGTCCAAAATGGAAAGTCTGACAGATCAAAACTGAAGAAAACTAATACTAAAGAAAAAAAAAACAAAAAACACTCTTCCTTCAAAGAAAACTATCCAGCAGGAGAAAGAGCATGTTCAAACATCCTAAAATGCAGATTGCCTTTCAAGAGCAAGCTTCAACATCACTTGACATTCTTGCTTTTAGGCTTATTTCTGTAAAGCTATGTATTTGTGGAGATTTGAGGCACCTATAGATGGTTTTTCTCCTATATTCCCTGGCTAAGAGGTCATGAGTAGCCCATGTTCCCTTAATTTTTTCTTTTTTCGTAGGTCATGGGGCTTGAACTCTGGGCCTGGGCACTGTCCCTCAGCTCTTCAGCTCAAGGCTAGCACTCTACCACTTGAGCCACAGCGCCACTTCTAGTTTTCTGAGTGGTTTACTGGAGATAAGAGTCTCACAGACTTTCCTGCCTGGACTGGCTATTCAGTAGCTGAGTAGCTAGCTATTACAGGCATGAGCCACTGATGGCCCGCTTAAATTTGTTTTTAAAGTGAAGTTTCAGATGGTAGATGACATGCAGTCAGTAACCTCACTATTGATGACCTTTGTGGGTGTGGTCCTTATGCCCTCACAAAGTGAGTCAGTTTAAGCTACAATGGATACCTTCTGCTTCATAATCATATTTTGTAGCTTCTTAATTTTCATTTATGATAAAGCATTAAAAATACAAAAAATTAATTTATAAAAAATGCATAAACTTACATTGAAACAATCTACTGACATTATTTAATATAACTGTCACCAAAGCAGTCCTTTAAAAGCACAATATTCTTACCAGATGTGGTGGTACACACCAAATGACCAGGCCTCAAGGACAGCAAGTATGAGGCCACAATGAGTTACACATCAGGATCTTCTCTCAAACAAAAACAATAAAAACCATAAAACCTGTAAACAGTGATCACCACTTGTGAATGGGGTTGGCAACAACAGATCAGGGAAAAGAGGACTATTGTGACTTTTTTGTGTGTGGGCCAGACTTAGGGCTTGAACCCAGAGCCTGAGTGCTATCCCTGAGCTTCTTTTGCACCAAAGCTGGTGCTCTACCGCTTGAGCCACATCTCCACTGCTGGCTTTCGGTAGTTTATTAGAGATAAGAATCTCATGGGCTTTCCTGCCTGGCTATGAACCATGACCCTCAGATCTCAGCGTCCTGAGTAGCTAGGATTGCTTTTATTTATTTATTTTGTCAGTCGTGGAGCTTGAACTCAGGGCCTGGGCTCTATCCCTGAGCTCATTTGCTTAAGACTTGTGCTCTATCACTTTGAGCCTCAGTACCACTTTGGATTTTCTGGTGTTTGATTGGAGATAAGAGTCTCACAGACTTTCCTGCCCAGGCTGGCTTTGAACTGTGATCCCAGATCTCAGCCTCCTGAGTAGCGAGGATTACAGACATGAGCACCAGTGCTTGTATTTGCTTTTGTGTGTATGTGTGTGTGTCTGTCGTGGGGGCTGAATTCTGGGCCTGGGCACTGTCCCTCAGCTCTTCAGCTCAAGGCAAGCACTCTACCACTTGAGCCACAGCATCACTTCTGGCTTTTTTCTGCTTATATGGTATTGAGGAATTGAACCCAGGGCCTCATGCATGCAAGGCAAACACTTTACCACTGAGCCAACGTCCCAGCCATGTATTTGCTTTTTTTAACTTTACTTTTGTACTGCTTAAATATTTAAACAAGTACTTTTTAATGAAATATGAACCTAGGATATGATCATAAAACCAGAAATCTTTACATTTGCTTTATTCTACCTGCTTTTATTTCCCACTTCATATTTCCTAGGAGGAGACAGAAACATCTTATATTTCCTAGCATTCTATCTCCCACATAGCTGCTACAGCAGATGCTATACATCTACAGATGTAGAAGTAGATGTGAGGGGCACAGGAGGATTCTACAAGCCTTGAAATTAGACTTAGAAAATGAGCACTTCCAAGACTGTGCATGGCTCAAAGTATACAGTGCCTGCCTAGAAAGCTCAAGGCCCCAAGTTCAAATCCCAATACCACTTCAGAAAAGAAAAGAAAAAAAAGACAATAAAAAAGTACTTTCCAAGTGGATGTGGTGGCTCACGCCTGTAGTCTCAGCATTCTGGAGGCTGAGGTAGAAGGATTTCAAGCTTGAGGCCAACTTGGGCTACATAGGGAGACCCTGTATCAAAAACAAAAATATGAGGAATAGAAGCATGGCTCAAGTAGCAGAGCACAAGGCCTGGAATTTAAACCCCAGTAACTGATCAAAAAACTAGCAAGAACAACAAAAAAAGATCCCCAGCACTGGAAAAACAAAAACAAAAAACACAAAAAAAGAGCTTTGATTTGTAGAGTACACTTCAGAATTTTAAAATCTATTGCCTTCTCTCCTTTTGAACTGCTAGTTAATATCTATTCACAACTGTAAGCACTCTGCTCCTTAAACATTTAGACCCCTACTTGAAGGAGATTCAAGCAGGAATGAGAAATTACAAAATCTTCATCTTGAATTGCAAAATACAATACTGTGTAAAGAGGCCATGGGTTTAAATGAGGTCAGGGAAAGCTAATGCATGAATGCCGTTGTTGACAAACCTGTCCCAAATTTGCTGAAGGGGTGTTTGGGATTTCCTGTAGCTTTTTCCAGCTGAAAGAGTCTCCAGGCATCATTCATCACATTCTTCTCATGCTCTGAGTCGACAGCATTCACCTCCCTGTCCTTACAACTCGCATCAAACAAGGGGCACAGGAAAAACTGTGCAAACCTAAAGGTGCAAAACATAATTAACAACTTGTTTAATAAGAGGCTGGTTTTTCAAATACTTCTGAAACAGATTGGAAATATGAATTCTAAGTATCAAAAAAAATAACATTGCTACTAAGAAAAGAAGACAAATGCTAAGTAACCTAAGAATAATATAATAATGAATGTTCATAAATTTGGAGGAACTGATCTATTCCAGAGGTGCTAAATTATTGGCAGAAATATACAGATTAATATCAAAAAGTCAAGGAGGCTGGGGGCTGGTGGCTCACACCTGTAATCCTGGCTAACTCAGGAGGCTGAGATCTGAGGACTGGCGTTCAAAACCAGCCCGGGCAGGAAAGTTTACGAGACTCTTATCTCCAATGAGCCACCAGAAAACTGGAAGTGGCACTGTGGCTCAAGTGGTAGAATGCTAGCCCTGAGCTGAAAAGCTGAGGGACAGTACCCAGGCCCAGAGTTCAAGCCGACAAAAAAAAAAAAAAAAGTCAAGGAGACTATGGAGTTAGCAGCAGTCTGTTTGAAACTTGATACGTCTAAGAAAAACCTTGTTCTATGTATCTAACTCCCTAAACAAAAAAGGGGGAGGGGAAGGAATGGGGAAAGGGAACGTAGGTGACAGTTCTTTAATAAATCTCAAATTTACAGTTTTAGGTGCAATTTCACTAAGACTCTGGTGCCTTAGGAAAAACAAATTAAGACATCTACTTTTCTTTTGGGGGGTGGTCTGGTCGTGGGGCCTGAATTCTGGGCCTGGGCACTGTCCCTCAGCTCTTCAGCTCAAGGCTAGCGCTCTACCACTTGAGCCACAGTGCCACTTCTGGCTTTTTTCTTTTTGCTTATCTGGTGCTGAGGAATGGAACCCAGGGCCTCATGCATGCAAGGCAAGCGCTCTACCACTGAGCCACCTTCCCAGCCCCAAGACATCTACTTTTAATAGTCACAATATGAATTATTTTCCTTCTGGAGGAAAAACAGGCTTCAATTATTGGAAAATAATAATGAAGTAAAAAAATCTAAGGTATGATGCAGTACAATGACTAAACCATGATTACAAGCTTTATGAAATAGTAAGTGAACAGCCTATGGATAAGCAGTCATTCAACAAATAACATGGTATGTAACTCTAATATGAGTAACACAAAGCTCTTTGTCAAGGCTAATCTTTAGTAATAGTACTAAGTTTCACTGAAGTAATTCAATAATTTGAATTTTCTCTCTGTAGCTGTAAGTCATATCACGTAGTAATCTTCCTCCTTTCCCCTCCATACTTCAGTATTGGGAACGGACTCGCAAGCCACACCACTTGTTTGTATTTGGTTTTGAGGTAAGGTCTCCCTAACTTTATCTGGGCTGGCCTTGAACGCTGGATCCTCCTCTGCCTCCATCTTCCAAGTAGCTTTTATTAAAGGCTTACAGGAGTTCATGGGCCACCATGTCTGCTTTAAGATTGTATTTTATAAGAAGACCCAGAATTCAGATGAAGCTAAGGATAGAGATTCTAAACAGAACTACAATTCAGTGGACCTAAGAGAATATCATTTCAGATATACCTCAGTCCTGCTGTCAAAGAGGCTATGGTCATTATTTGATATTTATTTTGTGTGTACATGAATATATTAAGTACTTTACACAAACCAATTCCAAAAGAAAACTCCATCTCTCTGGAGTCTATAATCAAAGATTATAGATTTACAGACATATAACTTCTTTTATGTACCTCAATACATTGAGGTTGGGCAAAGTACCTATCAGCTACCTGTCCAAAGCTGGACAGATCTAGATGAAGCATCTGTTTATGACATAGAATAAGCAAGTTCTTTTTTAAAAAAGATACTCTTGCTGGACACAAGTAGCTCATGCCTGTAATCCTAGCTACTCAAGAGGCTGAGATCTGAGAAATGTGGTTCAAAGCCAGCCCAAACAAGGAAACCTGTGGCCCACTTATCTCCAATTAACCACCAAAAACGCCAGAAGCAGAGCTGTGGTTCAAGTGGTAGACTGCTAGCTTTGAGTAAAAAAAGGCTCAGCGAAAGCACCTACATTGTGAGTTCATGCTCCAGGATAGGCAAAAAAAGATTGAAACAATAAGAAGCACAGTACTCTGACTCAATCATATACTCTAAACACATACTTTTTCCCTATTAATGTTCTTTGTGCTAAGGAACAATATTCATTTCTCATAAGGACAGGTAAACAGGAATAAAAAAATAAAGTTGACAATAACTAAAACTACAAAGTCAGAATTCATTACAGACCTATCAAGGAGCGGCAGAACTCTTTTTCTACAATATAAAAAACTAAAAATTTACTATGGAAAAACTGCATTTTGAACAATGAACTAAATCACTGACATAACAAAAAAAGTAGAAGTTGTTGACTGTATAGAAGAAAACTAAGAAATTAAATTGCCCTAACAGAGCTTGCTCCAGAAAAGCCTTTCAAATATTCCCCAAACTGAAAGAGCAAGTAAACACAGTCTGTATCTACTAAGGACCCTTGAGAAGTAAGAACTCAAGAGAACAGAATAGGTGAGGGCTGCGGCTCTAGAACTGAAGCGTGTGTGAGAAGAGATCTGCAACACAGTCACCGGTTCTTTGTCATGTGCCTTACATGCAAAACCAGTTAGAATAGGAAGAGCTAGAAAATTTTACAAGTCAATAAAATATTTTGTAGGCCTGAAGGCTGGATTAAAGCCATGTCATTATCTTTCTTTTACCACAATGTAAACATGGGCCACCACTCATTATTATTTTCCTTTTCATAAAACATGGGGGAGGGAGTGGAGACTGGTGAAAGTATCTTCAAACTAGAAAGTTATAATACAATATTTGTAAAAAGTAATTATTACTATTTTTATTAATGCAATTAAGTACACAGGTTGGAGAATTCAAAGGGAACATGGTATTACCTGTCTAGGGCACCTTCTAGGTGTTCATGAGAAACATCAAAATAATAGTTGGTATGTTCTCCACTTGTAAAGGCATTGGAACTTCCCGCATGCTCACTGAGAAACTGGCTGTATTCGTTCTCTTTAGGATATTTCTTTGTTCCCAAAAATAGCATATGCTCACAAAAATGACTTAAGCCAGGAATATTTGAAGGATCTGACAATGAACCTGAAAGAAAAAAAAATCATATATAAGCAATTTTTTTTTGTCAAAAAATAGTGACTAAGGATGAACTACAGAATGGCTTGGAATTCTTGTTAGTATGGCATAACCAGTTCAATCATACAACTGGAGAAAGTATCTGCATGTCTAAAATAGTATTTATAAGGCAAACCAGGAGTCAGAAGTCCTAGATTCTGGCCCTAAGCTTGAGACTTTATTTAGTTTGAGACACTGGGTGGATTCTTTAACCTTTAGGGTCATTAGTTTCCTCACACTGGTGGGAAAGAAAGTTGAGTTCACTGCTTTCTAAAGGCTACAATTTTCTTCTTGTCTTGGTTATTGTAGGAGACAGCACAGAACACTAAGAGCATGGATTCGGATTAGCAGCTGCAGAACTGTAGAGCTCTAAGTGTAATGTTTGATCTATCTTGTCTTAGTCACCTCTACATACACCTATCTTAGAGGGTCAGGTCAGTACATGAGATCTATATTCTATAACACACAGAAGATGCTGTCATTCATTCAATGTTACCTTTATTTTCTCAAGTCTAAAATGCCATAAGTAAAAACTTTTATTTAAAAATAATATTACGGAAGTGGCGCTGTGGCTCAAGTGGTAGAGTGCTAGCCTTGAGCTGAAGAGCTGAGGGCCAGTGCCCAGGCCCAGAGTTCAGGCCCCATGACCTGACCCCCCCCAAAAAAATTATCTATAAAATGTCACAATAACCAAAACTGAATAAAGTGAACAGATAGGGCAGACAGGGATAGGGAGCTATTTCTCTGAACATTCTTTGGCTATCCCTAAAATTTAAGTAATTATTATGATTCACTTAAGGATAAGGATGAATTTCCTTGCTGCTAGGTCACCTCATGTGAGAACCTCACAAGATGCTCTTACTAAATATCAGATTATTTTCACTTAGACAATTGTAGTTTACGAGTTTTATATGGGTTCCAACATAAAGGTAATAAAATGAATAAAGCACATCAAAGTCATATTTATGGAGGATCATAATAAATGTTAGCATTAGATGGTAAAACTGAACACACTTAAACTGACAATTTTAAATGGTACCTATGTGTACATCAAGTGCAGCTGATGACTTGTCCGTGGTAGGATCACTGATGAGAAGTACTTTGATGCCATTGGCCAGCTCTAGTCCTCGATACTCTCGCTTATCTTCGGGAGATTTGACAATGTGATTTCCTATTCTCTTGATAGCTGGGTTATTCATTTTGCTGTAAGTTCTACTTTGGAAACTGAAAAGAAATTAATTAATTGTTGCATTGTGACTATTTTTCCTCTGCCCCGCCCCAGTACAGGAGTTTGAATTCAAAGCCTTACACTTACTCAGCAGGCACTCTACTACTTGAGCCACAATTCCAGCCTAGCTCTTTGCTGGTTATTCTTGGGGATAGAGTCTCAAGGACGTTTCTACCTGGCTGGCTTTAAACTTCAATCTTCTGGGTCTTAGCCTACTGAGTAGCTAGAATTATAGGCATGAGCAAAAGGCACCCAATTTTTTTTTATTTTAAAGGACAAGAAATAATATCAAGCAAATCAACATAGTTAAATCAACTAATAAACAAAATATACCTGGCAGGCATGGTTTCACAGACCTATAATCTTAGCACTTGAGAGGCTGAGGCAGGAGGCTCTCTAGTTTGAGGTGAACAGGGGCTACATAGTGAGGCCAGCCAGGACTAAAACTGAGACCTTACTTCAAAAACAAACAAAAAACCTGGAAGAAACATTTGTTGCTACTGCTTCTGAGGACCAAATCCCAGGCTTGTACATACTAAACAGGTGCTCTGCCGCTGAGCTATAACTCCAGCCACACAGGAAACTTTTATTGCTTACTATAGGCTATTGTCACCCATCTCCTTCATCTTGCCCTTATTCTTTCAGAAAAATGCTAAGTATTGTTTTTGTGAAATCATATTTGTATATAGAACACATGGATGAGGATTTGACATAGGATGGGTTGGGCCATGAGTTGGCCAGTATGCTGATCTCAAATAGTTTTTAATTATAAAGAACTACTTTCAGGTAGGGTGAAAAACAAAGGAGGAGGTAACAATGCTCGATAGGAAATGTACTCATTACCTTACTCCTGTAACTGTAACCTCTCTGTAGACTATTTTTACAATAAAAAACACACAAAAGAACTATTTTCATACACATTTCAGAGGTATCTGCAAGATTAAGTATGGTGAGATGTTGGGTAAAAATTATTACTGAGTCAGCTAAAACACTGCTCAACCTGATATTCAGGCAAGGCAAATCAAGAACTCCTGGGTCAAGCCTCATATACCTGTAATTCTAGCTACCCAGGAAGCTGAGATCTAGGGATCTCAATTCAAAGCCAGCCCAGGCAGGAAAGCTCCCATGAGACCCTTATCTCCAACTAACCACTCAAAAACCAGAAGTAGAGATGTGACTCAAATTGACAGAGTGCTAGCCCTGAGCAAAAGAACTCAAGGACATGCCCAGACCAAGTTCAAGCCCCACGACCAACCAAAAAAAGAAGAAGAAAGACTTGTAAGAAGGGAACAAAGAATCTTAGCTAACACATCTGTTTTTAACTTATTTCCCAAATGACATATCTGTTTAGAATGCAGCTAATACCTTCAGTATGTTGTTTCAAAAACGTTGAGTTTAATTATTTAAAAAGTGAGGTCCAGGGTGACACTGTCCCAAAAGAAATGTACTCTTTATCTGACTTATGTAACTATAACCCCTTGATATATCACCTATATAATAACAATACATTTTTTTTATGTGAGCTCCAAACTAGGCGTGGTGATGCATACCTACCATACCAGCACTCAGGAGGCTGAACCTGGAAGATTATCAGTTTCAGACCAGTGTGGGCTACATAGAAGACCTTGTTAAAAACTCAAAAAAAGTGAGTTCTGCCAGGCACAGATGGCTGTAATCCTAACTATTCAGGAGGCTGAGATTTGAGAATTGCAGTTCAAAGCCAGCCTGGGCAGGAAAATCTGTGAAACTTATTTCCAATTAGCCACCAAACAGCTGGACATAGAGTGGTGTCTCCAGTGATAGAGTGCTAGCCTTGAGCAAAAAAAGCTAAGAGACAGTGCTCAGGCCCTGATTCAAGTTCCAGAACCAGCACACACATACAAAAGAAGTAAGTTCTAACTTAGCAGGAATATAAGCTACAAGACAGTCTTTGTGAAGAACTCCCACACAACAGTAAAAAAGGCAGCAATGGAGCAAGAAGAAGCTCCATCTGTATGTAGCCCAGAAAATGCCTAAACATGCCCTCAGCTAGGATGTACTAGAGGGAGAAAATGGGTGAGGTTTCTACTGAGGGGTTTCACCAGAAAGGAACAAAAGCCAAACATTATTTGCTCCATCACCATCATTGACCCACAACTCCCTCGATTGTTCTACCCTGCTAGTCTAACTTAGGGGCAACCAAAGGGTTACAAATCGTTAAAATATAGTAGAATGGTGATGACAACAACTATGACAATGATGATGATAGTGAAGATGATGCTCTAAAACTTGCATCTAATCCAGAATCGTTGAGAAGATACAATATAGCTCACTGTAGCAGTAAAACCGTCTTAGATTATTAGAGGTTTAAAAAATCATGATAGCCAGGCAGTGGTAGCTCAAGCCTGTAATCCTGGCTACTCAGGAGGCTGAGATCTGAAGATCCTACCTAGTCCAAAGCCAGACCAGGCAGAAAAGTCTGTGAGACTCTTATGTCCAATTAACTGTCAAAAAGCTGTAAATGGTGCTATGCCTCAAAGTAGAATACTATTCTGGAGCACAAAAGCACAGGGACAGCAACTAAGCCCTGAGTTCAAGACCCAGGACCACCACCAACCCCCAATTAAAAAAAAATCATTGTATAAGGATAGCCACCTCAATTTATAAGCTATATTCTGCCTCTTTTCAAGGATTAGATTTCACTTGTCTACCCTTCAATTTTCTCATACAATTAAAACACACACACACACATACAAAAAAATTTAAATGGTAAAATAGAGAGAGAGTAGGATGCAGGTAGACAGAAAGCACAAGATTGAGAGCTCCTGGTCCAGTAAGAACCATTTATAAATGCCCAGAGGCTAACTAGTGATGGCTTTAACTTATTTGGACACTGAAACTGTGTCTGATCAATATTCCTGGTATGACTGAGAAAGAAGAGGTATGTGCGTTCTGGAAGCCACACGCAAAAATAAGTGAAAGTACTTTTAAACCTTTGTAGTCAGGATTAAGAAGAACTAGCTAAATTTTATATTGTAACAATGCTCCCAGTCAAATATCCTAACAAAAGAAACAGTAAAACAGGTAAAAGAAACAGTAAAAACGTTTTCAAACAAGACCCATTCCCAGTCATCTTCATTCAGTAGGTGGTCTGGCTTTACCTGGAGCCTATGTAGCACCACTTTCTACACAGATTTGGTCCTTACCTCCTGGTGAACTGATGGCAAGGGCTGGGAACTCCTCTAATGAGGAACTTACCTGTCTGTGCACTTATATATGCACACTCAGGAGATCACATGACTGCCTGTTTCTCAATAGCATAAGGCTTCAAGACTAAAGCCGGGAGCTAGTGGCTCACACCTGTAATCCTAGCTACTCAGGAGGCTGAGAGCTGAGGATCATGGTTCAAAGCCAGCCTGGGCGGGAAAGTCCGTGAGTCTCTTATCTCCTATAAACCACTCGAAAACTGGGAAGTGGCATTGTGGCTCAAGCAAATGTTCTCCAATAAGCAAACATTCTGACATTTTAGCTGACAAGTGCTAACTCAAATGCATTCTCAGATATTTATTCGATATTTTTAACTTGTCAAAGACAAAATTTTAGAAGCAATAGTTTCTTTCAATTTTTAGAGATGTTATCATACATTGGAAACTTCCTAAAATACAGAACTGTCAGTTTTCAGCATTATGATAACTGAAGAGATGTTTAGTTATTACAACATATTTTGATACTGTCCAGAATTTGAGACAATGGCTATTCTCACAGGAAATAAAAGCTGGAAGAGTCATTTTATGCTATGCAGTCCTTTGAAGTTCAAGGGCTAGAGTCAGATTCTACACTGTAACAAAATCTCTAGGTGGGCTAATCTCAATTTACCTATAAGAAACAAGCTCAGGGGTTGGGGATTTACCTCAGTGGAAGAGTGCTTGCCTGGCCAGTGCAAGGCCCTGAGTTCAGTCCTCAGCTCTGGAGGAAAAAAAAGCTATAAAAGAAACAAGCTCAGGGATGGGAAGGTGGCTCAGTGGCAGAGTGCTTGCCTGGCATGCATGAGACCTTGGGTTCGATTCCTCAGCACCACATAGGCAGAAAAAGCCAGAAGTGGCGATATGGCTCAAGTGGTAGGTGCCATGACTGGCCAAAACCAACAACAACAACAAACCAACAACAACAAAAAAGAAACAAGCTCAGAGCTGGACACTGGTGGGTTGTTCACACCAGTAAATCTAGCTACTCAGGAGGCTGAGGTTTGAGGATTGTGGTCTAAAGCCAGCCCAGGCAAAGTAGTCTGTGGGACTCTTACCTCCAATTAACCACAAGAAAACCAGAAGTGGCACTGTGGCTTAAGTGGTAGAGCATTAGCCTTGAGCAAAAGAGCTCAGGGGCAACACCAAGGCCCTGAGTTCAAGCCCCATAACTGGAAAAAAAAAAAAAAAAGCTTAGGTCATTTGTCCCAAACCATTCCATCACAAATTACAATTACAACTACAACTCTTATGCTCATTCTCACCCCCCCCCCACCATAGCCACACAAAAAACTGAAGTAGCACTAATATACAAAGATAAGTGTCCTAGAGCCCTAACCCTAAAGGAACCAGACGAGTAAAAAGAACTTATCATGTAAACTGGCAATAAAGCTGTCCAGTGGGCACTAAGGGTTTAATGAAAGGGGTGATAAGAAGCATACTAAATACAAGACAAGGGACAAAGTAGAAAGGAATGCCTGAACAAGGCCTGCTAAGAAAGAAAAAAAAAAAAAACAGAGGAGCTTATTATCAGCGGAACAACAACCAGAATCTCCACTGATAACTCAAGCACTAGGCTTAGGGCTATAGCTCAGAGGCAGAGCTCATTCTGTGCATGTGTGAGCCTCCATCCCTAGCACCACATGCACTCACACATACACATTCACAGACTAAGATATATAGAGGCTTAAATGTCAAATTGACAACAAATTCCCAAATAAAAGGTCATTTCCAAATTCCCATGCAAATCTGATGATGCAAATGGCCTTTTATTCAGATGACCTTTTACAATCCTTTGTTTCACAGCCTATTTAATAACAGATTGAGAAATTTTACTTTGACTTTTAATCCCTACCCACTGCCCCCATCAAATGCACTCTACAAATTTAAAGATAGACAATTTAGAAATGATAACCAAGGGCTGGGAAGGTGGCTCAGTGGTAGAGCGCTTGCCTTGCAAGCATGAGGCCCTAGGTTCAATTCCTCAGCACCACACAAGCAGAAAACGCTGGAAGTGGTGCTGTGGCTCAAGTGGTAGAACACTAGCCTTGAGCTGAAGAGCTCAGGGACAGAGCCCAGGCCCAGAATTCAGGCCCAACAACCACCACCACCACCAACAACAAAAAGAAATGATAACCTATAAATGAGACCAGGTAAGTGATGATGTCAACAGTCAAATTTACATATCAAAACATTCTTCTCAGCCCCAGTACATTTGGCTCATACCTGTAACCAAAGGTGCTCAGAAGGCTGAGGTCTGAGATCAGTTTACATCCAGCCTGGATAGAAAAGTCCTGAGATTCTTATCTCCAATTAACCAGCAATATAGCTGAACTCAAATTGACTCAAGTAACATAGCTCCAGTCATAAATGAAAAAAGCTGAGCAAAAGTGTGAGGTTCTGAGTTCAAGCTCTAGTACTGGCACTGTAAAATGTACAATCAGAAACATAACAAAGTTATTGATTACTAAAAATGGGGCCAAATATTAAAAGCAGAACCCCTCTGTAGAGAGAAACTCCATGTCCAATGGCCACTAGTCAGCCTAAGCCTTTTCCATCCTTGCTAAAAAGCAAAAGAACATCTCTCCACTCAAGTTTACTAAGCTGGCAGCTTTGCAGTTTACCACAAACTTGCTGAAGGCCACTGACAACCTTGAGGTTTATCACCAGCTATACTGAGTTGCTGTATTAGTCAGGAGCTTATAGTAAAAATCATTTCTGTAAAATAGACTACCCATACCCAAGGATATGTTCTGACTTTTGTCATCAAGTATCCTTAGTATGGATAGTATTGGTCATGCTGACCAGCTCAAGACTATGCCTTGCTTCTACTTCTGCAACTCAAGGCTATGTTTTGCTTCTGTAAATCTGCTTGCTTGCCTTGACAAACCCCCACCCCTACGTGTGGTTTTTCCTTTAAAAGACCCTCATGGGAAAAAGACCTCATTGCATCCCACTACTCAAATAGTGGGGTATAGTCACCGCGTGACTATTAAAAAGACTCCCAGGCCTGTTTAACTGAGTCGGTGGCCTTATTTTCAGATTTGGGATATTTCAGCACAAAATATCATTTTATTATTATTTTTTATTATTGTTTAATCTTATTTTATTTTAAAAAGGAGCTTATTATGGGCTTGGAACATGGCGTAGTGGTGGAGTATTTCCTTAGCATGCATGAAGCCCTGGGTTTGATTACACATAAACAGAAAAAGCTAGAAGTGGTTCTGTGGTTCAAATGATAGAGTGCTAGCCTTGAGCAAAAGAAGCTTGGGGACAGTGCCCAGGCCCTGAGTTCAAGCCCCAGCACTGGCAAAAAACAAAACAAAACAAAAAGTTTATTTTAAAAGGAAAGAAAACACCAGGCGCTGGTGGCTCACGCCTGTAATCCTAGCTACTCAGGAGGCTGAGATCTGAGGATCGTGGTTCAAAGCCAGCCCGGGCAGGAGAAACCGTGAGACTCCTATCTCCAATAAACCACCAGAAAACCGGAAATGGCGCTGTAGCTCAAGTGGTAGAGTGCTCGCCTTGAGCTGAAGAGCTGAGGGACAGCGCCCAGGCCCAGAGTTCAAGCCCCACGACCGACAAAAAAAAAAAAAAAGGAAAGAAAACAACAACAAAATTACCCAAAACTTTAAATGAATTAGGGTGATTGCATTTTCAATGAATCCTGTAGCAGTATCATTTTAAATATCAATCCTTGGCACATATGTTTTAATTCTCCTGCATGCTTATCAATAGCTGTAAATTCCCAAAACGACAGGGTTAGAAAGGAATACTTCCTGGAGATTTTATAAAGATTTAAGCAAATGAACCAAGTTTCTACTTTATATCTTTATCATCTATAGTCAGAGAAGGCTTCTTACAGGTGTGATTTGAGGACAAGGTCTTTCAGAAGTAAGCTCTGCAAAGTCTCAGGCTGTCAGAAACAGAGAATGTCAGCACACAAAAACTAATCCTAAAAATCACTCCTGTCTTTTTAACCACGTCTTACGCACTATAAATTGTTCATTGAAACTTCCCATTTTCCCTAAGTGATGGCTCTCAGCAGCTGCAAGGGTCATCCTCCTCAACCCAAAGAAGAACAAAGGCCCAGTGATTAAGTGACTCGCCCAACTGCAGTCAGGCACAGTTGATTTGTGGTAAAGCTGGAAGGACAGAGAAAGAGGAAGCGTGGGAAGGGGAGGAGCAGAGGTGGTGCTTAAGGCTTTCTACTTCAGCTCCTGGTTACCACCCTCCCACCCTTCCCACCCCATTCTCCGTCCTCACAACACCACATAACAAAAAGACAAAAATCAAAGTGAGTCTAAGCAAATGCTCCAAGAGAATCTTTCAGTGCTTTCCTCCTTCTTCCCCATATAAAACAAGCATAGATGGTAGAAGATCTGTAAAAATACATCTGTCAAAAACATCCCTGAGAGGAAACTTTATCTCACTATATATACTGTACATTAAAAAGAGAAGTGTATGGTAGGAATCAATGCACAAGCCAGACACAGATGGCTCTTGCCTATAATCCTAGCTACTCAGGAGGTTGAGATCTGAGGATCCAAGATCGAAGCTAGCCCAGGCATAGTTCTTGAGTTTACATAAAGTACCTGAATATGTCAAATTATGCTTTCAGGTCTGGAGGGTCATTTCCTTTGGGGAAAGGGGGGCAGCAGTGATTAGAAGGGAGAAGGAGGAGGAGGGTTTGTTCTATGGTCATATGCTAATTATATAGATATGTTGCTTTTTCCCATGTGTTGAAATAACCCCCCCTTCTCTCTCTCTCTTTGCTCTCACCATTGCATATGAAGTGTTTAAGTACCTTTTGTTTATTGGTCTTCTCTTTGCCACCACCTCCTCCATTTCCCCAATGAAAGCCATGTCAGATTCATCACTGGGTTGACCGCTTCATCTTTTTATTTTTAATGGAAGGTATACTGCAGTCGTAAAGCAATAAGATTTTAGATGAATACTATGGAACTTTGCTTTTGGCTAAAGAATAGTGAGTTGGACTGTCATCAAAATCATAGAAGGTTTTAGTTAAAAATGATTGCTTCTGGGGCTGGGAAGGTAGCTCAGTGGTAGAGCGCTTGCCTTGCATGCCTGAGGACCTGGGTTCGATTCCTCAGCACCACATAAGCAAAAAGAAAGAAGCCGGAAGTGGCGCTGTGGCTCAAGTGGTAGAGTGCTAGCCTTGAGCTGAAGAGCTGAGGGACAGCGCCCAGGCCCAGAGTTCAAGCCCCACGACCGGACCCAAAAAAAAAAAAAATGAGTGCTTCTTTCTCTGCCCTAACTTAAAAAAAAATCAGTTGTCATCTAATATGAGTTTATATAAATCTATATACATACATGTAAGAATCTTAAAAAAAAATTATGATTCTAAATTTCCACCAATGAAGCAGGTAGGAGATAAAGATAAATTCTGAATCGTTACTAAAATTCTTCATGTTTTTTACCGTGGGTCATGGAAGGGAATGGGTTACCTGGTCTTGTTTGTGAGTGTGGGTTTTCTTTTTTATTTCATCACTTGTTATCTCAAAAAGACTTGGAGTCAGTGATCCTTTTATCCTGCTCCCGTCCTTAAGGAACTTAAAAAGAAAAAACAGGGGCTGCCAAAAATGAAATCACAATTTCATATTTCATTCTTTTTAATGGTTCATATTTTTTAAATATATATGTATCCTGTTTTTTGGATAGAATTTTACCAAGAATCAAAAAAAGACACCTTAGAATTTAAATGACAAGATAAATCTACATATTACTGTGGATTTCTTCTCAAACTGACAATGTTTAGGTTTTAAAGAAATAAAGTTCCAGTTAATGTGAAGCTCAAAAAAAAAAAGAAAAGAAAACAAGTCATGCTAGATTACTAGTATTTCAATAATAAGTTACAGAAGACAGTTTTTGAAATAACATAAAACAGTAAAATAAAAAGGGATGATAAAAGAATTATTGATATTATACTCATCACCAAAAGTTATCAAGAGAAATACTTGAAGTAGGAAGTAGCTTCTAATCTGAGAAGGCTAAGATATAATTGCCTAATTAGAGTGATAATTACCTAAACCTTCTTGGGTGTGTCGTGAGACAATTATTTTGGCTTATGTTATCTTGGCCATAATAGAGGAACCAAGTAAAAACAGTATGATTCAACCAAGCCACAAACATATGCTAAATATTTTTTTTGTGTACATGCCAGTACTGAGGCTTGAACTCAGGCCCAGAGGAGCTTCACTGCTTGAGTTACAGCTTCACTTCCAGCATTTTAGTGAATAACTGGAGATAAGAGTCTCATGGACTCTACTGTCTGGGCTGGCTTCAAACTTTGATCCTCAGATCTCAGCCTCCTGAGTAGCTAGGATTACAGACAAGAGACTTCAACACCTGGCCTTATATATTCAATATTTTAATTCAAGTTTTTATTCACAATGATTTGAAAAC
Source organism: Dipodomys ordii (assembly GCF_000151885.1). NCBI lineage: Eukaryota > Metazoa > Chordata > Mammalia > Rodentia > Heteromyidae > Dipodomys > Dipodomys ordii. The sequence goes on from NW_012267404.1 coordinate 1,317,116, forward strand.
TTTTAGCAATTACTTACTTTAGACCCCACTGAAAATTTTTAAATGAAACTTGACAGTCTCAGAAACCAACTAAAAGTAGCAAGCACTAAATACAATAAAAATAGAAGTGAAATTCTTAAATTTTGGGTAAATTCTCTCCTTAACAATAATCAACATTTATGTCAAACAATCCAGATTTGAATTAGACAGATCTGGAAGTAGAGGTATGACTCAAGTGGTAGAGCACCAGTCTTGGAGCAGAGAAACACAAGGAAGAGTGCAAGGCTGAGTTCAAGCCCTAGTACTGGTGCACATGTACACATACACATGAGAAAAAAATCTTAACAGAATTATTTCAAAACAAAAAGACTATACCATACATAGTTAGTATTTCTTGAACCTCAGATTTAATATTCCCACATGGCTATCTTCATTTTGGATGCTCCATGAACACAGAACGGCAAAGACAGCTTAAAGACTGCTGTCATGGTTCCAAAAGATAACTCAGACCACAGTCTTCTAACAAATAATCTCAAAAGAATTTTCTAAGGAAAGCAAATCATTACTACTCATTTCCACTTGAAGGCTCATTTGTTTTCTGTCAGAACCAGAGGGTATATAATCTGGAAACCTTAGATAATGCTGGGTTAGTGTGATGCTTCGAGCCTACTGAGAGGTACTGACTACTTTGAGTTTAGTAGTTACATTTCACCTTTAACAAATGATCTCTTTGCTCCTCAGATACAGGAGACCAATGGACTCTTGGTCAAACTAGATAGTCTCAAGTTTTGGGTTTGTTTTTGTTGTTGTTGTTTTTTGTTTCTGTCAGTCGTGGGGCTTGAGCTCTGGGCCTGGGACACAGTTCCTGAGCTCTTCACCTCAAGGTGAGTGCTTTACCACTGAAGCCACAGCACTACTTCTGGCTTTTTACTGAGGAATTGAACCCAGCGCTTCATGCATGCTAGGCAAGCATTCTACCACTAAGCCACATTCTCAGCCCTAAACCATTTCAGTTTGTAATTCAGGAATCAGATAAAATGTTCCCTGGGTCTATTATATTGATGGGGGAGAGGACAGGGAGGGGTCCCTAAAGTTGCATCCAATTTGGGCAGCCTTCACAGGGCTTCTATAAAATATGCTCATAGTGCCTGGTACACAATACATCCACAAATGGAAGTATTATCATTACCATCACCATCACCACCATCATCATCATGGTCCTATGGAGTCCTATGGAGTGAGATAAAAATAGGCCACCTCAATAACCTCCATGGCATTAACACATACTCATGCAAATTCCAGTTGTACATTGTCATATCCAGAGGTGAAAAACACTTATTGGGTGGATTGGTAATAATATGGTACTTTGTAAGACTATGAGGAAAACAGGTCATTAATTATCCCTTCATAATTGCTATTGGTAAGGCAACAGTTTACAATCAGTAGTTCTCAACAGGTGACAATTTTACTTCCTCCTCGGGGACATGTGGCAATTTCAGCAGGCATTTGTGTGTGTGTGTGTGTGTGTGTGTGTGTGTGTGTGTGCACATGCGCACACATGCCAGTGCTAGGATTTCAACTCAGGGCCAAGGTCCTGTGCCTAAGCTTTCTCTCTCAAAAGCTATCATTCTACATTCTACCGCTTGAACCATTGCCCCACTTCCAGCTTTTTGGGTGGTTAACTGAAGGTAAGAGTCTCATGGACTTCCCCACATAGGCTGGCTTACAATCCTGATACTCAGATCTCAGCCTCCTGAGTAGCTAGGATTGCAGGCATAAACCACTGATGCCCATCTCCAGGCATTCTTATATTTTTATTTATTTGTTTCATTTTTACTTATTTATTTTGTCTTGCCAGTCCTGGGGCTTGAACTCAGGGCCTGGGGCACTGAATTTCAGCTCTTCAGCTCAAGGTGAGTGCTCTACCACTTGAGCCACAGCTCCAGTTCTGGTTTTATGGTGGTTAATTGGGGATAAGGGTCTCACGGACTTTCCTGCCCAGCCTGGCTTTGAACCACAATCCTCAGATCTCAGCCTCCTGAGTAGCTAGGATTACAGGCTTGAGCCAGTGGCAGCATTTTTAAATAGTACTAAATGAAGGTTGATCTAGACATGTAGTGAGCAGAGAAAGGCCACAGATCCTGACAAGGATTCTATAATGTACACAACAGCCCTAAACAAAGAATTATCTGGCCCAAGTAATGTCAATAATACTGAGGATGAAAGGCCCCAGCAAAAAGCAAAAAAACAAAAAAATAAAGTCTGGCCAGGTGCCTGTGGCTCATGCCTGTAATCCTAGCTACTCAGGAGGCTGAGATCTGAGGACTGCTGTTGAAAGCCAGCCCAGCAGGAAAGTCCGTGAGATTCTTATCTCCAATTCACTACCAGAAAACCAGAAGTGGCCCTATGGCTCAAGTAGAGTGTTAGCTTTGATCTGAAGAGCTGAGGGACAGAGGTCAAGTCCTGTGACCTCCAAAAAATAAAATAAAATAAAAAACAAAGTCTGGGGTTGGGAAGGTGGCTCAGTGGTAGAGCGCTTGCCTTGCATGCCTGAGGCCCTTGGTTCGATTCCTCAGCACCACATAAGCAAAAAGAAAAAAAGCCGGAAGTGGCACTGTGGCTCAAGTGGTAGAGTGCTAGCCTTGAGCTGAAGAGCTGAGGGCCAGCGCCCAGGCCCAGAGTTCAGGCCCCATGACCGGACCCAAAAAAAAAAAAAAAAACAAAGTCTGTGGAATACAGAATTGCAAAGTACAGGACAGAAGTGGGGTGAGAGGAATGATGGAAGCCATGACTGATCAAGATGCATTATTACACATAATAAGCACATTAAATTGAAACTCCTATTTGAAGCTAATAATAAAAAGAGGGTGGAGCCAGATGCCAGTGGCTTATACTTGTAATCTTTGTTACTCAAGAGGCTGAGATCTGAAGATTGCGGTTCAAAGCCAACCCTGGCAGACAAGTCTGTGAGACTCTTATCTTCAATTAACCACAAAAAGCCAGAAGTGAACTTGTGACTCAAGTGCTAGAAGTGGTAGAGCACTGGCCTTGAGCACAAAAGCTCAGGGAGGGGACTCAGGCCCTAGAGTTCAAGCCACAGTACAAACAAAAGAAAGAAGTGGGGAAAAACCGCAAAGTAGCAGCACCTGCAAAGCAAGGTGACAGATGTCTAGGTGTCCCAAGTGGTTGCCAGAGACTGCTCCGCTACTTCTAGGTCCCCCAAATTTTCAGACAACTCCATATAGTCCCATACAGAGCTTTATTTCATTGGTGCTCTACCACTTAGGTGAACAGAGGTCTACTTTTTAAATGAACTGATTTTATACATCTTTCTTGGGAGGTTAGACTAGGTTAGAGGTGGTAGCAGACACTTGCAACCCTAGCTGATGTAGAAGGATCACGAGTTCAAGACCAGCCGGGCGCCGGTGGCTCATGCTTGTAATCCTAGCAACTCAGGAGGCTGAGATCTGAGGATCGCAGTTCAAAGTCAGCCCAGACAGAAAAGTCTGTGAAATTCTTATCTCCAATAAACCACCAGAAAACCGGAAGTGGCGCTGTAGCTCAAATGGTAGAGTGCTAGCCTTGAGCTGAAGAGCTGAGGGACAGCGCTCAGGCCCAGAGTTCAAACTTCATGACCAAAAAAAAAAAAAAAAATTTCAAGACCAGACTGGGTTAACAGTGAGACCCTACCTCAGAAAAAGAGGGTCAAGGGAGATATAAATATTAGACTAGAAGATGGATGCACCAATAATGGCAGAAGTGCTATAGTGTAACAGGTTATTCCAGGCTCTCATGCAAGACAAACACTGGTTAAACATCAGTAAACACACTATCATGACCTCTATGGACATCTTTGTTGAAACATTCTTCCTACTAAGTATAACAGGTTGATTAACTTCTTGAAAATTTGAATATGTGGGAGTAATTGATCCAGATTACCAAATGAAATAAATAGCTTACTGACATGATTGGGCAAAAAAGGATACCTCCCCCACAAATCTGAATATGTGGTACCTTTTAATGTTAGTACTCTCTATTCTAAAAGTATGCCCTGGATAGGCACTGGTGGTTCACACCTATAATCCTAGTTGCTCAGGAAGCTGAGATCTGAGGATTGCAGTTCAAAGCCAGTCAGGGCAATAAAGTCCATGAGACTCTTATCTCCAATTAACCACCAGAAAACCAGAAATGGAGCTGTGGCTCAAAGAATTAACTTTGAGCAAAAGAGCTTAGGGACAGTGCCCAGGCCCAGAGTTTAAGCCCCATGAGCAACAAATACAAAACAAAAAACTAGGGGCTGGGAAGGTGGCTCAGTGGTAGAGCGCTTGCCTTGCATGCATGAGGCCCTGGGTTCGATTCCTCAGCACCACAATAAGCAAAAAGAAAAAAGCCGGAAGTGGCACTGTGGCTCAAGTGGTAGAGTGCTAGCTTGAGCTGAAGAGCTGAGGGACAGCACCCAGACCCAGAGTTCAGGGCCCACGACCGGACCTCCCCCCGCCAAAAAAAAACAACACTGTGCCCTGATTCCTTTAATTGAACCTGAATATTCCATAATATCCTCAGTCACTCATTTTTATGATTTTCAGCTTTCTAGATAGTTGATCTCATTCATCATGCTTTGAATCTTAGTAATTTCCTTCTCTCTCTAAGAATCTTGACTCTGTTTGGCCAACTTATGCCCGGGACTTCATCAATTTAAGTGAACAGCAGTGGGGAAAACCACAAAGTAAATCTAATTACAGTGGAACATAGAAAACCACTTAGTAATATAAAACTTTAAATAGATACTTCCTTTAAAACTACAAACTCTGGGGCTGGTGGAGTGGTTCAAGTGACAGAGTACCTGCCTAGCAAGCACAAGGTCCTGAGTTCAAACCCCAGTAAAATACACACACACATACACACACACACACACACACACACACACACACACACACACACACACACACACACAATGCTAGGGACAAAAGAGAGCTAAACCAGGGCTGGGAAGGTGGCTCAGTGGTAGAGCGCTTGCCTTGCAAGCCTGAGGCCTTGGGTTCAATTCCTCAGCACCACATAAGCAAAAAGAAAAAAGCCGGAAGTGGCACTGTGGCTCAAGTGGTAGAGCACTAGCCTTGAGCTGAAGAGCTGAGGAGCTGAGGGACAGTGCCCAGGCCCAGAGTTCAGGCCCCACAACTGGACCCCCCCCCAAAAAAAGAGAGAGAGCTAAACCTAGCCCACCAGGGATGAATTGAAAATAAAGCATGGTGAAGCATTCTGATGAGAGGACAGGAGGCATCTTGCTGGTACTCACCATACCCACTTATCTTGCAGCTCCCAGTGAAGGGGAAAACTAGTCTCAATGATTTCTCATTTGCATTAGCCCCTCTTAGTAGCACAGCTACCTTCATAGTCTAAACAGCAAACACTAAGTCTTAATAGGTAAATTTCTCTGCTTGAGATCTCTCTTACATCCTGAACACAGCCATCTGGTTTACTTAAAATACTAATTTCATTAGATCACCCCAGCCCATCCCTCTACACCCCCCTCTCTTTCCATACACTCACACACATATTTGAGACAGGCTCTTGCTATTTATCCAGATGTCCTTGAGCTTGAGATCTTGCTGTCTCAGTTTTCCAAGTGCTGGAATTACAGGTGTGTACCACTATGCCCAGTCACTTCAACTCTAAACATTTTTTTTCTTTTGTACCTAGGTTGGGCTTGAACTTGAGATCCTGCTGTCTGCCTCAGCCACCTGAGTGCTAGGACTACAGGTGTGCACCACCATGCCCAGTCACCCCAGTTAAAAACTTTTAATGAATTTTAATATTCAATTATTTAACTGGGAAAAAGATCCCAACTAAAATTTAAGTCCCAGGCTAGCATTATCTACTATTATGATACAGGACTTGATACCTGTCCTCCTTGAGTTCCCAAAAGAAATTCTCTAAAGCTTCAACTAAATCAATCTGTTACTCTCCTCCCAACACACACTACCTGCACATCAGGGCTGGACTACACTCATACTTGCCCAAACACTACCACTTCCGGCATTCTTTCAATAATCTCTCTCTGCCTACCAAGCGCTTCTGCAATGCCATCCGGTCAATTTTCTGATCCTGGTAAAACTCATTCTCCCCCTTTTTTTTTTGTCGGTCATGGGGTTTGAACTCTGGGCCTGAGCACTGGCCCTCAGCTCTACCACTTGAGCCACAGCGCCACTTCCGGCTTTTTCTGCTTATGTGGTGCTGAGGAATCGATCCCAGGGCCTTATGCATGCAAGGCAAACAACTATTGAGCCACCTTCCCAGCCCTGGTCAAACTCATTCTTTTTTTCTTTTGCTGGTCCTGGGGCTCGAACTCAGGGTCTGCACCCTGTCCCTGAACTCCTTTTGCTCAAGGCTAGCACTCTATCACTGGAGCCACAGCGCCACTTCCAGCTTTTTCTCTGATTAATTGAAGATGAGAGTCTCATGGACTTTCCTGCTCGGGCTGGCTTCCATCAGTCTTCTCAGCCTCCCGAGTAGCTAGGATTATAGCCGTGACAACGGGCGCCTGGCTGAAACTCATTGTTTCCAATCGGCTCCGAGCAAGTCCGAAGTCCCTTGGAAGATTGATCACAGAGATAACACAACCTATCACAGCGCACTGAAATTTAATAGGTGCTAAATATTTATCAATTTAAACCAGAAGAGGTTCAAATAATTTACCTAAGCAAGGCTAGATCATGCTTTCGCCCCAGGACTGCAAACTTCTGGTGTCGACACAGAGCAGAGATGTAGTGGAGAAAGCATGCAAAAGCAAGCAAGCAAACAAAACAAACCCCCCAAACCTATGTCCTAAACCTGCTTTTGCCGGAGGGGGAGCCACACAATCTCTCTGGGCCTCGGGTGGTTTGGGGGCGAAGCAAGGGGAGGATCTCCTGGGTACCCTCCGACTTCCAAATGTCCCGCGACGGGAAACCTAACACCGTCCTCGCTACCGCGGCGGCAGCAAACTTTCACAATTCCCAACGCGAGCATTTCCCGGGTCCTGGGAAGTCAGGTCCTGCGGGGCGCGGGAGGGGGAGCCCGTCTCCCCCGACCCTCGGGATGCCTTGACCCATCGGGGGGTCCGGAGCCCGCTTCCGCCTCCAGGGCCCCTTCCTGGGCCAGGCTGAGCGCTCCCATCCCGCGCCCCTG
>NW_012267404.1:1324377-1328310 GCF_000151885.1 Dipodomys ordii
CTCCCGCCCTTCTGGGGTGTCCGTGCGGACACCCGCGCCCCAGGCCGGCGGGCACTGGCAGCGTGAGGGGCGGCGGCGGCGGCTCTAAGTGCTGAATCACCACTTTGCAAGCCGAGAGCCAAACCACCGGGACCTACGGGCCCCGAGTGCCCGGGGGCTCGGTCCGCTTACCCGCAGAGACACTCCGGAGGCGGCAGGCGGGCGCCGAAGACCGAGCGGAAGGTGCTGGACAGAGCGGGGTGCAGCAGCCACGCCAGCCGGTACCGCATACCCAGCGCAGCCGCTGGGACCACGGTGAACGCTTCCACCTGGCGCAGGGAGCCGGCCCTGCTCACTGCGCATGCCCAGTCCGCCGCGCCAGGGTGCAGTGGCTCCGCTCCGGGTTTTAGCTGGAGCCGGACGGGGCGGGGACAACCGCAGCCTGGGCCTTGGCGGACTGGCAGGTGGGACTGGGCAGTGGCCCAGGCGCTGGGGCTGCCTGGCCTCTGGCCTTGGCCAACCACGAAGAGTCTCGCTTGGGTTGGATCTGGCGCACTCATGGGGACAGTGATTTGTGTATCTGGCCAGGATGGGTGGGGCGTTTCTGAATAGAGTGACGGCTCCTGGGCCACGTTTCCCTGGGCAGCACTGGGGCCCTGCAGGTGCTGGAACAGAGTCCTCCCGGGGCTGCGGCTTCAGAAAACGAATCCGCGGAGGGGGTAGGGGGAAGGGAGAGGGGGGTGTCCTGGCGGGCCTGGGGTGTGGTGGGATTCAGATCGCTGAAGATCCACGGTCCACGGGCACAAGGGCAAGTGAAGAACGCAGGGGTAAGCTTCCATCCTGGGGAAGCCAACCGCAGGTCCTTGAAGAGGAGATAAGGCAGGGCCTAGGCCCTCAGGGCTTTGGTGGACCTTCCAGTCCCCAATAGAACTACTCCGTCCTGATACTCCACTTCTACCAGGGTCCGTCCATTTCAGTACGGTGTAAGACGTGACTTTTCCCCTGGCGGCTTCACGTGGCTTTGCATCCACAAATAACCTAGTAGTTGTTATGGATCGGACTTTCCATCACGTTTTACTAAGGATGGAGGGAGGACATTGTCTTTAAGGAGCAGTGAGTGGGGGGTAGGGATGGTGATCCCCATTTCAGGTACTCTTTGGTGTTTGACAAGGTCGATCAAAGCCTGCAGCCCAATGCTGGGTTGTGAATCCTATTATTGCTGCATATAGGAATTCAGAGGGTCCCTAAACCAAATTTGTGCTTTATCAGATACCCAAGGATATTTTTTACAGTTATGCACTTCCATGTGACTAAAAAGGCCAACCCTTGGATGCAAACAAGTAAAAATTAACCACAAGCTTCCTAGTGGTAACTACAGGCATATAGTTTTAGGAACCTTCGTGTTACTAGTTGTTCCTCTGCAGACAGGGCATCATCTTAGAATGGTTGGTTCCTTTGGGAGTGCTACTGTATAGACTCTTGAGTACATTGGTGATTACTTAAGGGAATTTGTAAATGGGCCAAAAGTGGATACAGTTTCATAGATCCTGCAATATGAGGTACCTCTAAGAAATAGAATACAGACTTTGACTAAAAAAATTAGTATTTAACCAGGCATTTGTAATTGTAATCATATCTACTCAGGAGGCTGAGATCTGAGGATTGTGGTTTAAAACCAACCCAGGCAGAAAAATCCATAAGACTCTTATCTCCAATTAACACAAAAAGTGAGAAATGGAGCTGTGGCTCAAGTGGTAGAGTGCTAGCCTTGACCACAAAAGCTCAGGATGTACCCAAGCTCATGGTGTGCCCAAGGCCAGAGTTCAAGCTCCAGGGCCAGCCAAAAAAAATATTAATATTTAAAGAGAAAATAAATCATAACAAATAGCTCAAGACTTGGAGATTCAGGACTCTTCTGAGATCTCCTTAGGCTATTAGAAATGCTTCAGGGCTGGGAAGGTGGCTCAGTGGAAGAGCACTTGCTTTGCATGCATGAGGCCCTGGGTCAATTCCTCAGCACCACATAAGCAGAAAGCTGGAAGTGACGCTGTGGCTCAAGTGGTAGAGTGCTCAGCCTTGAGCTGAAGAGCTGAGGGACAGCACCCAGGCCCAGAGTTCAGGCCCCACGACTGGAAACCCCCCCCAAAAATAAATAGAAATGCTTCATAAAAATGCTTCTGGAGGGCTGGGAATATGGCTTTGTGGTAGAGTGCTTGCCTATCATGCATGATGCCCTGGGTTCATTTCCTCAGTACCACACACACAGAAAAAGCCAGAAGGGGTGCTGTGATTCAAGTGGTAGAGTGTTAGCCTTGAGCAAAAGTAGCTCAGGGATAGTGCCCAGGCCCTAAATTCAAGCCCTAAGATGGGGGGAGGGGAGAGGGAAGCTTCTCCATGTGTGAGGATGTGGTTGAGTAGTAGACCTTATCTAGTACACAGGTTTGATTCCCAGCAGAACAACCGACTTCCTCTTACTACTCCTAGTGTGGGGCCAGCACAGGAGAGGGACTCTGAAGTTTCATTAGCTTCATGATAACTTTACCCCTGGTGGGAATGGATGTAGTGGATGTGAATATTAATATTGTCTCAATAAAAAGGATATGAGCCAGATGCAGGTGGCTCATGCCTATAATCCTAGCCACTCAGGAGACCTGAAGATCCTGGTTTGAAGCTGTCTTGGGCAAAAAATTCCCTGAGATTCTTATCTCCAATTGACCACCAAAAAAACAAGAGGATCTGTGGTTCAAGTGGTAGAGTACTTGCTTGTTTTTGTTGTTGTTGGTCTTGGAGGCTGAATTCTGGGCCTGGGCACTGTCCCTCAGCTCTTCAGCTCAAGGCTAGTGCCCTACCACTTGAGCCACAGCAACGCTTCTGGCTTTTTTCTGCTTATGTGGTGCTGAGGAATTGAACCCAAGACTTCATGCATGCAAGGCAAGCACTCTACCACTGAGCCAACTTCCCAGCCCAGACCAACTGCTTTGAGTGAAAAGTGAAGGGACAGCGTACAGGCTCTTAGTTAAAACCCCAGTACTAATGCATGTGTGTGTGTGTGTGTGTGTGTGTGTGTGTGCGTGCGCGTGTGCATGTGCGTGCGCGCGCACGCACGCGCGCGCGCACACACACACGTCTTCCAAATGTCTGATCCTAGGCTGCTAGGATCAGAATGCAACTTTTTTTTTCTTTTTCTTTTCTGGTCCTGGGGCTTGAACTCAGGGCCTGGGCACTGTCTCTGAGCTTATTTTGCTCAAGGCTAGTGCTCTGCCACGTGAGCCACAGTGTCACTTCCAGTTCTTTCTGAGTAGTTCATTGGAGTCTCATAAGATTTTCCTGCCTGGCTGTCTTTGAACTGTGATCCTCAGATTTCAGTCTCCTAAATTGGTAGGATTACAGGTATAAGCCACCAGTGCCCAGCTCAGAATGCAACTTTTTAGAGGCCAACACTCAACCCCACACATTTCTAGTCTCTATTCTTACCCTCCACTAACTTCAGTTCTTACAGCCAATTAATGATAACAATGTTTTCTTACCAATGCGCTAGCAATTTTCAAGCCCCTCTAAAATGCCATTGCTCTCACAAACTCAACATTCCTTTCCTCACTTGCTCAACAGGAAGTGGTCTGAGACGCCAGAGTTTACCATTCTCTAAAGAGGATGACCTAATTTATGTTTGTATGTATGTTGAGATAGGGGCTCTTTGTGTACCTCTGGCTAGCTTCCACCTACTAAATCCTCCAGAACTGATTATAGGAATAGTGCACCACACCCAGCTAAGACCTGATTTCTCTAACAAATAAATTACAGTATAAAAAAGAGTTGAGGGGCTGGGAAGGTGGCTCAGTGGTAGAGCACTTGCCTTTCATGCATGAGGCCCTGGGTTCAATTCCTCAGCACCACATAAGCAAAAAGAAAAAAAGCCAGAAGTGGTGCTGTGGCTCAAGTGGTAGAATGCTAGCC
>NW_012267404.1:1328670-1352417 GCF_000151885.1 Dipodomys ordii
TGGGCCTGGGCACTGTCCCTCAGCTCTTTAGCTCAAGGCTAGCACTCTACCACTTGAGCCACAGCGCCACTTCCGGCTTTTTTCTTTTTGCTTCTGTGGTGCTGAGGAATTGAACCCAGGGCCTCATGCATGCAAGGCAAGTGCTCTACCTCTGAGCCACCTTCCCAGGCTCTCTGTGAGACTCTTATCTCCAATAAACTACCAAAAAATACAGAAGTAGAGCTGTGGCTCAAGTGGTAGAGTATGGAACAAAAGAAGCTCAGAGACAGCACGCAGGCCCTGGGTGCTGTCAAGCTCCAGGACAAACACAAACAAAACAAAACAAAAAGGCAAAAGAGAAGCATGTGGATTAATAAGGACTCAGAGCTGAGAGCCTGTAGCTCGCCTGTAACCCTAGCTACTCAGGAGGCTGAGATATGAGGATCTCGGTTTAAAACCAGCCCTAGCAAGAATGTCCATGAGAACATGGAAGTGGTGCTGTGCTTCAAGTGGTAGAGCGTTCAACTTGACCTGAAAAAATTAAATAAAAAGGACTCAAAATTGACAAGCTATGATAAGATTATTCTAAAATTGTATTTGAAAATGGAAAAGGCAAAGAAGATTGAGGTTTTTTGTTTTGTTTTTTTCTGGTCCTGGAATTTGAACTCAGAGCCAGGGCACTGTCTTTGAGCTGCTTTTGCTCAAGGCTAGTGCTCTACAACCTGAGCCACAGCACTACTCTGGCATTTTCTGTTTATGTGGTGCTGAGGAATTGAACCCAGGGCCTCATCTGTTCAAGGCAAGCACTCTACCACTGAGCCACATTCCCAGCCCCTTGTTTTGTTTTTTAAATAGAGGATCTCACAATATGGCTCTACTACCTCAACCTTCCAAGTGCTGGTGATCCAGGCATGAACTATTATGCCCAGTTGCAAGGCAATCTTGAAGAAGAATCTGAAACACTCATACTATGGAATATGTAATACTGTGGGATAGTAAGAATTGTTAAGGTGTGAAATTGAGAGAGTATGATATTAGCCTGAAGGAAAAAAACTCATGTAGACACCTTAGTAATATCTACTAAAGCTATGCTGTAACATATCTATGAATATGCCATTCTGCAATTCTACTTCTAGCAACAAAAAAGTGAACATATGTACATGAAAATACATGCACTGGAATGTTCATAGCAACAAAATCAGTAATAGTACCAAGTTGGAAACAATCTAAATGCCTACTAACAATAAAATACAGAAATCATGGAATATGCAAGGAATTCTGCACAGTAATGAAAATCAAAAAAATTATTCTCAACAATATGCACTTCATGGAGAATAAAACCAGTCAGTCAGCCAGGTGCTGGTGGCCTGTAATCCTCGCTATTCAGAAGGCTGAGATCTGAGGATTGTGGTTCAAAGCCAGCCTGGGCAGAAAACTCCCTGTGAGAGTGTTATCTACAATTCACCACTTCACATTTTAATCTGTGGCTTAAAATGGTAGAGTGCTACCCTTGAGCAAAAGAGCTCAGGGATAGTACCTAGGCCCTAAGTTCAAGCCCCATCACCAACAACAAAACAAAACAAAAAACCCTGTAAGTTGTGAGTCTTGAACTCAGGGCCTTGATGCTGTCCCTGAGTTTTTTGCCCAGGCTGGCTTCAAACCAGGATCCTCAGATCTCAGACTCCTGAGTAGCTAGGATTACAGCATGAGCCACTAGTGCCTCACATATCACACTATTTATTTATTTAAGCTTTTTGTTTTGAACTTGAATTCAGGTTCTGGACACTGTCCCTGAGCTTTTTTGCTTAAGGCTAGGGTTCTCGCACTTTGAGCCATAGCACAACTTCTGATTTTCTGGTAATTAAGTGGAAATAAGAGTCTTACAAACTTTTCTGCCCAGGCTGAGGCTGGCTTTGAACAACAATCTTCAGATCTCAGCCTCCTGAGTAGCTAAGATTACAGCCAGGAATCACTGGCACCTGGCATTTATATGAAGTTGAAAATAAGGCAAAACCAATCTGAGCTTTAGAAGTTAATAGTTACCTGAGTTAGGGTAGTAATGGAAAGGGAGAAAGTGGAGATAAAGGAGCATTGGTGTATGTTTTATATAGATGGGCGCCATTTTTAAAAAATTGAGCTGGAGGAGCTGGGAAGGTGGCTTAGTAGTAGAACCTTGCATGCATGAGGCCCTGGGTCCCTCAGCACCACGTAAGCAGAAAAATCTGGAAGTGGCGCTGTGGCTCAAGTGGTAGAGCATTATCCTTGTGCTGAAAAGCTGAGGAATAGTGCCCAGGCCCAGAGTTCAGGACCCATAACCGAAAAAAAAAAAAACTGAGCTGGACACTTATGCTTATAATATACTCCAATCAAATCTTTCCAAATAGCCAGGTATAGTAGCACATGGCTGTAATCCCAGCAGTCCAGAGGAGGCTGAAGGCAGTAGAATCATGGGATTCAAGGCCACCCTGGGCAACACAATAAAACCTTGCTGGAAAGGAAAAAAAGAAAAAGCAAGCTGCTGGTGGTTCATGCCCATTATCCTAGTTGTTTAGAAGGATGAGATCTGGAGGGTTAAGATTCATGGGCATTCCTGGCAGAAAAGCCTGAGACTTCATCTTCAAACCAGTCAGCAAAAGGCAGGACTGGACGCATGGCTCAAGTGGAGCAAGAAAGCTTAGCAAGCTCGAGGTCCTGAGTTTAAACCCTGAGTTACTGAAGGAAAAAAGAAGGAAGGAAACAGTCTGTGTGGATGGCTCATGCCTGTAATCCTAGCTACTGAGGAGACTGAGATCTGAGAAAATCTGTTTATACTCATATCGCCTATCTCCAATTAATCACCAAAAAGCTGAAAGTGGAACTATGGCTCAAGTGGTAGAGTGCTAGCCTTGAGCAGAAAAGAAGCAGTGCTCAAGGCCCTGAGTTCAAGCCCTAGTGTTAGCGAGTTCACACACACACACACACACACAAGGTCCTTTGAGATATATCTTGCAGTATTAAAAGATAAAATAATATCATGAGTAGTATTTAGTTTAGAATAGTCACTGAAGGAAGAGGGAGAAAGAGAAAGTATGAATAAACAATATTGACCTGGAAGGGATGGTTTTTGAAGCTGGCTGATGGTTATAGGATTATTTGTTACATTGTTATTTTTGCTTTTATACATATTTGAATTTCAGTAACCTGAAGTTTAAAGTGTGTATTAGTTTTAAGACTACAGTAACTACTCTATAACAACATGAATTTAAATATTTGTAGGTAATTAACTTTTTCTTTTTTTCCCCCTTTCCTTTTTCTTTTTTCTCTCCTCCACCCCTCTCCCCAGTATTGAGGATTAAACTCAATGTCTTGAATATAATAGGCATGCAGTCTACCACTAAGCTATAGCCCCAGCCTGTGATTTATTAGTTATGAGTTCTTCTAAATGACTCATACTTAGTCTTAAATCTTTTTATGTTCACTACTTGAAATGTATAAAATAAATAATTCATATTTTCCACAATTAAGACTACCTTTTAAAAATTAGGATAATGTTTCACTTATATATTCCAGGCTAGCCTTGAAATTGTGATCCTCCTACCTTAGCCTCCTAGATGCTGGGCATGCACCACCATACCTGGATGATAGGATTGCTCTTATGCAGTACACTGGTGGCTCATGTTTGAAATCCTAGCTACACAGGAAGCTGAGGTCTGAAGATGCAAGTTCAAAGCCATCCTGGGCAGAAAAGACTGTGAACTCTTAGCTTCAATGAACCAACAAAAAAGCTGGATATGCCTGGTGCTGGTGGCTTACTCCTGTAATCCTAGCTACTCAGGAGACTGAGATCTGAGGATCGAGGTTCAAAGCCAGCCAGGGGAAAGAAAGTCTGTGAGAGTCTTATCTCCAATTAACCACTAGAAACCGGAAATGGTGCTGTGGCTCAAGTGGTAGAGCATTTGCCTTGAACTGAAGAGCTCATGGATAGCACCCAGCCCCAGAGTTCAAGTCCCATGACTGACAGACCAAAAAAAAAAAAAAAAAAAGCTGGATATGGAGGTGTAGCTCAAGTGGTAGAGTGCCAGCTTTAAGTTTATGGGAAAAGCTAAGGGACAGCACCGAGTAAGTCCAAGTCCCAGTATTGACATATTATGGGCCTATACCTTGCTTTCAAGTTGAGCATACACTAGTTTAAGTCTCATGGATTTATACTATAGTGAGTGAATTAAACAAATTATTGCACAAAACAGTTTCATAATGTGATTAAATTACTATTAAGGGGAACCAGGATAAGGTTTCCTATTGTCCAGCTTCACCAAAGTAGCAGCTCTGGGACTTTCCTCTGATATTACTGCTGCTCCTCAGGATGGAGTGAGGAGACAAGGATATTACCCTTAATAGGGGTTTGGCATGTCTTGTGCTGTTGATAATGGAAGTTTGCACATGGCATAGTTTATTCAGAAGGGAACTGAGCAAACTTCCAGAGCACTGGGGTTAGTATTTGAGCTTCATCAGCAACTGTTAATGGAGGGTCAGCTGCTATGGCCCTTCTCATGGACTAGCATATCCCTTCCCCAGAACATTCTCCCTCCTCTTTTTTTTTAAAATTGTCCTTAGGTCCTGAAATGCTTTCTATCCAAGCCAGAACTTTGTCACTAAAAGTTAAAAGTTAGTGTGTATATGTATGTCAGTCCTGGGGCTTGAACTGGGTGCTGTTCCTGACATTTTGCTTAAAGTTAGCACTCTAGAACTTGAGCTATAGCTCCACTTCCAGATTTTTAATAGTTAATTGGACTTTCCTGCCTGGACCAACTTCAAACCATAATCCTCAGGCCTCAGCCTCCTGAGTAGCGAGGATTATAAATGTGAGCCACTGGTGCCAGCATAAAAAGGGGTTGGTGAAAGATTTGGGGGAGGAGGGCTGCATCAGGAAGAGCTCTCTGGGAAGATATAATTTACATTGTGGTTTGAAAGAGACTAACTAGGAGACAACCATAGAACAGGTGAGGAAAACATCATTTGTGAAGGTTTAGGACAGGAAAGTCTGGCAGAGTCCAGGGACTGACAAGCAGCTAGGAGACTGAGCTGGAGACTTTTCTCTTTTCCTCCCAATTAACCTTTGCTATTAAGATTCTATTAGGAAATTAAAAATAGTAACAAAAATCTGGATTTAGGGGAGCTTTATACTTCCACCAGTGTCTGGCAATATACTTACATATTCTTAACTGTTCCTCTTTAAGTTTATAAACAGTTCATGAACTGTGCTTTTTTTCATAGTTTATAAGCACATATAAACTTATTTACTATTGTTCTCTTTAACACTCATACTCAGACTGGGAAGGTGGCTCAGTGGTAGAGCACTTGCCTTGGATGCATGAGGCCCTGGGTTCAATTCCTCAGCAGAAGGAAAAAAAAAGCCGTGAGTGGTGCTGTGGCTCAAGTGGTAGAGTGCTAGCCTTGAGCTGAAGAGCTGAGGGACAGCGCCCAGGCCCAGAGTTCAGGCCAAAGACCAGAACCAAAAAACCCAAAAACCAAAAAAGCACTCATACTCACAGATACACAGTAGATACACAGTGTAACAGAACCTGACATGATTCTAGTGACTACGAACACATGGCTAAAGTTAAGCATGTTGTCCTCAACTGTTCACTACAGAAATGCACATTTTGCTCAAGAATTTTAGAAGATCATATAAATAGAAATGATGTTTATGCAGGCTTTCTAAAGTATTAAAAGAATGCTAATTCAAGATGCAAAAACACATGTTCAATTGTAATCTCACTTATTTCTAAGTGTACATACAGACAACTGAAAAGAAATCCATCATATTTAATAGTGTTATTTTCTGGGAAGTAGAAATCCAATATCTATACATACGAGTTCCAGAAAGAAAGAATAGATAAAAAGGAATGAGATGTTTGATGAATAATTCAAAGCCATTTCCCAGAATTGATAGAAATAAGTTGCCAGATTGACAGAATTCTCTGAATGCTCAGTCCAATGGATGAAAATAGATGCACACCAGAGCATATCATCAAAACTTCTAGTTTAAGTCAGGTGCCAGGGGCTCATACCTGTAACCCTAGCTAGTAAAGAAACTGAGATCTGAAGATCATAGCTGAAGCCAGTCCAAGCAGGAAAGTCTGTGAAACTTTTATTTGTATTTATTCATTTTTGATGGTCACTGGGCCTGGGTGCTGTCCCTCTGCTCTTCAGCTCAAGGCTGCACCCTACCACGTGAGCTATAGCACCGCTTCCAGCTTTTTTCTGTGGTGCTGAGGAATTGAACCCAGGGCTTCATGCATGCAAGGCAAGCACTCTACCACTGAGCCACCTTCCCATCCCTCATAGTGTTTTTTAACCTGGCCATATTTAACTTAAGAAAAACAAAAATCTCAAGCCATGCATAGTGACACACCTCTGTAATTCCAGCACTAAGAAGGCAGAGGCAGGAGGACTAAAATTTCAACACCAGGGGTGGGGGGAATAGTGCAAATGGTAGAGAATTAAGTTCAAACCCTGGTACTGGCAAACAAAACAAAAACAACAAACAAGCAAATAAAAAACAAGGAAGAAAGGAGAGAAAGAAAAAAAGTTCATTCAAGGCTACTTTGGGCTACATGGTAAGAACTTGTTTCAAACACATACACAAAAAAGAAAAAAGAAAGGAAATAAGGAAGGAAACACAAAAAGCTGGAAGTGGTGCTGTGGTTCAAGTGGTAGAGTGCTAGCCTTGAGCTGAAGAGCTGAGGGACAGCACCTAGGCCCAGAGTTCAGGCCCCACAACTGACCAAAAAAAGGAAGGAAGGAAAAATTATCTCCATTTTATAGATAAGAATATCAAAGCTGGGAGATGTTAAATGCTTCTCCCAGGTACCCATATATGTGCTTTTATAGACGTATACTTTCACTTTTTTTTGTTTTTGTTACACTAGGGTTTGAACTCAGTGCTTCATGATTCCTAGGCAAGTATTCTATCTCTTGAGCTATCACCAGCCCCAAATATATTTGAAGGCCTACTTTGTAAACTCAGTTCAAGACAGAAAAAAAAAGAGAGAAAGAAAAAAAAAGTAAAGAAGACAGGGTCCCCTATGAAACTTTTCTATACAGGGAGAACAAAAAAATCACAAGACAATGTAATTACATACTGTAGATAGGGACAGGGTTCTTCCTTATTTCCTTCCCTGAATTCTTTCTCCTCTATCCCTTCTTACAGGATCTTATTATGTAGCTCTGTGGTTCAGCCTGGCCTGGAACTCACTAGGTAGCCGTCATTGGTCATTGGCTTCGAATCTGTAATCTTCCTACCTCAGCTTCTCCAGTGGTAGGATTACCGGTGTGTACCAGCTAGGAAAAGCCTAGAGTTGTAATCTGAAATCTTCTCAGGGATAAAAGATGCGAAGAGTAAAAAGACCAAGACC
Organism: Dipodomys ordii; assembly: GCF_000151885.1. Lineage (NCBI taxonomy): Eukaryota > Metazoa > Chordata > Mammalia > Rodentia > Heteromyidae > Dipodomys > Dipodomys ordii. Next base: position 1,336,047 of record NW_012267404.1, read on the forward strand.
AAGGAGCCAGACTTACAAAAGAAAAACTGAAACTCTGTAGCTTAGTAGTGAGAGATACAAAGTGGCTCAGACTGCGAGGTCTTAAAGGCTTGGTAATGAGTTTGGATTTGATTCCAAGTACAATGAGAAGGTAGTATAAGAAGGCATTTTTGGGGGGAGTGGGTCAGTCATAGGACTTGACCTCAGGGCCTGGGCCCTCCCAGTCCCTGACCTTTTTTTTTTTTTGCTGAAGGCTAGTGCTCTACCACTTGAGCCACAGCACCACTTCTGGCTTTTTTTCTTTTTGCTTATGTGGTGCTGAGGAATCGAACCCAGGGCCTCATGCATGCAAGGCAAGTGCTCTACCACTGAGCCACCTTCCCAGCCCTCTCTTTATTTTATAAAGGATATATCCCCAGCAGAATGAGAGCAGTGGGGGCAGGGAGAAGAGTACAAGCTGTTAAACTCGTTAAGGAAGCGGATAACAGGAATTCCGGGTAGAGATAAAAGCCTGGCACGAGGGTGGTGGCGGACGAGACGGAACAAAGAGGCCTGCGCTAGACAGACAGGAGCCGAAGGTTCTAGTTACTGTCCAGATGAAAAAGATGAGGGCAGATGTGGGAGGGTAAAGAGACGTCTGCGGTAATTTATCGGTAGGCAGCGGGCGGTGCATGACGGGCAGGGCCAGAGGTCTCACCCGCAGATGCGTTTAAGTGGAGGAACGCGGACGGGATACCAGGGCTTTCCACTGCGCCCGGCCACGACAGAAGATGAAGCGAAATTGCCATTTGAGGTCCCACGGGGCTCAGTGTAGCCCACAAGTGCAGCTCGGGGAATCGACCACAGACAGACGCCTGGGGCAGAACTTTCTGGGCCAGCGACCCCACACCATAAATGACTCGGTTACCCCCAACCAATCAGGACGTGTCCCGCGAGCCTTCGGAAAGCTGAAGGTCACCGAGGCTTGCAACCTGTGCGCCTACGGAAAGCCGGAGGTCTCCGGGCCTGCGCGCTAACGGAAAGCCCGACGCTGCCGGGGCCTGCGCGTCTACGAAAGCCGAAGGTCTTCGGGCCCAGCACGCCTACAGAAAGCCCGAGGTCACAGAGGTCGATAACACCTGTGAGCGCTAGGCACACCGGGATTTGTAGGCCGGAACGGCGCGCATGCGCAATCTCCTCCTGAAGCCGGGCACACCAATCCCGCACCACACACTCGCAACTGCGCGGGTCCTGGCAACGTAAAGTCTATCTTGTACTTTTCGCTGGGAATCATTGAGCTGTGACTTTCCCTCATCAAAGGATAAATCTAAAGTCTTTCACAGGATATCCAATGTCTACTTAACGAAAACTATTCTAGATGCTGTCTACAGGGAGCGTCCCTTGGAAGTTAACCTTCAGGGTTTATTACCATTTTCTAATCTTGATAACTCTGGCCTTTCGTAGACGCTTACTATATGAGCGGGTCTATACTATTTACCCGCGTGATCTCATTACTTTTCCCCACCACCCTCTGAGACAGTTATTACCGTTTTATCTTTCTGGTGAGACAACCTAGGTTTAGCGACTTCATTTCACTTGAGCAAAACCACACAGATTGGACACAGGAAGGCAACTCCGCCCCTCCCTTCCGGCTACAACTTCTGCGCAGGCGCGGACTCAGCGCCCGCGTAAGCCACGCCCCCGGGGCGGGACTCCGTTGACGACAGCGCGTTCCATGGTGCTTTGCGCACCCGCGCTGCTATTGGCTTGGCAACTCCGCTCATTTTTCAAATTGAGGCGCACAGTCGTTACTCGGTTTCTGCGCGCCGACGAAATACGAGTTTTGGTGGTTCTGGCGGGGGGCTCCCTGTCGCTGCCGCTCGAGCTCCGGGTGGGAAGTGACGGGGAACGCCGCGCTACGCACGTCGATCCTTCGGGCCGTTCCAGCGCTCGGGGCGGGGAGGTGGACACCCGAAACGCCCTTTTTCTTTTCTTTTTTTAAATTCTTTGGACCTGGACAGTGATGGCGTCCCAGCCAAACTCTTCTGCGAAGAAGAAAGAGGAGAAGGGGAAGAACATCCAGGTGGTGGTGAGATGCAGGTAGGGACGAGCGAGGACGAGAGCGAGTCTGGCGGGCCTCGAACGCCGGGCCTTTTCCGCCGGGCTGCCTCCCGGAGGCCGGCCGTCCGCCCCGGGGAGTTGTTTGTTTCCCCGGTCGGTTCCTCGGTTCCTGCGCATCTCATACCAGTTGCTATGAGATGCAGATGAAGAATGTGTGTGTTCGAGGCAGTGGTTAAACTGCTAGTCACAAGAAAAACGCGATAGTCGCTGCTCCTTTTCCTGAAAATTGCGATCCTATTTTCTTTTTTTGAATGGATGTTGACTTAAGTGACACTTTCCGGTGCTGGTGTCAGTTTGTAAATCCGGACGCAGGACTGTCATTCCCCTGGCTCTCTTGGTTTGAGATGCAATATGTTGTGCCTGTTTATCAAACACGTAAATGTGACTTTATTTTTACCATAGCGGGTTCATAAGGATGAAGAAGAGTGAGGTGCAGCTGCAGCTTCTACTTCACCGTCCTCTTTGTCTACAGATCCAAAAGTCAGAATTTTAGGAGTGAGGATTTGTGTGTTGGGGGGAGGAGGCGCAGTGGTGAGAGGAAGGTCTTCAACTCTCCCTTGACTGGTTCCAAAAACTCGGATTAAAAAATGTCATTATTATTATTTATTTTTTAAGAAACGAAGGCTTGCTTTGTTTCCCAGGTTGCCCTTGAGTTGCTGGCTTTCACTCCTGTGTTTCCTACTTTTCAATTTTAAAATTAGCTAGTAGAGGGGAGGAACAAAGTTTTCGAAACTGCTGCTTAATTGGTGATTGCTTTATTCCTTTTCCAGGCGCTTTGTACAGCCCATCCCTGTACGTGTGCTTTGTGTGTCTGCTTTTTCTTGATGTCTAAATTGATTATTGCATATTTTTGTAAATGCAGAAGTATCCTAAAATTAAAAGGTTATTTAAGCAGTATTAGTAGCAACAAAATTTCTTAGGTGATTAACCAAGCTTTGATGACTTGAGATGTGGGTAAGAAAGACAGTCCAAGTTTTTAAACTAGGTGCCAGTGAGGAAATTTGGTGATAATCTTACGCCTAGTCAATGACAACTGCTGGGCTCTGGAGCTTTTGGTTACTTACTTTGAAGACTTTGTCTCTCTCTTTCTATTTTTTTTTTAAACCGGGTACTGGGGTTTAAACTCAGGGACTCCACTTTGCTAGGTACACTCCCAGTCCCTTTTGACTTTAGTTATTTGACAGGAGCCATTCTTGGAGTATTGATCTTCCTACCTATAGATAAGCTTCTTCATAGCTGGGATGACTGGCACACTCTTGCTAATTGAGATGGAAATCTTTTTTTTTTCCTCTCACTAACTTTTTTGTTGGACTGTTCTCAAACTGAGATTCTCCGAATTTCTATCTCCCAAGTAGCTATAATTACAGATTTGAGCTTTCACTCTGGGTCATAAAGATTTTTTTTAAATTAAAAGATTTATTTTTAATTAGAATAGTTGACAAAATCAAATTTTTACTTCAAAAAAGCTTAATAGAAAGATTTTAATAAAGCTTAAACTGGACAATATTATTTTTCTCTTTGTACTTTTTAAATTTTTTAACTTTTTGCTGTCTACAGAATATTTTAGGCTTATATAAAACTATGAAACATGCTGTAACAAACATTTGCGTATCCATTATCCAAATTAAGCAGCACAACAATTATTGTAGCTCTCTTCTTTCACCCATGGTTTACCTCATACATTCAAGCTTTGTGACTTAGAAGAAATTTTGTTTACATTATAACCAATGAAAAGTGCTTAGATTGTGTCTAATATATACCCTAATTTTGATATAGCTTTTTTTCTGGTTAGACTTCAAATAGCCTTCTTGGTTCAAGTCTGTCATTCAACTTTAGTAATAAGCAACATATGGGGTTTTCAAGGCTGGACACACCTTTCTTTAAAAGGTCTAGAAGAGGAAATATTTAATAAGCACTCTTTCTGAAACTTTCCAGTTATTCCTAGTTTTTAAATGTGTATAATATAGACTTTACCTTTTGCTGTTGTTTTTTGAGACAAGGTCTTTCTGTATAGCCCATGTAATCCTCTTGCCTCAGCCTCTGGAGTGCTGGGATGACAGGTGTACAGTGTACAGTTGAATGATACTAATTACATTCATAGTAATGTGCAACTATTTCCAATGTCCATTTCTATCATTCTTTTCATCTTGAGAAATTGAGATTATGGACAGAACAATAACTTCCCATTTCTCTTTTTCCTAACCCCCTAAAAATTACCATTCTAATGTTCATTTCTGATTTTGTCTAAGTATCTTATATAAATGAAATAATGGTATAGTATTTATCTTTTTTGTGTGACTCATTTATTTCACCTATTATTATTATTTGTTGTTGTTGGTGGTGGTGGTGGTGGTGGTCATGGGGCCTGTACTCTGGGTCTGGGTGCTGTCCCTCATTTCTTCAGCTCAAGGCTAGCGCTCTACCACTTGAGCCACAACCCCACTTCTGGCTCTTTCTGCTTATGTGGTGCTGAGGAATCGAACCCAGGGCCTCATGCATGCAAGGCAAGCACTCTATCACTGAGCCACCTTCTCAGCCCCATTTCACCTACTATTATATCCTCAAAGTAAATCCATGTTGTGGCATATGTCAGAATATCTTTCCTTTTCTTAAGCTACATAATAGTCTATTGTGTGAGCATAGCACAATTTGTTTATTCATTTATTTGCTGATTGACACTTTGCTTCTGCCTTTTACCTATGTGAATAATGCTGCCAGGAACATGAGTATACAGATACCTCTTTGAGATTCTGATTTTTATTTATTTTTTGTTTTTTTTTTTCTTTTTTGGTCCGGTTGTGGGGCCTGAACTCTGGGCCAGGGCGCTGTCCCTCAGCTCTTCAGCTCAAGGCTAGCGCTCTACCACTTGAGCCACAGCACCACTTCGGGCTTTTTTCTTATGTGGTGCTGAGGAATCGAACCCAGGGCCTTAGGCATGCAAGGCAAGCGCTCTACCACTGAGCCACCTTCCCAGCCCCTGATTTTTATTTATTTTTTGGATACACACATATACACACCCTAGGATTAGAATTGTTAGCTCATATAATTCTATTTTTAACTTTTTTTTTTGGTGCCAGTCCTGGGGCTTTAACTCAGCCCCTGAGGTGCCATTCTTGAGCTGTGTTGCTCAAAACCAGTGCTGTACCACTTGAGCCACAACTCCACTTCTGGCTTTTTGGTGCTTAATTAGAGATGAGTCTCATAGACTTTCCTGCCTGGGTTGGCTTCAAACCATGATCCTCAGATCTCACCTTTCTGAATAGCTAGGATTACAGCCGCTGGCACTCAGCTTGTTAACTTTTTTTTGAGGAACCAAGTATATCTTTCACAATGGTTGTACCATTTTATGTTTTTGGCAAAAGTGTACAAGTGCTTGAGTTTCTTCACACTTTTACCAACAATTGTTTTTGTCTTTTTTCATACAATTGTGATATCTGCACAATAATGTTCTGTTTATTGCAACTTATTTATTTACAGTAATCAAGCACCAGCATAGGTGCCCATCAACAATTGACTGTTTTCTCTCTCTCTCTTTTTTTTTGGTCGGTCGTGGGGCTTGAACTCTGGATTTGGGTGCTGTCCCTGAGCTCTTCAGCTCAAGGCAAGCACTCTACCACTTGAGCCACAGCACCATTTCTGGTTTTCTGGTGGTTTATTGGAGATAAGAGTTTCACAGAGGGGTTGGGAAGGTGGCTCAGTGGTAGAGTGCTTGCCTTGCATGCATGAGGCCCTGGGTTCGATTCCTCAGTACCACATAAGCAAAAAGAAAGAAGCCGGAAGTGGTGTTGTGGTTCAAGTGATAGAGTGCTAGCCTTGAGCTGAAGAGCTGAGGGACAGTGCCCAGGCCCAGAGTTTAAGTTCCACAACAGACCAAAAAAAAAAAAAACCACAAAAAGTTTAAATAAGGGCACTGACTTTAAGGACATAGTATAAATTACTTTTATGTTGTGTTGTTTGTAGAACAACTTTGTGGAAGGAGGATCCATGATAGCTTTGTTTCTGTTTGAGGAGAGTTGTTACTCACAATAAAAGAACAGGAAGTGGTGCTGTGGCTCAAGTGCTAGAGCACTCGCCTTGAGCTGAAGAGCTCAGGGACAGTGCCCAAGCCCAGAGTTCAAGCCCCATGACGGACAAAAAAAAAAGTGATATGGATCACTAATAAATTCATTGTTTTTTTTTTTTTTGGTCATCGGTCATGGAGCTTGAAGTCTGAGTCTGGCCACTGTCCCTCAGCTCTTCAGTTCAAGACTAGCACTCTACCACTTGAGCCACAGTGCCACTTCAGGCTTTTTCTGCTTATGTGATGCTAAGGAATCGAACCCAGGACCTCATGCATGTGAGGCAAACACTCTACCACTGAGCCACCTTCCTAGCCCAATAAATTCATTCTTGTACTAACATAAAATCTCAGGAAAAAGAATATTCCAAATACTTACTTTGGTTTCACAGTAGCTGCAAAGCACACGTGTGAATACAAACAATGGGCTAAGGCTATTCCTCAGAATTTGTCTATCTGTATTGAAGATCATACATAAGATCTAAATCTCCAGTAACTAGGTGACATACATGCAAAGAGCTTTATTTTATTTATTTATTTATTTGGGTCCAGTCGTGGGGCCTGAACTCTGGGCCTGGGCGCTGTCCCTCAGCTCTTCAGCTCAAGGCTAGAGCTCTACCACTTGAGTCACAGTGCCATTTCCGGCTTTTTTCTTTTTGCTTATGTGGTGCTGAGGAATCGAACCCAGGGCCTCATGCATGAAAGGCAAGAGCTCTACCGCTGAGCCACCTTCCCAGCCCGAGCTTTAGTTTATTTTAATTTGGGGATGAACATACATTTGTAATATGAGGAGGGTTCATTGTGATATTTCCATATATGTACATAGTGTATACTTGAAACAAACTTACCTCCTCTCAGTATTTCTGTTCCTTCTCTCACTTTTCAAATAGCATTTGGTGGATTTCAGTATGCTGTCTTTTTTTGTTGTTTGTTTTGTCGGTCGTGGGGCTTGAACTCTGGGCCTGGGTGCTGTCCCCTGGGCTCTTCAGCTCAAAGCTAACGCTCTACCACTTGAGCCACAGCACCACTTCAGTATGCTGTCTTTATGTATATGTTTTAATTTCTTTCAAACCTTATCATCCCTCTATTTCATTTCCCCCTCCCATCTACCACCCACTGATTTCTTCCTAGACAGTCTCCTTTTGCATTCATGTCTCACTACCATTGTTATTACCATCATTATTATCATTTTGAGCTTGTTCTTCACAACTGACCAATAATGTGATATTTCTGAGTTCAGTTTTTATCTTGCTCAACAGGATGAATTCTAGTTCAGTGTATTTTCCTGCAAATAATATAATTTGTTTTTTTCTTTATGAGTAATAGTCTATGGGTGTGTGTGTTTGTGTGTGTGTGTGTGTGTGTGTGTGTGTGTGTGTGTGTACACTTTATCCACTTAGCTTCTTCCACAGTTTGGCTACCACAGTTTGGCTATTGTGAATAGAACTGCAGTAAACCTGGGTCTTTCTCCTTTTGATATAAGCCCAAAAATATATAGAGGGTTATAAAGAAGATTTATTTTTAGTTGTTTTTTTTTTTTTTTAGGTCCGGTCGTGGGGCCTGAACTCTGGGCCTGGGTGCTGTCCCTCAGCTCTTCAGCTCAAGGCTAGCGCTCTAACACTTGAGCCATAGCACCACTTCTGGCTTTTTTATTTTCTGCTTATGTGGTGCTGAGGAATTGAACCCAGGGCCTCATGCATGCAAGGCAAGCGCTCTACCACTGAGCCACCTTCCCAGCCCTAGTTTTTTTTTAAGGAATTTCCATACAGATTCTGTAGTGGTTGCAATAGTTTCTATTCCCACCACTTTAGTGATTTGATTTTTTTTTTTTTTTTTTTTTTAGTCATAGGTCTTGAACTCTGGGCCTGGGCACTGTCCCTGAGCTCTGGAGCTCAAGGTGAGCACTCTATCACTGGAGCCACAGTGCTACTTCTGGTTTTCTGGTGGTGAATTGGAGAAAAGGGTCTCATGGACTTTCCTGCCCAAGCTGGCTTTGAACTGCAATCCTTAGAGCTCAGCCTCATGAGTAGCTAGGATTATAGGCTTGAGCCACCAGTGTCTGGCTGGTTTGAATTTTTGTATAACATTACTGAAGTTAACAAACTGTGATCAGAAGAAATCATATACTTTTTGTTTGTTTGATTAGTCTTGGGGCTTGAACTCAGGGCCTGGGCATTGTCCCTGAATTTCTTTTTCTTCTTCTTCTTTTTTTTTTTTGTAGATAGTAGGGCTTGAACACTGGGCTTGGGCGCTGTCCCTGTGCTCTTCAGTCCAAGTTTCCAGTTTTCTAGTGGTTTATTGGGGATAAGAGACTCATGGGGGCTGGGAAGGTGGTTCAGCGGTAGAGCGCTTCCCTTGCATGCCTGAGGTCCTGGGTTCGATTCCTCAGCACCACATAAGCAAAAAGAAAAAAGCTGGAAGTGGTGCTGTGGCTCAAGCGGTAGAGCGCTAGCCTTGAGCTGAAGAGCTGAGGGACAGCGCCCAGGCCCAGAGTTCAGGCCCCACGACTGGACCCAAAAAAAAAAAAAGTCACAGACTTTTCTGCACAGGCTGGCTTTGAACCATGATCGTCAGATCTCAGCCTCTTGAGTAGCTATGATTACAGGTGTGAGCTACCGGCGCCCTGCTGTCCCTGAATTTCTTTTGCTCAAGGCTAGCACTCTACCACTTGAGCCACAGCACCACTTCTGGCTTTTTCTGTGTATGTGGTATTGAGGAATTGAACCCACGGCTTTATGCATGCTAAGCAAGCACTCTACCACTAAGCCACAATCCCAGCCCAGAAACCATGCACTTTCTAATTAGAGATATCTGAGGACAATAACGGGTTTGAAATACTTTTTTCTGGAAGTTTAGTCATTTTTGTGTGATCTATGTGAATTTCCTGCTGCTCAGTCTTGACAACTTGAATGCTATTCATTTGGTGACTTAATCACATGTGCAGGCAAGAGGTTAGCTCAAGGACAGTGCTCAGGCCCTGAGTTCAAGCCCCAGTACCAGCACACAAAAAAAGAAAATGTTACTGATAACCAGCCAAGAGTTCTTGAATAACCTTTGATATTTCTTTTTATAGGCCATTTAATTTGGCAGAGCGGAAAGCTAATGCCCATTCAGTAGTAGAATGTGATCACGCGCGAAAAGAAGTTAGTGTGCGAACTGGAGGACTGACTGACAAGAGCTCAAGGAAAACATATACTTTTGATATGGTACTTACTTTCTTCTTTCTGGATGCTATTTCTGATTTCTCCACTGATGTGAGGTAATCCTAATATATGTGTTTCTATTGGAATATGGTGACATATACCTATATAGATTTCAATTGCCCCCTCAAGTTGTCAGGTGGACAAATTATTCAAATGAGTAATTTTGAATTTTGTTTTAATTGGCTTACATTAATTATACAAGTTTTCTTTAATATCTTTCTTTTTGTTTTGATAGGTTTTTGGAGCATCTACTAAACAAATTGATGTTTATCGAAGTGTCGTTTGTCCAATTCTGGATGAAGTTATTATGGGCTATAATTGTACTGTCTTTGCGTAAGAAAACACTCTTTTTCAAGTTGATGAAAAGCTTAGATGTATGTATTTGATTTTGATTTAACATTGCTGTTAATCTTGGCAGATACGGCCAAACTGGCACCGGGAAAACTTTTACAATGGAAGGTGAAAGGTCACCCAATGAAGCATTCACCTGGGAGGAGGTATTTATTGTTTATAACATATTTTTATTTCCAGTGTGGCAAAACTCTACCTTACCAACAACATACTTTATTACAAGTATGTCTTGAAATATAGATTAGAGAAACCATGTCAAACATGAATTTAAGATAAACTGCTATTATGGTGAAATTAAGTATGGTAAGCTTGCTGTTAAACACACAGCCTCACTGGGCAATACAAGATGAATACATATAGTTAAAGTGGTAAAGAGAGTGGTCTGCTGAGGGTGTACTGTCTCCTTATCTGTTTTTTTTCTTTTGGGGTCTGGTCATGGGGCCTGAACTCTAGACTGGGGCACTGTCCCTCAGCACTTCAGCTCAAGGCTAATGCTCTACCACTTGAGCCACAGCACCACTTCCAGCTTTTTTTTTCCTGCTTATGTGGTGCTGAGGAATCGAACCCAGGGCCTCATGCATGCAAGGCAAGTGCTCTGCCACTGAGCCACCTTCCCAGCCCTGTGGGATGTTTCCTAAAGTCAATAACAGATACTTGTAACAGTACACAGTGCCAAACCCTAAATATTCATGCTTATAATAATACCTAACTTAGACATTAGGTATAAGAGATTGCCAGCAGTAACTAATAGAAGCATTATAACCATGTGCTATAAATAAAAGTTACATAAATATAGTTTCATCCTGTCTTTCAAAATATCTTATGCTTTTCCTTTGTCATTCAAAGGAAGCAGTTTACATCTTCTCTTTGATATCTAGGGATTGCCAGAATCCATGCCATTGTGCTTTGGGCTGTTATTAGGTAAAATGAGGGTTATTTGAACACTAACACTAAATAGGGCTCCTAAGGTACTAAAGGGCAGGTAGCATATATATTATGATTACAAGGGACAAAGATGATTTATGTTCCTGGCTGAATGGTGCAACGTTTTGTCATGCTACTCAGAATAGTGCACAATTTAAAATTTGTTGTTTATTTTGAATACTTAGAAACATTATTTCTAGAGGGGCTGGGAAGGTGGCTCAGAGCACTTGCCTTGCATGCATGAGGCCCTGGGTTCAATTCCTCAGTACCACATAAGCAAAAAGCAAAAAGCCGGAAGTGGCGCTGTGGCGCAAGTGGTAGAGCGCTAGCCTTGAACTGAAGAGCTGAGGGACAGCACCCAGGCCCAGAGTTCAGGCTCCATGACCGGACCCAAAAAAACATTATTTCTAGAATTTCCCATTAGTATTTTAGTATTGTGGTTGATTTTAAGACAAGTAAGTGACTTGACTTTTAGTGCTGGTCATAGGCTTGAACTTAGGTCCTGGGCACTATCCCTGAGCTTTTTTTTTGGGGGGGGTCTGGTTGTGGGCCTGAACTCTGGGTCTGGGCGCTGTCCCTCAGCTCTTCAGCTCAAGGCTAGCACTTTACCACTTGAGCCACACACCACTTTCAGCTTTTTCTGCTTATGTGGTGCTGAGGAATAGAACCCAGGGCCTCCTGCATGCAAGGCAAGCAAGCCACTGAGCCACCTTCCCAGCCCCATCCCTGAGCTTTTTTGCCCAAGGTTTGCATGCTACCACTTGAGCCATAGCTCTACTTTTGGCTTTTTTGAGGGGCGGGGACTTTCCTCCCCAGTCTGGCTTCAAACTGCAATCCTCAGGTCTCACCCTCCTGAGTAGGTAAGATTATAGGTGTATGGCTTGGCTAGTTTGTTTTTAAACTTACTTTGGTGGGTAGCCGTCTCTTGATATCCTTGTGGGGGTTGAGGGTGGCATGATGGTTCTGGATCCTTCCTCATACCAAAATCCAAGGATGCTCAAGTTTTTTGTTTTTTGTTTTTGTCAATATAGTATTTGCCAATAACTTATATATTCCTTTTCATATACCTTAAATAATTTCCAAATTACTTATAATACCTAACACAATGCAAATGATATGTAAATAGTTGTTTCACTGCATCGTTTAGGGAATAATGACAAGGGAAAACAGTGACACAGTGTAGATGAAGTGGGTTTTATTTTTCTTCCCCCCCCCCGAATATTTTCTATTTACATATAACTGGGCATATTGGCACACAGTAGTAATCCCAGCTAGCTACTCAAGATGCTGGAGCAGGAGGGTCATAATTTCAAGGTCAACCTGAGGAACTTACTGAGACCCTTTCTCAAAATGGAAATGATAAAAGCTATAGCATCGTGGGAAAACACTTAACTACCAAGCACAAGGTCCTGGGTTCAATCTTTAGTATAGCAAAAAAATAAAATAGGAGTTCCTTGTTATATGTTTTAGCTACTGCAGTGAGTGGCATTCTTTACTATAATCTTTACTAATAGTATATATAATAATAATTATTGTTAATATATTTTAGGATCCTTTGGCTGGTATAATCCCTCGTACCCTTCACCAAATTTTTGAGAAACTAAGTGCTAATGGCACTGAATTTTCAGTCAAAGTATCTCTGTTAGAAATCTATAATGAAGAACTTTTTGATCTTCTTAATCCATCTTCTGATGTATCTGAGAGACTGCAGATGTTTGATGATCCCCGTAACAAGGTAACTCAGTTTTAAGAATGCAATGTTTCTAGATTTTAATGTGTGAGTCTTTTAGGAAAAAACAATCTAATTGATGTTCTTTTGATACTTGGTCAGAGGGCAGTGATAATCAAAGGTTTAGAAGAAATTACAGTACACAACAAAGATGAAGTTTATCAAATTTTGGAGAAGGGGGCAGCAAAAAGGACAACTGCAGCCACTTTGATGAATGCATATTCCAGGTAAAAGTCACTATCTCTTCCCTAGCTCTGTTTTCCTTTTAAGTAAAAAAGTAGCAACTTAAGTCAAATTGGGGTGGGTCACAGTATTGAGTCACATATGAAGACTTGGTGCCTTGGTAACTGGCTTTGGATTTATAAAGAGGGCACTGATATTGAAGGAATATTGAAAGGAGAGCAATGATAAGTTGAAATAGACCAAAAATATTAAACTAACTTTAAGCAGAATTCTTTATTTCAAAGTAATTATATACCAGACATGTTGTTATCACATCTGTAATCCTAGTACTGATGGTTGAGGGAGGAGGATCATGACTTCAAATCTAATCTGGGTTACATAAAAAGACAATGTCTCAAAAAACAAAATAATGAAATCATGCATGGAAGGCCAAATTAAAATGTGGTTGCTCTAGTCAATCTTGAGATGGTGTGCACAAAGACTAACCATTCCTACCTTATGAAGATGGCTTCTTGGGCACTTAGATGTTGCTCTTATTAACCTTTAGTGATGCGTAGAACCTAATTTGCAATCTTTGGTTGCAAAGAATAAGAAATATTTTCTACTTTCAGCTTTTTACTGGTTAATTGGAGATAAAAGTATCATGGATTTTTCTGTTTGGGCTAACTTTGAACCTGGATCTTGTGATCTCAGCCTCCTGAGTAGTTAGAATTAAAGGTGTGAGCCACTGGTGCCCAGTATAAAGATCACTTTTTATTTTTTTATTTTATTTTTATTTTTTGTCGGTTGTGGGCCTAAACTCTGGGCCTGGGCGCTGTCCTTCAGCTCTTCAGCTCAAGGTTAGTGCTCTACTACTTGAGCCACAGTACCACTTCTGGCTTTTCTCCTTATGTGGTGCTGAGGAATTGAACCTAAGACCTCATGCATGCGAGGCAAACACTCTACCACTGAGCCACCTTCCCAGTCCCAAAGATCACTTTTTATGACTGTGTTTGTTAAGAAAAAGAAAAATTAACTCTTCCCAAATCAGAGAGGATTTCTGTGCCTATTTGCATTAATTCCATATCATGGATTAGAAATGGGTAATGATGGGGCTGGGATGATGGCTCAGTGGTAGAGTGCTTCTCTTGCATGCATGAGGCCCTGGGTTGGATTCCTCAGCACCACATAAGTAGAAAAAGCTGGAAGTGGTACTGGGCTCAAGTGGTAAGAGTACTAGCCTTGAGCTGAAGAGCTAAGGGAAGCACCCAGGCCCAGAGTTCAAGCCCCATGACCAAAAAAAAAGAAAAAAAAGAAGTGGGTAATGATATGTGTATGTTTGTGCATATGTGCGTGTGTGCGCGCGTGCATGAACGCGTGTTTTTAATAAGTTTTTGTGAAAATACAGAGGGGTTACAGTTACATGAACAAGGTAATGAGTACATTTTTTATCCAGCATTGTTGCCTCCTCCTTTGTTTTTCCCCTACCATCCTATCCCTCCCACCTCCACAACTACACCTCCCCCCCCCCCCCCCCGTGTGTTTTCAAACACACTACACAGTCCAGGTTGTATTCAAACTTCCAATTCTCCTGCCTCACTCTTCCAAGGGCTACAGTTATAGCATATATATATACCATGCTTACTTTACATGATGAATGTTCTGACTCAGGTTTATAGTTTTTTTGTTTTGTTTTTTTTGGTCGGTGGTGGGGCTTGAACTCTGGGCCTGGGCGCTGTCCCTCAGCTCTTCAGCTCAAGGCGAGCGCTCTACCACTTGAGCTACAGTGCCACTTCCGGTTTTCTGGTGGTTTATTGGAGATAGGAGTCTCAAGGTCTCTCGTCCCTGGGCTGGCTTTGAACCTCAATCCTCAGATCTCAGCCTCCTGAGTAGCTAGGATTACAGGCGTGAGCCACTAGTGCCTGGCAGGTTTTGTTTTTTTTTGGTAACTTCCCTTTTTCTGTAATTTAAGAAGAAAATTTGTAAAAAAAAAAATATTGAAAGTACTTATTAAATACCATGAGAAGCACAAAAAACATTTTCTCCAGTAATGACATTAACAAAGTAATAATATTCATCAATTGCCACTAACATAAAAGGGTATCTTTGGCTGGGTACCGGTGGCTCACACCTGTAATCCTTGCTACTCAGGAGGCTATGATCTGAGGATTGAGGTTCAAAGCCAGCACGGGCAAGAAAGTCCTTGAGACTCTTTATCTCCAATTAACCACCAGAAAACGGGAAGTGGCCTCTGGCTCCAGTGGTAGAGCGCCAGCCTTGAGCTGAAGAGCTCAGAGACAGTGCCCAGGCCCAGAGTTCAAGCCCCATGACCGACAAAAAAAAAAAAAGGTATCTTTGATCATCTGTATAATTTTTGTTTTCCTTAGATCAAAACTGAAGTCATAGCCGGGTGCCGGTGGCTCATGACTGTAATTCTAGCTACTCAGAGGCTGAGATCTAAGGATCGCAGTTCAAAGCCAGCCCAGGCAGGAAAGTCTGTGAGACTCTTATCTCCAATAAACCACCAGAAAACCGGAAGTAGCGCTGTGGCTCAAGCGGTAGAGCGCCTGCCTTGAGCTGAAGAGCTGAGGGACAGCGCCCAGGCCCAGAGTTCAAGCCACACAACCGACAAAAACAAAAAAAACAAACTGCAGTCATTATTTAGCATAAGATCTAGTGGGAATTTTTTTTTTGGGGGGGTGTGTGTGCAGGTCCTGGGACTTGAACTGAGGGGCTGAGCTGCTTTTTCTCAAGGATAGCTCTCTACCATTTGTGTCACAGTACTGCTTCCAGCTTTTCTGAGTAGTTTATTGGAGATAAGAGTCTCAGACTTTTTAGTCTAGGCTAGCTTTCAGTTGTGATCCTCACATCTCAGCCTCTTGAGTAGCTGGGATTACGGTTGTGTGCTACCAGCATCCAGCCTAGTGGGGCCTATTTTATAATATTTCAGCAATTATACAGTTGATTCTTTCTGCTATTCAGAGGAGTTACTCTTCTCTTTCCCTTCCCTCTTTTTCTGGTTAATTGAAGATAAGGGTATTACATACTTTTCTGCCCCAGATGGCTTTGAACTTTGGTTCTGGATCTCAACCTTCTGAGTAGCTAGAATTGTAGACAGGAATCAGTAGTGCCCAGCTGGAACCAATTACTTATTTCTGATTATATTCTCAAAGTAGAGAAATATCCTTGTGCGGGGCTGGGAAGGTGGCTCAGTGGTAGAGCGCGCTTGCCTTGCATGCCTGAGGCCCTGGGTTCGATTCCTCAGCACCACATAAGCAAAAAGAAAAAAGCTGGAAATGGCACTGTGGCTCAAGTGGTAGAGCGCTAGCCTTGAGCTGAAGAGCTGAGGGACAGCGCCCAGGCCCAGAGTTCAGACCCCACAACCGGACCCCTCCCCCAAAAAAAGAGAAATATCCTTGTGCATATACAACAGTTGACATGGATGAAGAATAATCTGATGGTTTACCTAGTGCTTAAACTTACAGTAACAGCATATCCCAAGAGTTTTTTAGGAACAGAAAGATTAGTAGAAGCTGGTCACCAGTGGCTCATGCCTGTAATCCCAGCTACTTAAGAGGCTGAGATCTGAGGATCATAGTTCAAAGCCAACCCCGGGCAGGAAAGTCTGTGAGGCTCTTATCTCCAATAAACCACTAGAAAACCAGAAGTGGCACTGTGGCTCAAGCGGTAGAGTGCTCTCCTTGAGCTGAAGTGCGCAAGGACAGTACCCAAGCCCAGAGTTCAAGCTCCACAACCGACAAAAAAAGAAAAAAGAAAGATTAGTAGAGAGCTGTCTTCTCTGATACAATGGGTAACTGTTCATCTTTCAAAAGAGCTTGGAAATTCTTTTATTTATTTATTTATTT
>NW_012267404.1:1353372-1357366 GCF_000151885.1 Dipodomys ordii
TCTTTTTTTTTTGGTCCGGTTGTGGGGCCTGAACTGGGCCTGGGCGCTGTCCCTCAGCTCTTCCGCTCAAGGCTAGTGCCCTACCACTTAAGCCACAGCGCCACTTCCGGCTTTTTTCTTTTTCTTATGTGGTGCTGAGGAATCAAACCCAAGGCCTCAGGCATGCAAGGCAAGCGCTCTACCACTGAGCCAACTTCCCAGCCCCATGAGTACATTTCTTATCAAGCATTGTAGCCTCCTCCTTTGTTTCCCCTTCCCATCCCTTCCCAGCCTCCCCCCCGGCCCCCCATGTTTTTTATATTTTCTGTTTGATAATTTCTTCTATGGCTTTAAATCTTTCCTGCTTTTAGTATTTTATAGGAGGCAAAAATGTTTTACATTATAATGAACAGGCAACTTTATCTTGTTTTCTAGTCGTTCCCACTCAGTTTTCTCTGTTACAATACATATGAAAGAAACAACAATTGATGGAGAAGAGCTTGTTAAAATTGGGAAGCTGAACTTGGTAAGCATCCACCTTAATTACTACTGTTTTATCTTGTTCGTCTCATAGAGCAACTTGAAGTCTTATACTTATGAACAATATTTTGTAAACACATGGTCATTATCTGGGTAATGGGAAAAGAAATTTGTTATAGAAAATTTTGTTCTGGGCACTGGGGTGGCTCATGTCTGTAATCCTAGCTACTTAGGAGGCAGAGATCTGAGGATCATGGTTCAAAGCCAGCCCAGGCAGGAAAGTCCATGAGACTTTTTTTTTCTTTCTTTTGGTGGGGCCTGAACTCAGCCTCAGCACTGTCCCTGAGCTCTTCAGCTCAAGGCTAGCGCTCTATCACTTGAGCTACAGTGCCACTTGGTACTGTGGAATGGAATCCAGGGCTTCATGCATGTGAGTCACATACTCTACCACTGACCCACCTTCCCAGCTTCTCCATGTGACTCTTTTTTTTCTTTTCTTTTCTTTTTTGTCAATCATGGGGCTTGAACTCTGGGCCTGGGCGCTGTCCCTGCACTCTTCAGCTCAAGGCAAGCACTCGACAGCTTGAGCCACAGCACCACTTCTGGTTTTCTAGGTTTATTGGAGATGAGTTTCACAGACTTTCCTGCCTGGGGTGGCTTTGAACTATGATCCCCAGATCTCAGCCTGAGTAGGTAGGATTACAGGCGCCCGGCTCTATGAGACTCTTATTTCCAATAAACTACTCAGCCCAAGGGGTAGGATGGCCCAAGTGGTAGGGTGCTAGCCTTGAGCACTGAGAGGCTCAGAGGACAGTGCCCAGGCCCCTGAGTTCAATCCCCAGGATTGGCTATTGGATATAAAAGTCTTTGGATCCAAATCCAGTATAATAACTTCTTATTTTTAAAATCAAAGGTTGATCTTGCAGGAAGTGAAAACATTGGTCGTTCTGGAGCTGTTGACAAGAGAGCTCGAGAAGCTGGAAATATCAATCAATCACTATTGACTTTGGGGAGAGTCATTACTGCCCTTGTAGAAAGAACCCCTCATGTTCCTTACCGAGAGTCTAAACTAACTAGGATCCTCCAAGATTCCCTTGGGGGACGAACAAAAACATCTATAATTGCAACAATTTCTCCTGCATCTTTCAATTTGGAGGTAAGCCTTTTGAAAGGAAGCTACAAGAACAGGAACTATAATTTATCTATAAAGCATTTGAAAGTTCATTTACCAGCTTCTTTCATTCGGCACATCACATATAGACCTATACAAAATAAAAGAGGAATCACTGAAAAAGGTTTGTAACATTAAAATGCAAATTATTTAACAGTTTACCATATAAAATTATTCAGAAAAAATAGAAAAGATAAAGTTGGACAGAAGAATAAGAAAGAAGTTGCTAAAAAAGGAAGGTTAAAAAAGTCGGATATTACCTTAATGAATGAATTTTTAAATTAAATATAGCCATAAATGACTGTTGGTTATACAGTACTTTCTAGGTGGCAGAAGTATATTATCCTCATAATGTCTTCAATAATTGACTTTTCATGACAGGAAACTTTGAGTACATTGGAATATGCTCACAGAGCTAAGAACATATTGAATAAGCCTGAAGTTAATCAGAAACTCACCAAAAAAGCTCTTATTAAGGTAATTTTGAATTTTTGTGGATCAATGTAATATTGTTTGGCATGTGAAAAGAAGTAAGAAATAGACCATTTGTTTAAAAAGATTTGTTACCGGGTGACAGTGGCTCATGCCTGTAATCCTAGCTACTCAGGAGGCTGAGATCTGAGGATGGCGATTCAAAGCCAGCATGGCCAGGAAAGTCTATGAGACTCTTATCTCCAGTTAACCACCAGGAAACTGGAAGTGGCACTGTGACTCAAGTGGTAGAGTGCTAGCCTTGAACAGAAGAGTTCAGGGACAGCGCCCAGAGACCCTGAGTTTAAGAACCATGACCGACCAAAAAAAAGATTTGTTAAATTGCTTGACATGGGTATTTGTTGTTGAAATGGCATTTTGTTAGCTCAGTAAAAGGCATTTTTGCCCTTATGATTATTATTACTATTTTTCTATCTTTAGTGCTGAAACTGAACTGAGATCCTTGAAAATGCTAGGCAAGCACTCTATCCCTCAGCTACATTCCTAGCCCTTTGTGGTAGCCATTTAGATTTAAAGTAAAGGCTTTTTTCTCGGACTAATATGTTGACTTTACCAGATTGTTAACTCAGGTGGTACCTTTGGCTAAATCTGCATTTATTTATTTATTTATTTATTTATTTATTTATTTATTTATTTATTTATTTATTTATTTATGTATTTTGGGGTCCGGTCATGGGGCCTGAACTCTGGGCCTGGGCGCTGTCCCTCAGCTCTTCAGCTCAAGGCTAGTGCTCTACCACTTGAGCCACAGCACCACTTCCGGCTTTTATTTTTTTTGTCGGTCATGGGGCCTGAACTCTGGGCCTGGGCGCTGTCCCTCAGCTCTTCAGCTCAAGGCGAGCGCTCTACCACTTGAACTACAGCGCCACTTCTGGTTTTCTGGTGGTTTATTGGAGATAGGAGTCTCACGGTCTTTCCTGCCCAGGCTGGCTTTGAACCGAGATACTTAGATCTCAGCCTCCTGAGTAGCTAGGATTACAGTCGTGAGCCACCAGCACCTGGCTTTTTTTTTTCCTTTTGCTTATATGGTGCTGAGGAGTTGAACCCAGGGCCTCAGGCATGCAAGGCAAACGCTCTACCACTGAGCCACCTTCCCAGCCTCTGCATTTATTTATAAACTCTATTTATTATTATCTTTAGGGTGAGATTTATATAGTCACATATTACAAGTTTTGAATTTGATGATTTCTTTTTTTTGTGTGTGTGTCAGTTGTGGGGCCTGACCTCTGGGCCTGGGCACTGTCCCTCAACTCTTCAGCTCAAGGCTAGCGCTCTACCATTTGAGCTACAGCTTTGAGTTATACTTCCAGCTTTTCTGCTTATGTGGTACTGAGGAATCCAACCCAGGGCCTCATGCATGCAAGGCAAGCGCTCTACCGCTCTACCACTGAGTCACCTTCCCAGCTGAAATGGAATAGTTTTTAAAGGAAGTTTATAATGAGTACACTTATAGGAGATTTGAAGACCAGTGAAAAACTTTTTATGCAAGTTAATACTGCTTTAAAAGAATAGTTGAGGAAGTGGCTCAAGCGGTAGAAAGCTTGCCTTGAGCTAAAGAGCTTAGGGGCAGTGACCAGGCCCAGAGTTCAGGCCCCATGACCAACAAAAAAACAAAAACAAAGCCGGTCGCTGGTGGCTCACGCCTGTAATCCTAGCTACTCAGGAGGCTGAGATCTGAAGATCGGGTTCAAAGCCAGCCCGGGCAGGAAAGACCGTGAGACTCCTATCTCCAATAAACCACTAGAAAACCGGAAGTGGCTCTGTAGCTCAAGTGGTAGAGCACTCACTCGCCTTGAGCTGAAGAGCTGAGGGACAGCACCCAGGCCCAGAGTTCAAGCCCCACGACCGAAAAAAAAAGAACAGTTGAAACAT
>NW_012267404.1:1360776-1362695 GCF_000151885.1 Dipodomys ordii
AGCTCTTCAGCTCAAGGCTAGCGCTCTACCACTTGAGCCACAGCACCACTTGCGGCTTTTTTCTTTTTGCTTATGTGGTGCTGAGGAATCGAACCCAGAGCCTCATGCATGCAAGGCAAGCGCTCTACCACTGAGCCACCTTCCCAGCCCCTAGGTTGTTTTTTTTTTTTTTGTCTTCACCTGTGTTAGGGCTCATACCAGAGTGCTGAAATCTTACCAAATGATTATCATTTACTTCTCTTTTGAATTCTTTTGGCTTTTTTTTTGCCCATTAGACTCCTTTAAGGATTTACTATACACTGAATGAACATTTTCTTAATTACCAGAGGCAGAACTAAATGATTTATGATGAATATAAATGCTAGAAACAAAGCTATCTCAGTGTAGGATATAAAGAACAGAAAACTTTATTTCATAATTTGAATGTGCATCTTTACTTGCTCAAGTATTAGGTCTTAATCTAATAGTAGTTAAGTTTATGAAATGAAAATATTCTCAAAGACTTGTTTCCTGTTTATTTTTAAACCAGAATGAACTTACAACTGAACTTATAAATTCATTGGAAAGGATTTTATCCCCTTCTGTGATGTCTATATGGAAAATCAATAGACAACTGCAACACATCTTTAAGACTTCGTGGACAGTAGCTGAAACGGTAACAGATGTTAGAATGTTCATATCTCAAAATTGATGTATTGTTTACAAAAGATAGTGATTTCTTTTTCTTCAAAGATAGAAGATCAGAAAAAAGAAATAGATGGCTTTCTCAGTGAGTTATGTGACAATCTACGTGAGCTACAAGAAAATACTGTTTCCTCGTTGGTTGAATCACAGAAACGTTGTGAAAACTTAAGTGAAGACTTGAAGACGATGAAACAGACTCACTCACAGGTATCATGCGTAGCTGACATGGGAGTGAATAAGTGTTTTAGGATCTGAATGCTGTGAAATCCTTACAAACCTGAAATGATCACCGCCACTGTTATATAGTAGTATTTAATGTACAATGATAGAATACCTCTTTTAATATTTAATATCTCAATATTTGAGAATTTGCTTCATGTAGATCCCTGACCTGAAAAACACTAGGAAAATAAGTCTTCATACCAAGGTGAAAGGTGAGTTAACATCAAATCTTTAGAGGCAGGCAGTTGTAATGTTTGAAATAAAAGGTAATTTTGTAAGTTACTTCTTTCTAGGAAGACATTATCTTAAAGTCCTGCTTGCTCTTATTTCTGTATTATTGACAAAAGACATTTACATTTTACTAAATTTTTTTTTTAAGTACTGGGAGTTGAACCCAGTCTTTTGCTTCCCAGGAAGTACTTATGTTATGCCTTCAGCAATTTACTCTTGTTATTTATTTATTTATTTTGTGCCAGTCACAGCCTTGAAGTCAGGGCCCAGGTACTGAGCTTTTTGCTCAAAGCTAGCATTTTACCACTTAAGCCACAGCTCCACTTTCAGCTTTTTGGTGGTTAATTGGAAATAAAGAGTCTCACAGTCTTTTTTGCCTGTGATGGCTTTATACCACAATCTTCAATATTTATTTATTTATTTGCCATTTGTGGGGCTTGAACTCAGTGCCTGGACACTGTCCCTGAGCCTTTTTGTGCTCAAAGTTAGTGCTATACCACTTTAGCCATAGTGCCACTTCTGGTTTTTGAGTGGTTAATTGGAGATGTCTTAGAGGACTTTTCTCTCTGGGCAGTCTTCAAACTGTGATCCTCAGATCTCAGCCATCTGAGTAGCTAGGATTACAGGTGTGACTCGCCTGCACCTGTCTAAATTATACACACACACACACACACATATAATTTATTTAATTAACTTACTTTTTTGGGTCGGTTATGGGACTTGAACTCTGGGCCTGAGCACTGTCTCTCAGCTCTTCAGCTCAAGGCTAGTGCTCTACCACT
>NW_012267404.1:1362745-1371712 GCF_000151885.1 Dipodomys ordii
TACAGAGGGGTTACAATTACATGGGCAAGGTAATGAGTACATTTCTTACCAAGCATTGTTGCCTCCTCCTTTGTTTTCCCTTCCTACCCCTTCCCATTCTCCCCCTCGCCCAAAGTTGTAAAGTTCATTTTTCGACATAACGTCTTGTTGCAATTTGAAACTTTTATTATGCCTTTAATTTGAGGTAAAAGCCATAAAAGGCTAACTTTATTTGTTGCATATGCTTCCCAAACTGAATTTTTAAAAAATACTAACTTAACATCTACACTGTTCCTCTTGTATAGGAGTATACAGAAGAGATAGAGCGTCTGAAACGAGATCTTGCTGCAGCCCGGGAGAAAAATGGAGTATATATTTCTGAAGAAAATTTTAAGTAAGTTACTGGCTATAGAGTTGATTTTCAAGAATATTTTTCAGTTGTTCATTTATTTTGTTTTTGTTTTTGTATTTGTTGAGACAAGGTATGGATATAATACTGAAGAGTCTCATTAAAGTCATTCTGGAAAGACTGCATGTTTTGTGGTTAAAAAAGATGATGATGCTGGGCACCAGTGGCTCACGCCTGTAATCTTAGCTACTCAGGAGCTGAGATCTGAGGATCGAGGTTCAAAGTCAGCCTGGGCAGGAAAGTCCATGAGACTCTTATCTCCAATAAACCACTCAGAAAACCAGAAATGGCATTGTGGCTGAAATGGTAGAGCATTCGCCTTGAGCTGAAGAGCTGAGGGACAGAGCCCAGGCATAGAGTTCAAGCCATACGACCCACAGAAAAAAAAAAAAGCTGATGATGCTTTGATTTTATTCTACTTTTAATAATTTTTTTACTATCTTGTTGAATTTTATTTTTACTATCAAATTTTTGTTTTCAAAGGCTTTCTTCCCCACCCTATAAATATGTAGCACTATTACACATAAAAGTCTTTAGCTCAGAAAAGTTATATTGCTATTGAATTTTTCTTTTTTTCCCTTTTCTTTGGGATATCCATTATCATCTCTTCTCAATTTGCTGTAGCATGCTTATTAGAGCATGTGTATGTGTATTTTATAGACTTAATAGGTTTATTATAGGGTAGAAAAAGTATTAGTCTGGGCTTCCATCAATAATCTTAGTTAAGGTCTTTTTGCTTCCACATTACTCTGGCCTATGATAATGGATTAGAGGAGCTATATAAGGACTGAGGATCCCACCATTCACTACGTAGATTTTCACTCAGATGGCTGTTTCCAGATCTTACTTCTATACCCTCCATTGTATATGTAGTTAATGAAAGGGAAGCTGGAATTTCTCATGTTGTTACTATGGACAGTGGCTTCAGGAATAGGAAAAGGTTGCCCCCTAGAGGAAACCCAGCATATTCAGACTTGTGGGCAAGAGATGGTTTGTACTGGTGTTTGAACTCAGAGCCTTGTGCTTGCTAGGTAGGTGCCTTATCACTTCAGTTACATACCCAGTCATTTTTGCTTTATTTTTCAGTAGGGTCTGGTCTTGCCCTTTCAGGCCTCGACTGTGATCTCCTATTTATGCTGCCCACATAGCTGCTAGGACAAATAGGTTTTTATTGATTAAGATGGGGTTATCACTAACTTTTTTTTTTTTTTTTTTTTATCCAGAATGGTCTTGAATTGAGATCCTTCCAATTTTGGACTCTCAAGTAGCTAGAAATATAGGTGTGGGCCACTCTTTGGTTAAAATGAGTGTGTGTGGTGGGGGGAGGGGCTGGGCTGCGACATCTCCAGCCCTTTTGTTGTTTGGTGACTATAGTTGTAAAGACGGAGTTACTAATTTTGGACTCTCCAGTAGCTAGAAATATAGGTGTGGGCCACTCTGGTTAAAGTGTGTATGGGGGGGGGGGAAGAGGTGGGCTGGGCTGCCACATCTCCAGCCCTTTTTTTGTTTGGTGATTATAGTTGTAGAGATGGAGTTACTTGGTGACATCTAGTACAGAGAGAGATGAACACTATTACTAAACTTCCTAATATGCACAGGATATCCTCAGAATGTCATTGGTGCGGAGGCTGAGAAGGTCTGCTTTAGAGATAACCCTTTTTTGATTGCCTAGGGTTTATGTGGTAGTGTGATAGTTGTGTTAGTATTGGGAAGGCATTACATGCAGGTGTTGTGAGGCAATATTGCTTTGTGTACTTACTTTAATTCAGACCTCCAAGTATTTTCAGCTGCTTATCTTACCCCTTCCTTTTGCAGTACATCATACCTTCAAGTCTTAAGCCTTTCTAGCATTTGGGGACCAGGGGCATCTTTATCTTTTTTTCATAGCCCTGATTATAGATGCTCAGATTGTGTCTTCCTGTCCCCATCACTACTTTAAGTGAATTTTAATTTTCTATCAGATTTCTAGCTCTAAAAAGAAGTATTTTTAATTTTTATTTATTTATTTATTTATTGGTGATGTTAGGCAAATGTCCTACCACTGAGCTATTGCCCCCAATTTAGCTACTCGGATTTAATATACACACACTTTTCCCTCAGTAGGGATTCTTAGTGTCAGAATGGAGTCAAAAGGAAAAAAACCAATCCATTTATAAAACAAAGACTGTCAGTTCATTTGTCCTGTGTCATTTGCATTTATTGTTCCACAGCACCAATGATTGTGTTGTTGTCATAATTATCATAAGGGTAGAAAAGAGTTTGTGTAATTGCTGTAATTCTCTGTGAAATATTTTGTTGGATTTAGAACAATTACTAACTTAAATTTCATTCTAGAGTCATGAATGGAAAATTAACTGTTCAAGAAGAACAGATTGTTGAATTGGTTGAAAAAATTGGTGCTCTTGAAGAGGAGCTAAGTAGGGTAAGCATTCAAAGCAAAATTTCATATTATAAGAAAAGCAAATATTAAAATTTTAGGATGCTAGAGATCTGACACATTCTTTAAGGATTTTCTTTCTTGCCAACTCTCATACTGAACAAAAGTTGTATCATAATTTTACACCCATTAATGATGATGAAAAGGCTTTGACACTTGAATGAATACATTGCCAGAATTACAGTCAGATGCCATTTAATGACTGGGATATGTTCTGAGAAATGTGTTGCTAGGTGATTTCATCATCAGAGCACACTGCATGAGCCTACTATATGTCTAGGATATCATTTTTAAACTTTTTATTTTATTTTTTTAAATTTAATTTTACATTTTGCTAGTCCTAGGGCTTTTACTCAGGGCCTCGGTACTGTCCCTGAACTTTTTGCTCAAGGCTAGCATTCTACTACTTGAGCCACAGCGCCACTTCCGGCTTTTTCTGTTTATGTGGTGCTGAGGAATCAAATCCAGGGCTTCATGAATGCTAGGCAAGCACTCTTACCATTTTAAGCAAATTTCCAGCCCCCCCCCCCACTTTTTAAACTTTTTAAAAGCTAAGGTGCAAAGGTTGGGGATTTAGCTCAGTGGAAGAACACTTGCCTGGCAAGTACAAGGCCCTGAGTTCAATCCTCTGAAGAAAAAAAAAAAAGTATGTTTGCTAAGGTGCAAACATACATATTATCCCTGACTTCCACCTCCCATCTTGTCTCAATGGGAATGTCTTCAGGGTGCCACACACGAGCCTGAGCCTTCTCTTCTTTAATTTCTGAAGGGCCTGCTGAGGCTGGTTCTCAGCTCCTATTCCTTAAGTAGAAGGAGTATGCTCTAAAATGTACAATATAGCAAATATCTGAGTCAGTGGCATTTGTTGTTCTCAGTATTATGGTCTGTATGTAAGTTATGTGTTTAGTTTTTTTATTTTTGTTAGTCATGGAGCTCCAACTCAGGGGATCTGGGTTCTGTCCATGACCTTTTCTGCTCAAGGCTAGTGCTCTATCACTTGAGCTACAGCTCTGTTTCTGGCTTTTTGGTAGTTAATTGGAGATAAGAGTCTTATGGACTTTCTTGCCCAGGCTGACTTTAGACAAGATCCTCAGATCTTGGACTGGGAAGGTGGCTCAGTGGTACAGTGCTTGCCTTGCATGTATGAGGCCCTGGGTTCGATTCCTCAGCACCACATAAGCAGAAAAGGCTGGAAGTGGTGCTGTGGCTTAAGCGGTAGAGCACTAGCCTTGAGCTGAAATGCTGAGGGACAGCGCCCGGGCCCAGAGTTCAGGCCCCACGACTGACCAAAAAAAAAAAAAGATCCTAAGATCTTGGCTTCCTGAATAGCTAGGATTACAGTGAACCATTAGTGCCCAGCTGTATGTTACATTTTTACATAATGAGCAGCACAGTAGACTTGGTTACCTAGCATTACCACAAACATGGGTAAGACGTAGTACTACTTTATAACCACTGTGGCATCACTAGGTGATAGGAATTTTTCATCTCCATTATAAGTTCAGTTTTTCTTTCCTCTTGGCCTTGCTGGAATTTAAACCTAGGGCATGCTAGACAAGCTCTGTATGAGTGAACTATACTCCTAACTCCAGGTTCCATTATTATCTGTGGGACCATTGCTGTATATATAATCTGTTGTTGACTGAGGCATCATTACATGACAAATATCTTACTGGATTGTGAGGTTTTGTTGTTAAAGCTTGGAAGTGTCATTACCGAGGCCTTTTTGATAACATGTTTGTTACATGAAGGAATACAGGTTTTGGGAGAAACTAGGTGTTTAATAAAAGTAATAGCTAGGTCTAGCTTAGTCAATGATTTGAACTTTGATGCCATCCTCACATTAACACCTTTGTGGTACAGATCTACTGACAGTGGCAGGATCTGAAGAAATAATAGTACTATGTTGACATGTAATTCTCTAAGTTTTGAATAAGCTTATAGAAAGAAACCAGATATTACATAAAATATGTTATTAACCTGTCTGGTAACTTGTGACCATTTTAATATGAGAATAATTTGTTCTTTTTTCCTAGTATATTATGAACTAGTCAGGTGTCTGACTAACCATTTTAACACTTTCAATTCTTAAAGAAATGCTTAATGTACTATATGTAGGTTACAGAGTTGTTTGTGGACAATAAAAATGAACTTGACCAATGTAAATCTGAACTGCAAAATAAGACACAGGAACTTGAAACCACTCAGAAACATCTGCAAGAAACTAAATTACAGCTTGTTAAAGAAGAATATGTCTCTTCTGCTTTGGAAAGTACTGAAGAGAAACTTCATGATGTTGCCAGCCAGGTTTGTCCTTTGTTTTGTTTTGTAATATATTAAATAAAGGATGGCCCTGGTACTGTGGGCTGTTACCTGAGTAGTACTATTTTGGAGGCAGAGATTGGGAGGATTAGGTTTCCAGGACTGCCTGGCAAAAACTCTGTGAGACACCAACATAACTAGTTCATAGCTGGAGGCAGAGAACATACCTGTTGGTCCAACTACACCACTGAGCTGGAGATTGCAGTTCCAGGCCAGCCTAGACAGAGATCCCCATCTCAATGGAAGAAGTTGAGCTTACTCAGTGACTATCATCCTAGATAAGCAGAAAGTAGGAAGTTCAAGGTCCAGACTGACACAGGGACAAAGCAAGACTTTATCTCAAAAATAACCAGAACAAAAAGGGCTAGAGATGTGGCTTAACTGCTTGCTTAGCAAGCAGAAAGCCCTGATAATCATAATGGATGGGTATGAATAAATTTACTTTGTTAATTGTGGTATTTTCTTTAATTATTTCAAATGATTGTCTTACAATTTTATTATTATTTTATTTTTTATTTTTTTGGTCTGGTCGTAGGGCCTGAGCTCTGGGCCTGGGCGCTGTCCCTCAGCTCTTCAGCTCAAGGCTAGCGCTCTAACACTTGAGCCACAGCGCCACTTCTGGCTTTTTTCTTTTTGCTTATGTGGTACTGAGGAATCGAACCCAGGGCCTCAGGCATGCAAAGCAAGCAGTCTACCACTGAGCCATCTTCCCAGCTCCTGTCTTACAATTTTAAACAACACTATTTTTTACTATTTCATTCTTTTTTCATTACTGGAGTTAGTGAATTAAGTAAAAAAGGAGAGGGCTGGGAATGTGGCTTAGTGGTAGAATGCTTGCCTAGCACCCATGAAGCCCTGGGTTCCATTCCTCAGTACCACATAAACAAAAAGCCAGAAGCAGTGCTATGGCTCAAGTGGTAGAGTGCTACCCTGGAGCAAACGAAGCTCAGGGACAGTGCCCAGGCCCTGAGTTTTGCCCCAGGACTGGCAAAAAAAAAAGAATAAAGGGACTCCAGAAGATTTAGATGGAAGGGGGCTGGCAAGAAGATCAGGCCCCTTTGGCTAGCCCCATCTGTACCCTTAGAGTGAATTATTAGTATAATAAAATACAAATCTAGTATCCAGGGGCTTCATTCCTACTATGTAAACCATACATCAACATCCTGGGAACCAAGCTACCAAGACAACTCCAGCAGATGATCAGCTGCATATGCTGAAAAAACTATGCCTGTGGTTCTTTTTTGTAAAATGTCTATACATAGATAGTGATTCTTATTAGTTGTAGTTATGGTATGTAAAGTCTTCATAAACAAACCTACTCTTGGAATTTTGAAAATAGAATGCAACTGTTTTGTTGTTGCATTATAAATGCGTTTTCATTTTATAATAATTTTCCTTTGTGGTGACAATTAAAATTCAATAGTCATAAAGAATTTAGTACCTTTTAATGATGGAACTATTGAATTTTATATTAGATATGCTTTTGAGGCAGGGGTAAAACATGATATGAAAATTTTTGGAGAAATCTTTGTTTTTGTTTTTGTTGGTCATGAGGCTCGAACTCTGGGTCTGGGTGCTGTCCTTCAGTTCTTCAGCTCAAGGCTAGCACTCTACCACTTGAGCCACAGCACCCCTTCCAGCTTTTTTCCTGCTTATGTGGTGCTGAGGAATCAAACCCAGGGCCTCGTGCATGCAAGGCATGCACTCTACCACTGAGCCACCTTCCCAGCCCCTGAAAAATCTTTTTGCCTTGCATAGGTTGTTAGGGGAGGGGAGATAAGGTGTTCATTAAATTGTCTATCTTTCTATCTTGTCATTGTTAATTTTAAAATTTTTCATTTAGTTGCTTAGCACAGTTGAAGAAACTACAAAAGATGTATGTGGTCTTCATTCTAAACTGGATCGTAAGAAGGCAATCGACCAATACAATGCCGAAGCTCAGGATATTTTTGGTAAAAATCTGAGTAGTCTATTTAATAATATGGAAGAATTGATTAAGGATGGCAGCTCAAAGCAAAAAGACATACTTGAAGTTCATAAGATCTTGTTTGGTAAGTTTGTTTTTTCTATTTTTTTTTTTTAAATGGTACTCATGTTTAACCTCAGGGCTGGCAGGTGCTTTATCACTGAGCCACAGCTCCAGCCCTATTCTCAGTTATTCTTTAAGACAGGGTCTTGCTTTCTATCTAGGTGTGTCTCCCCCTTCCACCACTCGAAACATGATTCACCTGTTTTAAATTTCCTATCACTGCTGAAAATGAGAGGTACATGCCACCAATATCCACCTTCTCTCCATAGAGATGGAGTGTTCCTGACTTCTCTGCCTGGGCTGATTTGGAACCATAACAGTCCTAATCTCAGTCTCCCATGTAGTTTGTTTAACATGATAGGTATGGGTTGGGAAGGGGGCCTCACAAACTTTTTTGCCTGGACTGACCTTGAACCATAATCCTCCACTCTCAACCTCCCAAGTACTACGGATATAGACTTGAGACACTGGCACCCAGCTTCTTTTTTATTTTTTTTTGGAGGGAGTATAGTGTCCTGGCATGGTCTTTTAAGGCCAGTGCAAACTGGCCTTACAATTCTGCTGCTGCCCACCATGTGCTGGGATTTCAGGTATGCACCACTATGCTCAGATCATTATCCTAGTCTAAATGCACTAAATGAGGCTAATTTAAAAACTAACAATAATGTAAAAACCAACAAAATACTTACATACTAGGTGTGGTGGTGCAGACATGTAATTCTATGTACTCAAGAAGCTGAGGCAGGAAGATTAAGGTTGACACCAGCTTAGGCTACATAATGAGTTTGAGGCTAGCCTGGGTAACTTAGTGGAAACCCTGTTTCAAAAATATACAAAGGGGTTGGGATGTTTCTAGTTCAGTAGTAGAGCACTTGCCCAGTGTATTGGGAGCCCTGAGTGGGGAGACACCTTAGGTGACTGTGTCACAAGTACTCTTTCCAAAATACATGTAAGCTGTTCAGGCTAGAGACTAATGCTTTTGTTTTCTTTGAACTTAACCAATCTAGAGGTCTCCAACCCCATTTTCATTCTTTACAGATAATACTGTTAAATTTCTTGGGTCTCTTTCTAGAAATATTCCCTGCTACTTCTGTCTTTTTTTGGGGGGGGGATTGTGTGTTGAAAGTTTGTTATGTTAATAATTCTTAAACTTTTCTTTTAAAAATGAAACTTTTTTTTTTTTGGTTGGTCATGGGTCTTGAACTCAGCCTGGGCATTGTCCCTCAGCTCTTCAGCTCAAGGCTAGTGCTCTGCCACTTGAGGCACAGCACCACTTCCAGTTTTCTGATGGTTTATTGGAGATAAGAGTTTCATAGACTTTCCTATCTAGGCTGGCTTTGAACAGCAATCCTCAGGTCTCACCCTCCTGAGTAATAGTGGCATAAGCCACTGGTTCCTGGCTAGAAATGAAACTCTTAAGTATTCATACTATTGTAATTTTCATTATGGAAAATTTAGAAGATCAAGATATGCAAAAATTCAAAAAAAATCACCTAAACTATAGTCACCTTAGCTAAAAGTATAAATTTTGGTATTGATTTCTAGTTCTTTGTTCTTCCATAAATTCTTTTATCATCTAGTGTAATACTGTATCTTTAGATATTTCAGAATATTCTAATTTAGTTTCCATTGGGATTTATTTATTTATTTAGTGTAGATCTTGGGTCATAAACTCAGGGCCTAGTTGCTGTCCCTGTCATTCTTTGTTCAAAGATAGCACTTTATCATTTGAGCCACAGCTCCACTTCTAGCTTTTTGGTGGTTAATTGGAGATAAGACTTTCTTTTTTTT
>NW_012267404.1:1383522-1388150 GCF_000151885.1 Dipodomys ordii
ATAAGCAAAAAGAAAAAAGCCGGAAGTGGCGCTGTGGCTCAAGTGGCAGAGCGCTAGCCTTGAGCTGAAGAGCTGAGGGACAGCGCCCAGGCCCAGAATTCAGGCCCACGACCGGACCCCCCCCCAAAAAAAAAACTATTCATTATTATTTTTTTGTGTGTGTGTGTGCTGGACCTGGGACTTGAACTCAAGGCCTGGATGATATCTTTGAGCTTCAATTTTTTTTTGTGCCGGTCATGGGGCCTGAACTCTGGGCCTGGGTGCTGTCCCTCAGCTCTTCAGCTCAAGGCTAGCACTCTACTACTGGAGCCACAGCACCACTTCTGGCATTTTCTGCTTATGTGGTGCCGAGGTATTGAACCCAGGGCCTCATGCAAGCAAGGCAAGCACTCTACCACTGACTACCTTCCCAGCCCGATAACTCATTCTTAATACAATAGAAATATTTCACTAAATATCAGTGAAAAATGAAGTATCACATGTAACAGACTTTTCTAGGTAGCTGAAGATTATATTTTAATCACAAAAACTTTAAAAATGTTATATAGTCTGAGGAATCGAACCTAGGGCCTTATGCATGCAAGGCAAGCACTCTACCACTGAGCCACCTTCCCAGCCCTCATCCCTCAGCTTCTTGTGCCATAGTGCCATTTCCAGCTTTTTCTCAGTAGTGTGTTGAAGAGTCTCATGGCCTTTCCTGCCTGAGCTGGTTTTGAACTGTGAGCTTCACCAGTTCTCAACCCCCTGAGTAGCTAGGATTACATTGTGAACCACCAACACCTGGCAATTTTTAAAAAAATAAAATCTTATTGTTATCTTTAAGGTGTTGAACAGAATAAGTCAGATAATGAAGTACATTTTTTCTTATAATGTCACCCCTTCCTTTGTTTTACCCCAGTTTTTCCCTCCCTTCCCTGCTCACAAAGTTATATAGGTCATTTTCTACGTAGTGTATCATGAATAGCCTGATTGCATTTATTCCCTTTTCCTCCCTCCCTTTCTGAGGTACCTCCCTTATTCCCCCACCCCCAACAAATACCCCAAAGCAAAAACAAACAAGTTTCTATTTATGATTTATTAATATCACCCAATTGGATTATGTACAGATTTTTTTTTAGCTAGATAATCGCTATGTTTGGCTTGTTTGAACCATTAGGTCACCAGCATCAACTTTCCCTGCTAGTGGTGTTACCAGTTTAAAAAAAAAAAGCCACTGTGTATCTTATCTGTTAAATCCTTCTCCACCTAAGTGATTGATTAATTTGGAAGTACAATGAGAGCAGTTTGTTACAATAGTAAAATCTGCTGATTACTTACTTTAAAAGTCCCTTAATAAGCTCAGCTCCTGTGGCTCACGCCTGTAATCCTAGCTACTCCAGGAGGCTGAGATCTGAGGATTGCTGTTGAAAGCCAGACCAGGCAGGAAAGTCCATGAGACTCTGATCTCCAATAAACCACCAGAAAACCAGAAGTGGCCCTGTGGCTCAAGTGAGAGAGTATTAGCCTTGAGCTGAAGAGCTAAGGGACAGTGCTCAGGCCCAGAGTTCAAGCCCCACGACTGACAGCAAAAAAAAGATGCCTTAATAATAATCTTTTAACCTCACTTTCACTGCTTTCCAGTGTGTGTGGAGATGGAGTTAAAGACCTCATCAATAATTTATCTAATTTTCACCTATGGGAGAATGCTTCTTTGTCATCAGTCATGAACTGAAGAAAATGTTCAAAGTCATAATTTCAATTGTCTTCCTTTCTTATATCTTTCCCTATAGGAACTCTGCCAGTTAGTCAGTCTTTGGGAGGACAGATTCTCTGCTTTGGAAGAAAAGTGTGAAAACATTCAGAAACCACTTAGTGGTGTTCAACAAAATACAGAGCGGTAAGTTCTTTTTAATTATTTTTTTCTAGTAGTGAGATTTGAATTCAGGGCCTGCTGCTTATTTGGCTGGTGCTCTGCCATGTAAATCAACGCTCCAGTCCTGCTTTTTGCTGATTATTTTTGGAACTAGTACTTGGCTTCTTTTTTTACTTATTATTATTATAAAGGTGATGTATGGAGGAATTACAATTACATGAGTCAGGTAATGAATATGTTTCTTTTTGTACAGTGTCTTCTGTTCCCTCACTCTCAGTCCCTCCCTCCCATCTCCACCCACAGGTTGTATATTCACATTCATTAGTCTCCAGTCAGCCTCTACTGATGTACTTTTTCACCCATTTTCACTCGAGTTCTGTACCTTCCCTGCTACCATCCTGAAGACATACAGATGAAGATATCATACATAAAGAAAAGAAGACAGAATCCAGAATCATTAAAAAAAAAAAAAAAAAGAACAAGCTGGTGCTAGTAATTCACTCTTGTAATCCTAGCTACTCAGGAGGCTGAGATCTGAAGATCATGGTTCAAAGCCAGCCTGGGCAGGAAAGTCTGGGAGACTCTTATCTCCAATTAACCAACAGAAAACTGGATGTGTTGCTGTGGCTCACAGTGGTAGAGCACTAGCCTTGAACTGAAACGTTCAGGGACAGGGCCCAGGCCCAGACTTCAAGCCCCACAACTGACTAAAAAAAGAAAGAGAGAAAAAAATCTATTTTATCAGATACCAATATTGCAGGTTCCTTTCTTGTGGTGGGTGCACCACAGTCTAGTGTTCTGGCATGGATCTGTGTCTAGGTAGGAAGATTCCCGCTAGTCCTAGTGGGAAGGTTGTCCTGGTCAGAGTTTTGGTCTGGCATCTCCTTGCAGAGAGGCCAGAAGCAGCATTCCAACACCTGGACCTTGTTTGAGCCCTGGGAGTTGGGGCAGATTCCCATTATGTATTAAGGGGAGTGGTCCCAACTTGTCCTGAACTAGTGTCTACTTCCTATGGGGTGGGGAGCAGCATTTGAACCTCTGGGATAGACATGAGCCTCAGAGGAAGGCAGGTTCCCACTTGAGTCCTAAACTGGTGCCCACTCCAGTCTCGAGTGTCAGATTGGTGTCTGCTTCCCACAGGGTGAGGAGTTATATTCAGGCCTTTAAGCCAGGTGTGAGCCTTGGACAGGGGGACGGTTTCCCTAGGGCAGGGTGGGGAAATACTCCCCACTGGAATCCTGGATTGGCTCTGCTTCCTACAACTGGGGAGCTGCCACATTCAGGCCTCTGGGACAGATGTGAGCCTTGGTGAGGGTGGTGTGGGGAGATTGTGAGCTGGTCAGTTTTTCTACCATCAGCTATAACTGTGGGAAATGCAGGGGCCCAATCAATGCCCAACTAATATTGGTCCCGGTGTCTGTTGGTAGTTGTAGTTTTGTGGCTTGGAGTTAAGGTTGTGTCCTGGGGGACTGACACAGGAAGCAGAAAGGGCTCTGGTCTCTTTGCCCTCTTCAAGTATGGTGTCCCTTCTCTGGCAGGAAGGATGGGGTCCAGGCCAAGCACTCTGGGTCACCACCTACCTATGCAAAGGAAAACCACCTGTCTAAGGAAAGGTTTCATGAGAAAAGATGACTTTTCCAAAGGTTGTTAATGGCAAGTGTGGATCGGACAAGTCCATTCTAGGTTTAGAAAATTCTATCAAGAACATGAGCTGTGTATTACACTGCCTCCCTCCCGATTTCTACTGGAGAGCTCCAGAATCTTAGGAAGTATATCCTTTGAAAACTTTAGTTCCCCACTTAACAATGTTATTCTCTGTACCTACAGGAAATCCAAGGACATAATCAACAAAACAACTTCCCACAGTAAAAAATTGATTGCTGATTCTGATGGCTTATCACAAGAACTCAGACATTTTAACCAAGAAGGTACAAAACTGGTTGAAGAGTCTTTGAAGCTCTGTGATACACTCAACAGTGACCTGAAAATTGTATCTCAACAGTCTGAACAGAGATGTGAGTCTCTGAACACGAACATAGTTTCTTTTTCTGAACAATGGATATCTTGCTTAAATAAAAGGAAAGAAGAACTTGAGAGCTTACTGGAGGTAATAACTATTCCAGGAACTTACTTTGGGATAGTTACTATAATCAGCAAATTAAATGTTCTTAAGGTATAATGAGTAACAATATTGGTATGTGTCTTGATCTCAAAATTAATTTAATTTAATGTTTGTCCTATTTCTGTCCTGTATCTAGCTTTTTTTTTTTTTTTGCCAGTCCTGGGGCATTAACTCAGGGCCTGGGCACTGTCCCTGAACTTCCTCTGCTCAAGGCTAGCACTCTGCCACTTAAGCCATAGCACCACTTCTGGCTTTTTCTTTTCTTTCTTTTTTTTGACCAGTCATGGGGCCTGAACTCTAGGCCTGGGTGCTGGCCTTCACCTCTTCAGCTCAAGGCTAATGCTCTACCACTTGAGCCATAGCGCCACTTCTGGCTTTTTCTGCTTATGTGGTGCTGAGGAATTGAACCCAGGGCTTCATGCATGCTAGGCAAGCACTCTACCACTAAGCCTCATTCCCAGCCCATAGCTTTGGTTTTTGACTTATAATTTCCCTGAGGAAATTGTGTTTTGACATTAATATCTTCCATTGATATGACTTTCTCCAGATTTTTTTTTGGGGGGGGGGTCCGGTTATGGGTCCTGAACTCTGGGCCTGGGTGCTGTCCCTCAGCTCTTCAGCTCAAGGCTAGCGCTCTACCACTTGAGCCACAGC
>NW_012267404.1:1388200-1389401 GCF_000151885.1 Dipodomys ordii
CCTGGGTGCTGTCCCTCAGCTCTTCAGCTCAAGGCTAGCGCTCTACCACTTGAGCCACAGCGCCACTTCTGGCTTTTTTCTTTTTGCTTATGTGGTGCCGAGGAATCAAACCCAGGGCCTCTGGCATAAGGCAAGTGCTCTACCACTGAGCCACCTTCCCAGCCCCTCTCCAGATTTTTTTAAAACTTTTTTTTATTATAGTAAGTTTCAAGGTAAGGGAAAATGACAGATTCAGTGATATACTGACAACTTTAATTTTATTAGTAAAGCTTGTATCATTTGCAGGGTGTAAACCAGTGCTGTGAAGCTTCCAGGTCAGAGATGACTGAACTGTTACATGGACATAAAGCAGCCTTTGCCAGCCAGCATAATTTGTTTCTTGATCAGATAACTGCTGATGAAAAAAAATTGATGGCACAAAGTCTAGAACTTAATGAAGCGGTAAAAGTTGGTCTGACCAAGCTTAACTGCTTTCTGGAACAGGATCTGAAACTGGATATCCCAACAGGTATTTTAAATTGGAAACAGAATTGATTTTTTAAGGTTGAATTCAACATATACAGTGTTAGGTGTTCTTTTTTTAAATTAGCTTATATTAGTTTTGGGATGAGGGATTAATTGTATTGTTTGGTGGTGTTCTTTATAACTAGGTTCTGCCACTGCCTAATAGGAGTTTATCATCCTAATATAGTCAAATATGGAAAAAATGGTACTCCCAAGATAGTGTTAGATGGTATGTACTTCAAGGACTTGGATATCACAGTACAGTGTAACTGGCTTTACTAGCAAAGGACGTGGTAGTGAATGCATATAATCCCTCTACGCAGGAGTCTGAGGCAGAAGGACTGAGCGTTTAAGCTCACCTTGGGTTATACAGTGAGACCCTATGTCTTGAAAAAGAAAAAAAAAGGATATTTTAAAACAGACCAACCACCTACCTAGTGTTATGTGAAAAGAGATGTGATTGAATAAATGCAGTTTGATGCAGAGCTCACCATATTGTAGATTTGTCATGGACTGCTAGTGAGTGGTAATCATCACTTTGAGAACTAGTAAGCACAGTGATCCATGAAAACCTTCATTGAGGTAACAGCTGTTTTTTTTTTTTTTTTTGGGTCCGGTCGTGGGTCTGAACTCTGGGCCTGGGTGCTGTCCCTCAGCTCTTCAGCTCAAGGCTAGCGCTCTACCACTTGAGCCACAG
>NW_012267404.1:1389451-1506366 GCF_000151885.1 Dipodomys ordii
GCTCTACCACTTGAGCCACAGCACCACTTCCGGCTTTTTTCTTTTTGCTTATGTGGTGCTGGGGAATCGAACCCAGGGCCTCATGCATGCAATGCAAGCGCTCTACCACTGAGCCACCTTCCCAGCCCGGTAACAGCTGTTTTACACAAGGTGATTCATTGGATTATTGGTTGGGTTGTGGTGATGGTTGCATACTTTGTAATTTCACTGAACACACCAGACTATGTTTAAAATGAGTGAATTTTGAGGTGTATAAGTCATACCTCAAAGCCTTTTGTATTTAATGAACAAATTAAGAACTAGAAATGTGCTTTAAGTGGTAGAGCAGCTCTGAGTGAGAAAGTCTTGAGAGAATGTGAGGCCCAGAGTTCAGTAGCGCAGCACCAGCACAAATAAAAAGAAGTAGAAGAAAGTATTAAAAAATATGAAATTAAGAATGTAGCTGGATGTTGGTGGCTCACGCCTGTAATTCTATCTACTCAGGAGGCTGAGATCTGAGGATTGCAGTTCAATGCCAGCCCAGGCAGAAAACCAGAAGTGGCACTGTGGCTCAAGTGGTAGTGGGCTCACCTTGAGCTGAAGAGCTCTGGGACAGCACCTAGACCTAGAGTTCAAGCCCCAGGACAGACAGACAGACACACAGACACACACACACACACACAGTATGCAAATATTTTAGTGAAAAATATTTTAGTGAAAAAGCTTTGTAAATCCTGACAGCCTGAACTTCTATATGCACTTTCCTGCCAGGGCTGGCTTTGAACTGTGATCCTGAGATTCTCAGCCCCCTGAGCAGCTAGAATTGCAGGCGTGAGCCACCAGCTCATTTGAAAACATCAGTTCTAGCATTTTTTTTTTTAAAGAATCTTCTTTAACTTCCAAACTTAATTTTTCTAATGTCGGCTGAAGGTACCACACCAGAGAGGAAAAATTATTTATATCCAATGACCCTGGTGAGAACTGAACCACGTGAACAGCTCCTGGATCAGTTGGAAAAGAAACAGCCTCACCTGTTAAAGATGCTGAGCTCTTCAGAGAACCACGAAGGAACCAGTCAGGTAAACTTTGAAGCATCGTAAGTTAGAACTGTCCCAGCAACTGCTTATGTGGTTGCTTTCAACCACATTTTCTTGATTGTGATGGTTTAATGGGTATTTATAAGTGTCAGGATTTTTCAAGTATATATTTTAAGTGTGTTTCTTCTTACATGTCAACTGTGTTTTAATAAAGTTACAAAACTACTCATATGCTACAAAACAAATCCAATGTAATTTTTACCAATGGACCATCAGTTGGGATTTATAGAGGGATTGGCATATTTCCAAGACTCTCTGATGTTGCAATTCCAGTTTTGAAAATCTCTCAAAAAGGAGCAAAAGCATCAAGCATGGATGTTGCATAATGTTACTCTGCCCTCTTACCCTATCTTTTATGATAGTTGTCTGACCCTTCGGCCTCTTTCTTTTAATCCTGTCAGTTTTTATTTTTTTATTTTTTATTATTATTTTTTGGGTCTGGTTGTGGGGCCTGAACTCTGGGCCTGGGCACTGTCCCTCAGCTCTTCAGCTCAAGGCTAACGCTCTCCCATTTGAGCTACAGCACCACTTCCGGCTTTTTGCTTATGTGGTGCTGAGGAATCGAACCCAGGGCCTCATGCATGCAAGGCAAGCGCTCTACCACTGAGGCACCTTCCCAGCCCCTCCTGTCAGTTTTTATATTACTCAGTGTGTAGATAGGAACAGCCACTATTTAAATTGTGCCAGACACTGTGCTAAATCTACCTGTTGACTCAGTTCTTTCAGTAATCTTGAGGTATATACTAGTATTGGACCCTTCGTATAGAGAAGGAAACTAAGAACCACAAAGATCAATCAGAACCTAAATTATCAAGCCTATAATTTGTTCTTTGCAGTTACTAGTAATTATAGGAAAGTTGGGAAATTAGAAAACAGAAAGTAAACTGAAAAATGATCCTGAGATATCATTGTATAATAGGAACTTGTATTCTTTATTAAAAAACATAATAGGGGGTAGGAAGGTGGCTCAGTGGTAGAGTGCTTGCCTTGCATACATGAGGCCCTGGGTTTGATTCCTCAGTACCACATAAGCAGAAAAAGCCAGAAGTGGTGCTGTGGCTCAAGTGGTAGAGTGCTAGCCTTGAGCTGAAGGACAGTGCCCAGTCCCAGAGTTCAGGCCCCTCGACCAAAAACAAACAAAAACAAACCATAATAGGAATTAGTTCTACTAGACTATTAGACTCTGTTAATTTGTTGAGATTTAACTTTTAGGTAATATACATTGTGTTGAGTCCAAAGAAGAAAACTGCTTTTCTTTTGTGATTATCTTATTTTAGGGCTTGGAGGCAGAAATGGCAGTCCTGGAGCAATGTACTAAAGAACCTTTAAGTAAAGAACCACCTGTACATTCTGTCCATACTAGTGTGGATTACTCTTCAAGTGGTGGAGTTCCATTTTTCCAGGTACCTGATTGTTTCAATTCACATAACCCTTCCATGTCTGGCTTAAGGCAGCCATTGACTCTTTGGTGTAAAGGCACTGCTTTTCACTGGATGCAGTGGTTCATGCCTATAACCTCAGCATTAAGGAGGCAGGATGATCAGGAGTTCAAAGCCAATCTAGGGTCCCTATCAAGTCACTTTTTTGTGCAGCTAGGACTACAGGCACGAGCCACTGGCACCTGGCTAAGACACTGTTGTTGTTGTTGTTTAAAGGCATTATTTTGGTGTGGAACAGTCATTCCTTTGGGATGGCTTTTCTGTATATGTATGCCCATCCTGGGACCAAGCTCTGTTTAGCCCTGAGCTTCTTTTGCCCAAGGCTGGCCCTCAACCACTTGAGCCTTCACTCCTGGCTTTTTTTGGTAGTTAATTGGAGATAAAGAGTATCATGTAGTTTCTGCCTGGGCTGGTTTTAAACTGTGATCCTCACTGGCTCTCAGCCTCCTGAGTAGCTAGGATTACAGGCATGAGCCACCAGTACCTGGCTACTTCTTAACATTTATGAATTAAACTGGGTGTGTTGTGTGTGTGTGTTACTGGAGCTTGAATTCAGGGCCTTATGGCCTTGCTTAGTTTTTTCCACTCAAGATTGATGATCTACCACTTGAGCCATACCTCCACGTCAAACTTTTTGCTATTAAGTGGAGATATGAGCTTCTTGGATTTGTCTGCCTGGGCTTTTTTCTTCGACATGGGATCCTCAGATCTCAGTCTCCTGAATGGCTAGAATTGCAGGTGTGAGCCACCTGTGTCTGGTTGATTTGAATTATTTATCTATGTAATAATGGTAAGGAAAATATTTTCCAGGATAAAGGTAAATTTTTTTCTTGATCTATATCCTTGGCTGGTAATCTTTAGCTGTTCTGCTTCTGAGAGATAATGAGAGCAGCCCTTGCTCTCTTCTTCCTCTTAACCTAAAAGTCCTGGTGCCCATCTCTCAGCCCATCAGAGTTTGAAGGCTAAGGGGCTTAAAGACTGAGAACTGAAAGCCTTTTAGGTTATATTAGTGATTTCTTCTGCCCGAGGCGCTTAAGGATTCTCCTGTTTATTGAGCTCCTTGCTTCTCTAATCTTGTTCAAATAAATTCTGTGATCTCTTCCCTCCCTTTTTTTGGAGGGGGTACTACAAACTGCCTAGCATCTTCCTATTTACTCTGAAGATGCATACATAGAAAATTAAGATGTTCCTTATGTAGGATATTGATATCTGCATTTTACAGCTGAAATGCTACTTCTGAAGTGTGTGCATTCCCACCCCCTCACCTACTTCACCTTCTAGTTCCTGCCCCTGCTTCCTCCACCCCACCTTTTTTGTCCAGACTGGCCTTGACCCTGAAATCCTCCTGCTTTGGCTTTCTGAGTTTGTGGGGTTCCAGATGTGTGTCACCTTGCCCAGCTACCTTGATCATTATTGATCCTGGAAGTCCATACAGTATTGCTTAAGGATTTGGAGTTAGTTATTGTGAAGTCCAGAAATGATCTTTTGTCTGATAGCAGTCAAGCATGAGGAATTTGATGGGTTTCAAACTCAGGTGGTCTAGGGAGTTTCTATGGACTTAAAGCTTTCCCCTGGATTCTGGATATGGAAACCAGGGCCCTGTGTAAGTAAGTGCTCAGCTATTGAGCTGTAGCATGAGACACAACCTGCCCACTGATAATCAGAACTTTCTTCTGTTGGAAGTACCATTTTCCTTTGAAAAGCCAGTTTTCTCCCTGGTCAAGTGCCTCAGCTTGAGTGGATGACTTCATCCCTCAACAGGGGAAAGGGGAAGTGAGCTACCACCCACATAATCAGTTTATTCCAGTCGCCACAGTGGCCAATCACTGAGATTTTACAGTGGAACTTTTTTTTTTTTTTTTTTTTTTGTCGGTCGTGGGGCTTGAACTCTGGGCCTGGGCACTGTCCCTCAGGTCTTCAGCTCAAGGCTAGCGCTCTACCACCTGAGCCACAGCGCCACTTCCGGTTTTCTGGTGGTTTATTGGAGATAGGAGTCTCACAGTCTCTCCTGCCCGGGCTGGCTTTGAACCGCGATCCTCAGATCTCAGCCTCCTGAGTAGCTAGGATTACAGGCGTGAGCCACCAGCGCCCGGCTTACAGTGGAGCTTTTGTCACAGTTATTAAGCAACATTTTTTTTTCAGTCAGGGCTGATAAGCTAGAAAGGTATAACTCTAGAGCTATCCCCAGACAGTTTTGTACTATAAAGTAGGTTTATGAGTCTTAGCATTGATGAACAGTGTGCAGGGAATGGTAACAGTATTTTATAGTTCTTTATGGGCAAACAGGAAGATTGTAGTGAAGTATAATTCCCAAATATGAAATGTAAAGCACACTTTAAAAATAAAACATCGAAGCGTTTTAAGGTATTCAAGGTATCAGCTTTTCTTGCTTGAAATAGAATTCCTGATCTGCTTTCCTAGCAGGGTTTCTAGCAGCAGCACAGATGACATTTTAAAGTGGATAACTGCTGTGACTCTCCTGGTGACTCTGATGGTTAGTAGCTTCCTGGCTTGTCATAGAAGCCAGTAAGCACTCTCAAAATGTCACTGGTGGAAGAAGTCACCCCCTGTTAGAAAACCACTTCAC
The DNA here is from genome assembly GCF_000151885.1 of Dipodomys ordii. Lineage (NCBI taxonomy): Eukaryota > Metazoa > Chordata > Mammalia > Rodentia > Heteromyidae > Dipodomys > Dipodomys ordii. The sequence goes on from NW_012267404.1 coordinate 1,394,554, forward strand.
CCTACTTCTTCCTTACTGCTAAAATAAAGGAGGCATTCACAGGTAAAAAGGAGGCATTCACAGGTACCTTCCAAAAGAATTGCTGGCCCTAATGTGTGCTAAAGCTTTATTGAAGTTTTTTACATTTAAGCCTTTTTGCCTATAATCCAGAAAACTTTGACAAACAGTATAGGAACTAGGTGCCAGTGGTTCATGCTAGCCCAATCCTATTCAGGAGACAGATCTGAGGATCATGGTTTGAAGCCAACCTGGGCAGCAAGGTCCATGAGACTCTGATCTCCAAGTTAACCAACAAAAAGCTGGAAGCAGAGCTATGGCTTAACTGTTAGAGCGCTATCTTTGAGTGAAAAACTAAAAGCTCCAGAATGTCTCCCCTCTATCTCCCCAGCCCCCCAAAAAAGGGAAGGAACAAATGAAGCTGGGTGCTGGTAGCTCACACCTGTAGTCTTAGCTACTCAGGAGGCTAAGATCTGAAGATCATGGTTTGAACCCAGCCCAGGCAGAAAAGAGTCTCCTGTGAGACTCTTATCTCCAATTCACCGCTCAAAAACTGGAAGTGTCGCTATGACTCAAGTGGTAGTGCTGCTAGCCTTGAGTTCAAGCCCCACAACCACCACCACCAACAACAACAACAAAAAGGAACAAATGAAAGCAAGCAAGAAAATATAGTATAGGTAATGTGTACTGAATGATATATATCTTTTTACTTTTTAAGTAGTAGTTGTACAAAGGAGTTGCCCTTTAACAAAGCAGTTTGTGAATACAATTAATCTTGATCAGTGTTACCCCTTTCAACATTCTAAGCCATCCCTTCCCTACCCACCTCTTCCTGAACTCTTCTTAATTTTGTAGAATACACAGTTCTTGACTGCAATTCCTCCTCTTTATTTGTCTCTTCTTAATTTTGTAGAATACACAGTTCTTGACTGCAATTCCTCCTCTTTATTTGTCTCCCCCTCTCCCTTTTCAAGTCTTCTTTCTAGTATTTATTTTGTTGCACTTTGACTTTGCCTTTCTAAGGAATTACACTATTTGAGTTCTCCCTTGAAACTACCATATTTCAGTTAATACATCTGTATACACTTGCATACCACCCAATGTATTTACTTACAGGAAGCTAATTCTTGCTTCCACATAATAGGGAAAACATGCATCCCTGTCTCTCTACGCCTGACTTAAGTCTACTTAACATAATATCAGGTCTTTCCATTTCTATACAAATAATACAATAACTTTTTTTTCTAATAGATGAGTATTGAATGTTATATTGATTTAATTTCTCTTTTTAAATCCACAGCATAAAAAAACACATGGAAAAGACAAAGAAAACAGAGGTGTTAACCCAGTGGAGAGGTCTAAACTGGAAGAAACTACAGAGCATCCTGTTACAAAAAGCAGATTACCACTGCGAGCCCAGATAAACTTCACTTAACACGAGGGTTAGCAGTATGAAGAGAAATAAAACCTGAAATGCCAGAGCTGAAATCTTGTGTACAGATGAAAAACGAATCATATATATCTAGGCAGTGTAACAAAAATAGTTAAATTTAGTATCTACCCATTTTTTTGTCCTTCCTGTATGTATTAAGTTGAATTCCATCTGGATTTTTGCATTGAGTAATATGTTTCTACCTTTTCATATAAAGTAGCCCTTAATAGCAAATGAAAAGCTTTGTTTTTTTTTAATTTTTTTTTATTAAATATTGAGTCTATAGGAACCAGATTGTTCTAGGCTGGGACTTGCATATGTAAATATCACCAGCACAGCCTTGGAAAACCCCATTTCTTCATTCTCTGCTGTGTCTTAGTTAAGTATATTTTCTTTACTTTTCTATTTTTGCTTTCTTGCTGCTTTCTGTCTTTTTGTTTCATCCAACAATTTGCAGGGCTACAAGAAAATGTCTTTCTTATTATGAGAAGGACAAGATTTAACTAGAAGTCTTAAAACACGGTTCATGCAGTTACCTCTAAAATTACTGTTAGTACTAAAAGTCCTGGAAGTAGCCCTCTTGAGCATTTTTGTTCGCCCCAGATATGAAAGCATTTCATTCCTTTGTGAAGCCTAACACATTAGCTTCTCAGAGTTCACCAACACCCAATACCCATCTTCCATGGAATACAGACTGTGGTTATGGAAGGTCTGCCTACATCTCTGTTTCATGGCTTTGTGGCCTCACTCTAAAGCTTTTGTCTTTTGATATGGTCATAATGACTTAAGGGCTTTTATTGATATCAATTATGACTATAATTTATATTCCTTTGCTTACCTGATAAAACTTTGGTTTTTTTGTATATAATAAAATGTGTTTATGTACATATTTCTCTGCTGGAATCTTAACCCTTAAAAGGGCCCCAATACTTTGATCTGGCAACCATGTTTCTGGATGTTGTTGAGATATTTAATATCAAGAACCAGAACACCTAAAAGAAATAGAGCAGCCGGGCACCAGTGGTGTTACTCCTCCACACTCAGGAGTCTGAGATCAAAGACAGCCTGGGCAGGAAAGTCCAGGAGACTTTTTTTTACCTCCAGTAATCTACTCAAGAAAGTCTGAAGTGGTGCTGTGGCTCAAGGGGTAGAGCGCTAGCTTTGAGCAAAAGAAGATCAGGGACAGCACCCAGGTCCAGAGTTCAAGCCCCAGGACTGCAAAAAAAAAGATCCAAAGAATAAATGTTGCGCCTAGTATTTAAAATGAGAGGTAGGACGTGGTGTGTGTGTGTGTGTGTGTGTGTGTGTGTTTTGCTGGTCATGAGGCCTGAAGAGTGTGTGTGTGTGTGTGTGTGTGTTGCTGGTTATGAGGCGTGTGTGTGTGTGTGTTGCTGGTTATGAGGCGTGTGTGTGTGTGTGTGTTGCTGGTTATGAGGCCGTGTGTGTGTGTGTGTGTGCGCGCGTGTGTGTGTGTGTTGCTGGTTATGAGGCCTGAACTCTCTCTGGGCCTGGGTGCTGCTCTTCAGCTCAAAGCTAGCATCCTACCACTTGAGCCAGAGAGCCACTCTCTGGCTTTTTCTGCTTATGTGGTGCTGAGGAATCAAACCCAGGGCTTCATGCCTGCAAGGCAAGCACTCTACCATTGAGCTACCTTCCCAGCCCCAGCACTTTTTTGTTTGTGAGACATAACATCTTGCTTTGTGGACCAGATTGTCCTCAAATTCACAGCCTAGCTCAGCCTCACCAGTGTCAGAATTGCAGACATTCACCACCAATATTTGGCAAAAATGTTATTTTTTCCAAACTAAATTTACATGTAGAAAAATAATTGTTTTAATGAAAACAATGGATGTAATTTTGTGTGTGTATGCCAGTTCTGGGGCTTGAACTCAAGGCTTGGGTGCTGTCCTTGGGCTTTTTGTTTTTAACTGTATTTTTTTGTGTGTCTTTTCTTTCTTGGTACTGGGGATTGAATACAGGATGTTGTACTTGCTAGACAAGTGCTTTGCCACTAAGCTACATTCCAGCCCTGTCCCTGAGCTTTTATTCTCAAGACTAGTCTTCTATCACTTGAGCCACATCTCCACTTCTGGCTTTTGGGTAGTTAATTGGAGATAAAAGAGTCTCATTGGCTTTCTTGCCTAGACTGGCTATGAACTGCAGTTCCAGCACCTGACTAATTAATAGACATAATTTTTTTTCTTTTTTTTCCTGGTCAGTTTTGGGGCTTGAACTTGGCCTATGTGCTGTCCCTGAGCTCTTTTGCTCAAGGCTAACATTTTACCTCTTTGAGCCATACTTCTAGTTTTTTGGTAGTTAAAGGTCTCATGGACTTTCTTGCCTGGGCTGGCTTTGAACTGCAATGTTCAGATCTCAACCTCCTGAGTAGCCGGGATTAGAGATGTGAGCCACCAGTGCCCAGCAATGGACATAATTTTCTATGCATGCATGTCAACATAAGCTATATATGATATCTAATCATGCTTCTTGGTAAGTCCATAATTAATGTATTTTGTTTGTTCACTATAACTTGCTTGATCTATAATTCCTTACCTGGCAATGATATATATATAGAGTTAAGCAAGTTGCATCAAAACTTCTAAAATAAACTTACACTTGAGTACCTCTCAATGAGAAAGGCACTAGCCGGGCGCTGGTGGCTCATGCCTGTAATTGTAGTTACTTAGGAGGCTGAGGTCCGATGATCATGGTTCAAAACCAGCTCTAGCAGGAAAGTCCATGAAACTCTTATCTCCAATTAACCACCAGAAAACTGGAAGTGGCGCTGTGGCTCAAGTGGTAAAGCCCAGAGTTCAAGCCCCATGACTGACCAATAAAAAAAGAAAGGCCCTGGTAGACATGCCAGCCTCCAGTTGTACTCTAAGGAGCTGCACCTTAGGTCCAGTGAGTATGATTCATAAAAAACACCCACATACAACCTCAAGTACAGCTTAAATAATCTAATTCCTTAACTATTTTAAAGCTGTTGGGAATGCTAACACTAATATAACCATGTGACAAGCACAAATAAGGCTCCAGAAATTTTAACATTCAGAGTCATAAATCAGCTCTATAAACTTTCATATGCAATATCAGGCACTCAGCCAAGAGTTGGTATTGGTTAATAAAAAAAAAAAGATGTGGTAAAAAGAGGATGATGATGATGAATTGAATTTGAGCATTACAGGCCTGGCCTACATAGTGAAATCAGAACTTGTTCCTTCTTAAAGACATTGAAAGAGGGCTGGGAAGGTGGCTCAGTGGTAGAGTGCTTGCCTTGCATGCCTGAGGCCCTGAGTTCGATTCCTCAGCACCACATAAGCAAAAAAAGCTGGAAGTGGCACTGTGGCTCAAGTGGTAGAGCGCTAGCCTTGAGCTGAAGAGCTGAGGGACAGCGCCCAGGCCCAGAGTTCAGGCCCCACGGCCCGGGGGGAAAAAAAAAGACATTGAAAGATTAATCAAAACAAAACATGCAGAAACAACATTCAAACTCTGGAAACAGTCAAAAGTTTATAGTCAACAAGCACATGCCTAATTATGGAAAAGACAGCCCAAGCTGGCACTAGCAATGTCTATAATCCTAGCTATTCAGGAGGCTGACATGTCAGGATCTCGGTTGAAGCCAGTCATGACAGACAAATCCATGGAGGATATTCAAAGTGCTGATATTCAGTCTCTGACAAGAATTCCATATCCAACAAAACTTTCCTTTTTAGTGAAGGAGAATCTAAATCACTTCAAGATAAAACAGAATTTAACATCAGCAAGCAGTGGCTATTAGTCCATCAGACCATCAGACCAAAATGAAGAAACACTAGAGAACAACTCTAGTCTACATGAAGAAATAGAGCATCGGTTTTGGTAACTAAATAGGTAAATATAAGACTAAACATTTTTTGCTTAGTGTTTCTTTTTCCTCATACATGATTTAAAAAAAAAAACTACATCAGGGGCTGGGAAGGTGGTTCAGTGGTACAGTGCTTGTCTTGCATGCATGAGGGCCTGGGTTCGATTCCTCAGCACCACATAAGCAGAAAAAGCTGCAAGTTGTGCTTTGGCTCAAGTAGTAGGGCGCTAGCCTTGAGCAGAAGAGTGGAGGGACAATGCTCAGGCCCCATGACTGACTCCCCCCAAAATATAAATAAAAACTACATCAAACTACAATTTTATGTCTGTGCTGATGGTCATACTGTATGAATATGTAATTTGTATCCAATGCCATAATGAAGGGAAGGCAGCTATATAGAAGATTCTGTATGCTATTAATCTGAAATAGATGGTTAACTGAAGTGACTATAATCCTCCAAACACAAAAGGGAGTGATTAAAAACTACTATAAAAGAAAACATGACAAAGTGGTAAAAAAAATATTTCATACAAAATAGCCGTAATAGAAGACAGGGAAAAAAAAAGATATAAGACATAGAAAGTACAATCAGATAGCAAGATCCTTTTCTAATGGTAATTATATTAGATAGATCAGAACAATCCAGTCAAGAGTCAGATTGGCAGAATCTTAAAACATGATCCACTGGGTGCTGGTGAATCTTGCCTGTTATCCTAGCTACTCAGTTCAAAAGCCAGCATGGGCAGACGTTTATGAGACTCATCTCCAAGTAACTAACAGAAAGCTGGCATCAAAGGAGGAGGGGAAAACCCATGGTCTTAACTATATGGTGTTTTAAATTCAACAACAGAAAGAGAAAAAGAAGGATTGTGATGGAGTCCTATAGTGGTTATTTTAATATCTTCCCAAATAGACAAAACTTGTTACTAGATACAAAAGATCTCTTGCCTGGGACTGGTCTTGGACTCCTGGACTCTAGTGATCCTTCTGCCTCAGCCTCCTGAGTGGTAAAATTACAGGATTCACTACTGTGCTGGGCTCATTTTGTTTTCAGAAATAAAAAGACTTTGTCATCACCAAATTCATTACAGGAAGTATTGTTCTTTAAGTGATGCCAAATGACATCTCAGAGATGTAGGAAAGAATAAAGAGCAATAGAGAATATAAATGCACTAAAAAAATTACTATAAGTGACAATGTTTTGTAGAGTCCAAACTGTTAGAAAATTAAAATCCTGAAGCATGAGCATGAAGCGGGGGAGGAGGAAACTTGATTGTCTGAGGAGGCAGAAAGGTTCTGTTTTATATTAGATTTTGGCAAGTAAAACATACCAAAATATTAGGCAAAATTTTAGGCAAAATATTAGCAAAATTTTAATTATTGTGGGGAACCATGAAAAGGATAGTTAAAAAATCTAAAGTAAGTTAATGCACAGAGGTAATAGTTATTTAAATCAAAAACCAGAAAAAGAAAAGAGGAACATAGAACAGGTGGCCCAAATACAATTAATAAGAGGGTAAGCTTCAAATAAAATGTTTAATTATAGTAAATTTTAAAAATAATGCAGATTACACAAACAAAGCTTATAGACGGGGATAAAGTGAAATTCTAACTATATTACCTTCTAGAGTATGAAGGCATGATGGTTAATCCTGATTGTTAAATAGATTGGATTAAGAGACACTTAGAGAATTTGTAAATCTATTAACAGTCTGAGAACATTTGTAGAGATTTGTCTTGTGGGACAACAAACTTGAGTAGGAGGGTCGGATGGGTGACAACCGTATACTTGCCATGAATGATGGAGGCACCATCCAGTAGGCTATGGGCCAAAGTAGAATGTGAGGACGTCCTTCAGTGCTTTCAAGCTGCTTTTTTTTTTTTTTTCCTGCCAGTCCTGGGGCGTGAACTCAGGGCCTGGGCACTATCTCTGAGCTTCTTTTGCTCAAAGCTAGCACTCTACCACTTGAGCCTCAGTACCACTTCCAGCTTTTTCTGTTTATATGGTACTGAGGAATGGAACCCAGGGCTTCATGCATGCTAGGCAAGTACCACTAAGCCACGTTTCCAGCCTGCAAGCTTTATTCTTAAGTAGGTTCATATAGAGCTGCTGCAGTCCTCTCTGGAACTCCATTTTCCTCAGTTGTCCAGCTTTTCAAAAGGACCCACACCAGTGATTCCCCATGGAGCTTTCAAGTCTTCCAGCATCAGAATGGGGCTGTATCATTGGTCCCTCTTGTTCTGAGACTTCTTAGACTGAACAGTTTCCCTGGTTCTCTGTCAGCTGTTGTAGCACTATACAGCTTCTGATGCTATGACCCAATCTAATAAATCCCTCTTCTAATTGTCTGTGTGTTTGTACAGTAATGACTATGGAGTATATATAAGTATATATAAGAGTATGTGTGTACATATATATACTATATGTATGTATATATACTGTATACACACACTGTTCTAGAGAATCCTAATAGTACCTTGGATATTTGTAAAAGATGACATTTCTGATATTGTGACACTTGTTAAAATTATTGTTACATTACTGACTTCTGTACAGTATATCTTCATCATTAAAAAGAATCTTTAAAATTTAATAATTCATGTTCTATCCAGTTGCCCCAGGATAGCCCCAGTTCTATAACTATCACAATAACTCGTAGAACATTTTCATCACCCTCAAAAGAAACCCCACCCATTAGCAATTACCTTTCAGGTATTTCCATCTTCTTCAGTTCTGGCCAATCTCTAGTCTACTTTCTGCTCTACAAACTTGACTGTTCTGGATAATTATTTAGATCAGATCATACAATAGGTGGTATTTTCTGTCTCGTTACTTTTGGGGGAAAAGAAAGTTTTCAAAGTTAATCCATGTTGTATTGTGTATGAGAACTTCATTCCTTTTTATTACCAAACAATATTCCACTATATGAACATACCACGTTATACTTTATCACTTGATGGGCATTTATCACTCTGGGGGTATTATGAACAATCCTGCTATGAACAAGTCTTCGTGTGAAAAGATGTTTTCATTTCTTGGGTCTATACCTATGGGTGAAATTCTGTTTTTTTGCCTCAGGAATAGCTGGACTTTTCCAGAGCAGATGCTTAATTTTACATTGCCACTAGCAAAGAATGAGGGTTTCTAATCACATTCGCATCAATAGTTGTTTTTGTTTTCAGAAAATTATTGTAGTTATCCTAGTGTGAAGTGGTATCTCAATGTGGTTTTGATTTGCATTACCTGATGATTAATGATGTTGAACACTCTCAGATGTTCATGGCCATCTGTACATCTTCTCTGGAGCAAGGCCTATTTAGATCTTGAAAAAGTAGTTTTAAAACTTGGGTGCTGGCTGGGAAGGTGGCACAGTGGTAGAGTGCTTGCCTAGCATGAAGCCCTGGGTTCGATTCCTCAGTACCACATAAACAGAAAAGGCCAGAAGTGATGCTGTGGCTCAAGAGGTAGAAAGCTAGCCTTGAGCACAGACGGCACAGGCCCCGAGTTCAAGCCTCAGGACTGGTAAAACAAAACAAAGAAAACTTGGGTCCTCATAGCCAGGTGCTGATGCTTCATACCAGTAATCCTAGCTGCTCAGGAAGATCAGATCTGAGGATCACAGTTTGAAGCCAGCCCAGGCAGGAAAGATCGTGAGACCCTTATCTTGAATTAATCACAAAAAGCTGGAAGTAGAGCTGTGGCTCAAGTAGTATAGCACTAGCCTTGAGAAAAAAAAAAAGCTCGGGACAGCACCTAAGCCCAGAAGACAGCACGCGTGCGCGCATGCGTGCGCACAAACACACACAAAATTAGGTACTCGAGTTCTTCATCACTTTTTGTTTTATATCTTGAGTTTTTAGCTTCTAGCTTTTTGCTAGCAAACACTATAAACTCTACCTAAAGTTCTATGGGAGTAACATTCACCCAACACTACAGAGTCATGCATACAATGTTGTTTATGGATGTAGAAAAAGAATTTGAGTGAAGAAAGTGCTGCCACAGTGACTACTATCATGTAACACTCTGATCCTATTCATGACAAAGTATTTGTCTGGTATTTTGTAAGTTGATATAGTATTAAGCTCTGACTAATTATTCTTAAATGTTAAGATATAATAAAATGACACATGTGATTAATGAATAGAATCAAGTTGCTATCACAAAATCCATCAAGGTTTTCATGCTATAGCTAATTTGAAATTTTACACACACACACACACACACACACAACTTATTTTTGTGCCAGTACTGAGGCCTGAACTCAGCGCCTTGTGTTCTCTCTTGGCTTTTTTGCTCAAGGCTAGTAGTGTTCTACCTCTTGAACCACATCTCCACTTCTTACTTTTTTGATGATTAATTGGAGATAAAATGTCTCATGGAGTTTTCTGCTTGAGCTGGCTTTGAACAGAGATACTCAGATTTCAGTCTTCTCAGTAGCTAGGATTACAGGTGTGCACAACCAGCACCTGGTTTCTACATATATTTAATTATTGTAAAGAATTTGCAAAAAATTTACTTAAGTTCCTACTTGATAAGTCAGAGGTGAGAACTACATTAAAAAAAAACAACATTGGTCTCTTGTACAATAGCAATGACTAAAATAAAGGGTGCCAAATTTTTGGAGAGAGTCTTGTTTAATTCAGTATATAATTAAAATCTCATGTAGCTTTATTGGTTTTAGTATCCAGCAGAGAAAAAATATTGAAACTCCAAGAGATTTTGAATTAAATAGCTACAACAGTTTTGTTTTATTAGTTCTAACTGTGAGGAAAAAAAATCATAAGGACAACTTTGAAAAAATCTAGTTCTTTTAGAGCCCCGAATGACTTTTAAAACAATAAAACAAACTATAAAACCTACACAAGCAATATTAAAAATTATGTAGTTCAATAAATGTGACATTCAAAATGTGGTTGTAATTTTTTTTTTAACTACAGCCAAGTGAATGTGGATCTGATGACTTTTTTTTTTTTAAGGCAGTGCTGTATAGCTTAACAGAATTAAGTGCTTCGATTTGTTGGTGGGGATTATGTAGTGGAGCTGGAATGCCTGTCTATGGCTTTTAAGATCTCTACCTACTTTCCAGGGTCTTCCACTGCATAATAAAGGAAAGATGCTTCCTTTATTGATGATTGTTTAATAATACTACATTAGTAGTATTTCTAGCACTTTAGCATTTATTTTTGGAAAGTTAGTAGTTTTAGATCTCTTTGGGTGGTCACTGAATTAAGCACAGAATCAGCTACCACAAAATCACCATTGTGAAAGACTGGCTAGAGATTTCTGCAGAGGAATTAAATGAACCGTACTGATCATCTCCGTTGCTAATGAGATGGATGGGGCAAGACAAAGGAGAGAAAACATAAAGGGGGAGGGAGTATTTGTGAGAAAAACAATTCATATCTGATTAGTTCAAAATCATTACCTTGAGGGCTGGGAAGGTGGCTCAGTGGTAGAGCGCATGCCTTGCATGCCTGAGGCCCTGGGTTCGATTTCTCAGCACCATATAAGCAAAAAGAATAAAAGCCGGAAGTGGCGCTGTGGCTCAAGTGGTAGAGCACTAGCCTTGAGCTGAGGGACAGTGCCGAGGCCCAGAGTTCAGGCCCCACGACCGGACCCAAAAAAAAATAAAAAAAAAATCATTACCTTGGAAAACTCAGATATGATTTTTTTTTTTTTTTTGCCAGTCCTGGGGCTTGAACTCAGCCTGGGCACTGTCTCTAGGCTTCTTTTACTCAAGGCTAGCACTCTACCACTTGAGCCACAGTGCCACTTCCAACTTTTTCTGTTTATGTTGTACTGAGGAATCGAACACAGGGCTTCATGCATGCTAAGGCAAGCACTCTACCACTCTACCCAGCCCCTGACTTTTCTTTGTATGGGACTTGAACTTAGCCTCGAGTACAATGCTTTTTCACTCAAGGTTGGTTCTCTACTTTGAGCCACCGATCCACTTCTAGCTTTTGTTGCTGATTATTTGGAGATTAGAGTCTCTCAGATCTGTCTGCGCTGGCTTCAAACCAAGATCCTCAGACCTCAGCTTTCTAGGATTACAGGTGGGAGCCAGTGGCACTTGGCTTCAGATACAACTTTTTGAGGCACATTTGGACTTCAGATAATAAATGCCCCTTTTCGGTCCCCATTAAGCTACATGATGAGAATGAAGACTGGTGGAGCTGGTGAACATCAGCTCCCTTCACTGGTGGTTTCCAAGAACAAGGCATTAGTGAGATTATATGCAGACCTAATGAATAATTCAAATATTTTAAACTTTTAAAATGTAAGGTGGTGAGGGCTGCTGGATGTGTGGCTCACTCGTAGTGCACCTGCCCAGCAAGCAATTTCAAATCCTAATAAATCCTAGTAAAAAAAAGTGAAGGAAAGTGGAGCTATGGCTCCAGCGGTAGAACGCTTGCCTTGAGTTGAAGAGCACAGGGATAGCGCCTAGACCCAGAGTTGAAGCCCCATAACCGACCAAAAAAAAAAAAAAAAAGTAAAAAGTGAGGGTAAAAAACCAAAAGGTAAAAAATCACTGATTTTTTGAAATTTTTATATCGAGAACTTTCGAATCTACAGAAAAGTTGAAGTTATAGACAGCCCCACTGTATTCTCTCCAATTAATAACTCATCAACTAATAACTTTTATCTCCCTCTTTATTCATGTCTATATTTATGGATATATATATATGTGTATATATATATATACATGAGTAAATACAAGTGTGTGTCATATATGTGTACGTAGAAGTATTTGAAAGATATCATGACCTATCATCCCTAAATATTTCACTTTAGTCTTATTTCCAATGAGAATATTTTCCATTATAACACCATCAATATTACACTGAAGACAGCATTAATTTGGTCATCTACATACAATTCATATTCCCCAAAATGTCATAGTTTTTTAACCCAGAATCTAATCCATTGGGATATTACGAGAAATCCTAGCCTTTTGTGTTTTACTCAGTATTTGTGGTGGCCAATGGTGCTCTCTTCTAAGGAATGTACTAAATAAGTGGAGTCTTCTGACTTCAGCAAATCATCTACATTTGTACTGGCATTTTTCTGGTTCCAATCTTCTCATCCACCTTTTACAGGAGTATTCTTATGGACTCATGAGTGTATTCTGTTTTATAATGTATTTGTGTGTGTGTGTGTGTGTGTGTATGCTGGTACTGGGGCTTGAACTCAGGGTGTGGGCATTGTCCTTTATTCCTTTCAAGGCTGGCACTCTTCTAGAGTCACACCTGCACTTCTGGGCCTGTTCCGTGGTTCATTGGCGATGAGTCAGATCTCAGCCTCCTGAGTAGCTAAGATTAAAGGCATGAGTCACAGGTGCCCAGCTGTGAAATGTACTTTTGAAGTTTAAATCACTCCATGTTTGGCTAGTAGAAGCTTCAGCTATCTTTCCAGTTTTTGACACAAGACATCTTTGAGCTCATCTTCTGCCATTCCTGCCCTAGACCTAGATGCAGCCACTAATTCAAGGACTTATTTACACTGTGAATGGGCCACATACATGGTTTAATTTTCCAAATATTCATTTTCCATCCATAGGCAGCCAAAGTTATTTTCTGTTATGGTTATCCCTCCAAAAATAGTTTATGTAACAACAAACTGATATATCATATGCTCCACCATACCCACACACACCCTCCTCAGATTCTGGTAGATACCTATGAATTCATCATCTTTTTTTTTTGCAGGCCCTGGGGCTTGAACTCAGGGCCTGGGCACTGTCCCTGAGCTGCTTTTACTCAAGGCTAGCACTCTACCACTGAGCCACAGCACTACTTCTGGCTTTTTCTGTTTATGTGGTACTGAGGAATGGAACCCAGGGCTTCATGGATGCTAGGCAAGCAGTCTACCACTAAGCCACATTCCCAGCCCCTGAATCCATGCTCTTAAGTAGGAAGCTTTAGGCTAAGTGCCTTTTGTTTTAGAGGAAACAGACCCAGGGTGATGTACTTGTCCAAAGCTGTGTTAGCTAAAACTTTCACATGCTGCTCTCTGGACTTGGAATGTTCTCTCACAGTCTAGGCTTTCCAATATCCCCTCCTTCTTTAATGCGCCCCTCCCTACCTCCACTAGGAGCCGGCTCCTTGTTATATAGTTCCAGATCTTTGCTCACGTCTGTCTCCTTCTTAGCACAAATCTGTTATTGGGTTAATTTCATTTCCTGTCTCGGTGAGGACAGGGATCACTGCCTTCATACAACAAAACGTTGGAAGTGAACCTGAACCTAAGTCCTCCAGCTCCCAGTTCTCTCCTCATCCTACTTCTGCCCAGGATAGGTGAAGAAACTGTTCCAAGACGTAAATTAAAACAGACAGACAGACAGACAGGACATAATCCAGGGAGGTTTTTCAATTAATAAGAGGATTTTAGCAGACACTGCTCACAGCGAGGTGTGATGACCACAGGAGGGCGTCAATCAAGAAAATGCCCCTTTGCCCCAGAGGCGAGTGGAGCCGCCCAGGGACGCGGCCACACGGAGCAGCTCCACCGCTACGATGGAAAACACGTGCGAAACGGAGGACGCGCGGCTGTGACCCCCAGGGCCGGGGGGGAGGGAGAGGGATTGGGAGTAGGGTTCCCCATCTGTGCCCTACCGGGTGAAACAAAATTGCATCGCCTCGGCTTCAGAACCCAGGCCCCGCCCAGAACCTGTGGCCCGAGCACCTTCTGCCAGCACCCTAGGAAAGTGTCCGAGCCCCGGATCACCCAAAATGAAACCGGCTGCAGCGGCCCTGAGTTCCGAGCACCTGAAGTCCAGTCGTCGGTAAGCCGATGGGTGCATCTGAGGTACGAGGCTTGTTCTCGCTGGAGCCGACGGAAGGAAGCCAGCGCCCTCGACAGCGACGGGGTCGGGAGACGCCGGGGGGAGAAACTGTCAGTGCCCCCGTTATTCCAGCGAGCGCGCCGACCGATCAGGGAGGGCTCTCGGGCCTGCGACAGTGCGGCCTTTGCCAGCCATCTTTTCGCCCGCCGACGCCCGCGGCCCTCGCCTGGGGCCGGGCCTGGACAGTGCCCCTGAGGTTCCGCAGCGGTGCCTTCAGGCTGGGGGCTCCACGCCTGCGCTCCTGGCCGCGGCTGGCATTACACTTCGCCCAAGACCCTCGGCCAGCCTCGGCCGGAGGGCGTCCCGAGCCCGGTGTCTGGAGTCCTCCGTGGCGACGGCGGTGGCAGGGCACCCGACCTCGGCAGGATCCCCGGAGGCCCGGGGCCAGCCCGTCTCGGGGGCGGGGAGCTCGGACGGCGGGGGCGGGCCACGGGTAGGGGCGGGAGGTGGCTCCCGGGCCCCGCGCCATTGGCCGCAGGGCCGGGCGGCAGGAAGGGGCCAGCGAGCGCGGCCCCACCCCGCGGTCGGAGGAGCCTATCGCCGGGAGCTCGGAGCGCGGATAAATGTAGCGCCGCGGCGCGGGCGGGCAGCGTTCCGAGGGGCTGGAGCGCGGCGGAGCCATGCAGTACCCGCACCCCGGGCCGGCGGCTGCGGCGGGCGCAGTGGGGGTGCCACTGTATGCGCCCACGCCGCTGCTGCAGCCCGCACACCCGACGCCCTTCTACATCGAGGATATCCTGGGCCGTGGGCCCACCGCGCCCACGCCCACCCCCACGCTGCCGTCCCCCAACTCCTCCTTCACCAGCCTCGTGTCCTCCTACCGGACTCCAGTGTACGAGCCCACGCCGATCCATCCCGCCTTCTCGCACCCCTCGGCCGCCGCGCTGGCGGCCGCCTACGGCCCGGGTGGCTTCGGAGGCCCTCTGTACCCCTTCCCACGGACGGTGAACGACTACACGCACGCCTTGCTGCGCCACGACCCCTTGGGTAAGGTGGTCGGGTCTCGGCGGGGCCAGCCTCCCAGGGTGATGACGGGGAAGGCGCCACCCGGCAGGTGGCAGCGCCCGGGCGGCGGCGGGGACGCGAAGAGAGGCAATAGAAAGTTGTGGCAAAAGCTATTGAAAAAGTGGCCCTCGGGCGCGCGCGGGGACCGGAGGCGCGGGCCCTGGGCGGCGCGCGGCCGGCGCTGACCGCACTGTGACTCAGATTGGTTTTCCTGCGCCTTACCGGCGTCGGGGCGCGCGCGGACCTGGAACACACCAAGGGGCTAGTGGCAGAGGGCAGCCCTGGACACGAGTGTCACCTGGGTCAGCATCCCCCCTTCCCCTTAACACGAGGGACGGGGAAGTGGGCGTCGTGGCGCCCCAGGCCGATCGCTGTCCGGCCCCCGGGTGATCTCAGGGCTGGACTTGGTTCAACAAGCTTGTGCAGTGAAAGAGCCTGACCCTTTCCGTTCATACAGGAAATCTTGAGTTCTCGATAGGAGTAAATCTGGTTTCAGAAGCTGTTAAGTGTTTTCCTGGCTGCACGAAGCAGACCCTTCCCCCGGAGTAGTGCACGCTGCTGATTATTTTATCGACATCCTCAATACAGACAAATTCAGGAAACACTCGACTTCTGATAGCCAGGATCCGTTTTTCTGATATTGTTCATTTCCTCTGTGTGGGATGTGACTTTATGGCAGCTAAAATAACCAGTTGCTTCCTTTTTTTTTTTTTTTTGAGGCTGTTTTGCACCAGCCTGAAGCCTGACGCAAGCAAAATCTCGAAACAACAACAAGAAGACCCCAACAACAAAGCCAGCTTTCAAAGCGTTTAGACCCAGCCTTACGGACAGACAGGAGGACCCATTTCTCTTTGCAGTTAGGAAGGTTGCAGACCCAGGGCGCCAGCTTTGAAGCACAGTGCAGATGACCTGGGCACATAGAATATTGACCGCTTGTGCCCTAAGTGTATGCCTTTAGCAAATAAGTCAAGCACTGGGACTCCAAGTGGCCCTTGGCACCTTTGGGGTCTGAAGCCCTAGGGTAAATAAGAAAATCGGGAGCTTCCTCTGAGCCAGCAGGGTTTTAAATCAACTCTGTTAGTAGAAGGGACCCTGAAGACAATTAATATCTTACTTAACTTCCTGATATAAACCATATTTTAGCGCAGCCTCTGGCTCAGGCCTCCCTCCTGGTCCATCATTAGATTTGGGAGGTGCGCATGATAATACCTTTGTGTTTGAAAAGCTTTTCATGTTTGTATTTTTAAACTCTAGCCTCCAGGCTTGGGAGTCCCGGGGGCCCCAACGTCGTGGCTTTGATCCCCGATGGGGCCAAGAGCGAGACCCTCAGCGGGGTTGGGCCAGGGGCGAACATTTTCACGGAGCGCGCGCTGGGTTTCTTTGGGTGACTGCTGGGACCACGCAGGAGGAAGCAAAGAGGGTTTTTTTTTTTTTTTTTTTGAGATAGACCAACAGGAAACACATTGACGGAAATGTTGCCATAGCCCATGAGGTGGCTTTAACTGGCCGTCCCCGCCGGCTGGGTGTGAAATCAGAGGAGGCCACGACGCCCTCCCACCAGGATTGGAGGCATCGTGAGCGCGGCCCCACGCGGGGCGCGGGCCCACGCGCTTCTGCACAGCCGAATTCTGAGTGGTCTAAGCGTTCGGCTCCCCTGCACATTGAAATGCAGCTCACCCAGGGAGGGGACTGAGGGCTGTAAAACCGGTGTGCATATATTCCAAAGCGATTGGTAAAAGAGGATCGTGGTGTTTTAAGGATTGGATTAAGATTTGTGTTTGAAACCAGCCCTAGGGTGATAGTTGCCTGCAGAGCAGGTGCTCCGTGCATATGGAGATTAGCCCTGTAGCTTTGAGTGTGTGTGTGTGTGTGTATGTGCGGTTGACTCTTACGTGCTTGTAGGACAATGTGATTGTGATAGGAATGTATCTTGTTGGGTGGCTTCCCCTACTTTGTTACCCTCTCCCCTAATCTAGGCAGGGCTGGGGGCTGGGCTGCCCCGGCTACTCCAGGGCCATCACTAACCTCTTCCCTCTTTCTCTTGCAGGCAAACCCTTGCTCTGGAGCCCTTTCTTACAGAGGCCACTACATAAAAGGAAAGGTGGCCAGGTGAGATTCTCTAATGACCAGACCATCGAGCTGGAGAAGAAGTTTGAGACCCAGAAATACCTCTCCCCTCCTGAGCGGAAGCGTCTGGCCAAAATGCTGCAGCTCAGCGAGAGACAGGTAAATAAATGCATCTCGCATCCCGGGCCTCCTCCCCAATCCCTCTTCCCTCCATCCCCCCCTCCCCCCCCAGCGTGCTTCTAAGGTAGCCACCCGTGAGCACTGGCTGTTCCAATGGTGTCTGGCAAGGTGGTGACTGCTTTGCTTTGCAGCCCCCAATCTCCTTCCTCCCCCCACTCCCTTCTTCCCAGTCTCTCAGGATTTTGGACACTTGGCAAGTTTCCTTTCCTTCCCATAGGTGAAAACCTGGTTTCAGAATCGGCGGGCTAAGTGGAGGAGACTAAAGCAGGTATGGACATCGTGGTTCTGTTTCTATAGAAATAAATATTTGTATCATGTTATCTCAGAGCAAAGCCTGTGATGGGTTGTATACAAAAGTCATTTGAGAGCCTATTTAACCTCTTCACCTTGATTAAAAAGGCAAATAGTCCTGCTGAAATGCAGGATGAGTTGCTCAGGTGGCAGTAATGCTAAAAGCACCTAATGCGGTTCCTATATCAATTATGCCTGGGTTTTCACACACTGGCTAGTAAAACTCTGGCCTAATTGTTTTATAAACCCCATATGTTGTTTATCTAATTAACGCAGGAAAGATAAAGTAATTGACAGTAAATGACTTAAGCAGTTATCTTTGGGAGAAAATTGTTTCTTTTATTTACACAGCCATAATAAACCCTGGCAGAACTCAAGGTAAATGTAAAGACCTAAACACCTTTAAGTCATGTTTGCACTGTTTTTTTTTAGAAGAATTAAATATCAAAGAGTTTCAAAACAATTTTTCTGTCTAGTGCCACCTCTTAAAATAAATCTTAAAACATGTAGGAAAATATCCAAACCTGATTGAAAAGTAGCTTAAACTTTCTAACAGTCTTTCTTCAGTGACCTTGTTACGCAATATGTAATAAAAAAGCAAAGGCTAATTTGGTTTTTAAAGAAGCTCTATTGACTTAAAGCTAAAGATTTGTTTTTGATGTCCTAGTTTGGATGTTTTCAAAGTTATGTGAGAAGTGTTCATTTATACATATTTTGAAGCATTATAATATTTTGAAGCAGTAATACAAATAAGGAAATTTGATATTGGTTTTAAAATTTATTGGTCATTAAATACAATACATTAAATACTTTTTCATTAACTACAAGATGGTATTCCCCCAAACAAAAACAAAAACCATCTTGAAACATAAAATAAATAATGGTAACTTAATTATTCTAACATGATTCATTCTCCAACCTTGTGCATCTGCTTGTTACATAAGCTGCAAACTTGGAGAATATTTTTTAAATTTTATTTTATTGTAAAGATGCTGTACAGAGGGGTTACAGTTACATGAGTAAGGCAATGTGTATATTACTTGTAGATCATTGTTACCCCTTCCCCTGTTGTTCTACTATCCCTTCCCTCCCCCATTGGAGACTATTTTATAGTCTTGTTTTTAGAATTTTTTTGCAGTAAATCAGGTTTCTATGTAATGTTTATATCCTCTTTAAACAACCCATGATTAAAATTTCACTAGTTTAGTTCTTGTTCAAAAAGCTTGACTCTAGTTTACCAGGGACTTTTGAAAATAGTGGGTTCTATATAATATGGGAGTAATTTTTGAAAATCTGCTCTAGATTTTAAGCAAATTGTAGTCTTTTTCTTCTCAAATGGCGATATTTATCCACTTTTACAAATTTTGCTTGCCATGATTTATAGCCTAAAATATATTTATACATAGATGTTCATAAGTTTATTCTAGAAAATGAACAGATATGTTTCAATCCAATACCTGAGATTTTCTTCTTAATTCATCATTCAAGTTTTTTTTTTGATACTGAAGATTGAACCCAAGACTTACGCACAGTATGGCCCCCTCCCTTAACATTCTTCTTTATAAAATGTCTAGAAAACTGTTAATTGGCAAGATTTAAATAGTTAAGATATTGTGTATCTGAAGTGATCCAAGATTTCCTCCCCTAAACTTGGCCTCAAGATTCAATAAACACAATACATTTACACTTATATTCATGACTGGTTCTTAACTGGCTTAAGTTTAATCTTCTCAGATGTGCTGTAACTTCTTTCAAATGACAAATCACAAGTATGTATTTTCTGAATAAAAAGATTGATAGCTGAAAAAACACGATAAACTAAAAATGTAAATGATGGTGCAGGAAAAGAAGATATCTTGATTTTTTTTATTGTGAACATACTGTACAGTGGGGTTACAATTACATAGGCAAGATGAGTACATTTCCTATCAAGCATTGTAGCCTCCTCCTTTGTTTACCCTTCACATCCCTTCCCAGCCTCCCCACCCAGGACATCTTGATTTATATCTGCTATCTCCCCATATTTCATGATCTTACCGATCTCCATTTTTATTGGTTTCCTTCAGGAGAACCCTCAAAGCAATAAAAAAGATGAACTGGAAAGTTTGGACAATCCCTGTGAGCAAGGACAAGACTTGCCCAGTGAACAGGATAAAGGTGCTTCATTGGATAGTTCTCAATGTTCCCCCTCCCCTACCTCTCATGAAGACCTGGACTCTGAGGTTTCAGAGGATTCTGACCAGGAAGTGGACATTGAGGGTGATAAAGTCTACTTTAATGCCGGATAATGGTCACAGATGATCGACATGGTCTGAAAACTGGATTTGGGAATTAACATTCTTCACAGAAGAACTGGAAAATGGAAATCCATGATATTCTGGTGTTTTCTGGACACCCAAAACATTTGGTGCACTGGCTAACAAACCTCCATTGAAACCTTAATTTTCACTTAACAAATGATGTACATATTGTTTTTATGTTTTGATAAAGTGACTAATTTCATCCCCCTTTAAAAATTGTTTCTATTTATAAGAAGTAATTTTGAACTTGTTAAAAATTTTAAGTTATAACTTAAAGGCTTTACTAGTAAGGCGCTCGTGAATGACTGTTCTATAATTGTATTTACATTCTACTTGATGGAAAAGCAAGGGAACACTCTCCATCCAGAGGTGGGTCATGGAAAAAGTCCTCCTCCCCCATTTCAGACAGCCCATTACTTCTATGACATTCCTAGATCTGGGGCGGGGCGGGGGGGGTCTTCATAAATCCAAATCCACTTCAGTGATCTTGTCTGGAGGATGTTGGGTTCCTTTTGTAAGGGAAGAGTTAAAAAAAAAAAAGTGAAAACTCTTGAGCGCTTGCTTTTGTCCGGTCACTTGGGACCTGTTTGACCAAGGTGCTAAGGAGGGGAATACAGCCCCTCGGGCAGAGATACTGACTCACCCATGATTAAAATTAATCACAAGCTAGACTTAGTAGCTTAAGTGTAAGTAGATTGTAGATAATGTTTTATATCAAACAATGTCCATAACATGTACATAAAATGGCTCACCGTAAAAGAAAACAAGTCCTGTCCACAGGTATTTCTTTTTTTTAATGAATGACTTGTCTATAAAACACATGTGTCGGCGGGAAGGCCGAGCTGGGGGGGGGGCGTCTTACTATTTGGTAAGACTGTTAGCTGGAACGGGTTGGGGCGCTCGGGTGGTGGGCTGGGCTCTCCGCGGAGCCTTAGCCCGGGAAGGGGAGCTGGAACGCGAGCGAAGGCCTTTCTTGGGGTGCTTGCCAGACAGCTGGGCGGGTGTGTGTTTGCGGGAGGACCTCAGCTCCCCAAGCCAGGCAGGTTCAAGGCCCGGGCGCGGCAGGAAGCAGGACAGATCTCCCCGGCTGTGCCACGCCGTGCGGGGCGCCCGGGGCGCCGCGACCATTCTTCTGCCCGTCGGCCTTGGTCGGCGGGAGTCATCGGCGCGTCCTGCCGCGGCCGCCGGGGTCCCGGAGCCCGCGGCTCGGAGCCGCGCTCGGGGAGCCCGGAGTTGGCGCCCTGGTCCGCGCTCACTGCGCGGGTCTCCCGCCGCGGCTCAGGCTCGTAGTCCGCCCCGTCCCTCCATCCACTCCGGCCGGACCAGAGCAGCGATTTGCATTTCTGCCGGTTCTCAGGTGCTGCCCGGGCTGCCGGTGCAGAGCACTTCCCCAGGACGCTGCCCCGGGACCAGGCTGGTGGGACCTGCGCTCAGCCCGCCCTCCGCCCTTCCCGTAACTCCTGCCTGCGCTGGGTCGGGTCAGAGGTCACCCACCCAGGTGGTGGGCGAGAGGTCTGATGGCTGGACCCAGGGTGGAGGGTCCAGAAAGGCTCATTTGGAGGGGGGCGGGGGAGAGAAGAAGCTGGATTTAGGGCTGAACTTCCACCATCCTGGGTATTGCTAGTCTGTCTTCAGCTACCTGCCTAGCAGATGTTTCCCTAAAAGGAAGGTGGGAGAGGCCTAGAAGCCCCCTCCTTTAGCCTAGGTCTTCGCCAGCTACTGAAGAGTGGGTGAGAACCTATGAGAGAACCCTACTCCTGGCCTGGCAGAAGAGGGCTGTGACACCCCCCCCCCTCGAAATGGACATTCAGACAAAGAGTAGAAAGTCATTGTCCTTAAATGCAGCAGTGGTATTCACTGGACACTGTGTTGAAGAGGAACTATACAACTTGTGCGTGGAGATGCCAGGGAAACACTGGGAGAGAGGGAGGGAAGGGTTATCCAAAAAGAAATGTACTCTTTGCCTGACTTATGAAACTGTAACCCTCCTGTACACCTACCTTTATAATAATAAAAATTTTAAAAGTCATTGTTAGTTCTCACATCCTGCCTCCTCCTACCCCCAAAAGGCAGGAATTGTGAGTGAATTAGGTTTCTGAGAAAGATCTGAGTACTTAAGCAGAGAGGTAAGGATAAGCCTGTAAGTTTAAAAACCTGTATTAGAAGTGTGTGTGGGGGGGGGCTTGAACTCAGCCTGGCCCCCTGTCCCTTAGCTTTTCTGTTCAAGGCAAGAGCTTTACCACTTGAGCCACACCTCTACTTGTTTTTGGTGGGTTAATTGGAGATGAGAGTCTCACCAATTTGTCTGCCTGTTCTGGCTTTGAAGAACAACCTTCAAATCTTAGCCTCAGCAGCACCAGAGTTCTTGATTTCAGTCCTCCCATGTGGACAACAACAAAAACATTGCACACAACCCATCCATCCAATTCTACAATTCCCAACCCTGTTCATGCTCCATTGTTGTCCCTTATTCCTCCTATCTCCTCAGTGTTGGAGCCCAAAGTAGACATCCAGTGGGAGAGTTCACCTTCCCATAAGCTGCAGGCTCCAAACCGGCTACCAGGTCTCAAAGGTCATTACCAGCCCCCTCTGAAAATCAGACTGTCTGTATCACAGTCTTGGAGAATGGGACGCTTGTGGCCCTAATATTGAATTAAAGTAATCCTGAAATCTTTGTGTGTCACATTGTCAGAGATAACCTCTGGTTAATGTTTATTCTTGGGAGTAACTGTATCACGACTATGGAGCAGAGAAATACCAGCATATGTATTGATTTGACACTGGAAAAACTGGGGGGGGGGGTGAAGTCTTGTTTTAAAGTAGACAGCTCCAAAACCAGACTGTGTCTTCTAGTTTAAAGCTAACCCTAGCTCCCTTCTAGTTGCTCATGTTCTACATCTAAACAAGTCCTTAAGAAGGAAGAGCATGGAAGTGGAAGTGTGTCTTGAGCACAGCCTTGAGCAGAAAAAGCTAAGCAAGAACACAGGGTCCTGAATTGAAGCCTCAGTACCACCACGCTCCCCCCAACAAACAAACAAACAAAAAGAGCAAGATTGTTTTAACTGGAAGGGAGACAGTATTCTCAGGCCACAGGTTGGCATTGCCTCTTCTACAGTGCCCATTACTGACTGCCAATGAATATTTACAAATTCTTCCTACAATCCAGGCATTTTTCATTTGTTTGTCTTTTGGCTATTTCATGTTGAAGCAGCATGTATGACCTTTACAACACAGCTCCTGTCTTGTTTTTAACTCTTTTTATCAGGAGATTCAACTTGAAAAACGGTTATCATTTAGCAGAAAGACAAATAGAAAAGCACATTTTTGTAAGCAAAACGTTAATGATTGGAAGAATTGCCCGAATTTCGCCATGACGGCGTGTGATTAATCCTCTGGGTCATGTACTTATACTTGAAGTTATTCAGTTCGTTGCTCTTTGATATTGAGAAACCTTTCTAAACTTAATAGGATATTGATTTTGCTGGATGATGTACTTTGACTTGTTAAACAACATCACTTTTAAGGGATGACTAGCCTGTTGTGGATTATTTTATTTAGGGAACTATTGCGTAAGGTTTCTTTTTCTTTTTATGGTTTTCTCAGAGTGAAAACTGATAAGCCATCTTGTGGGACAAGAGGAAACCATCTCTGATAGTGAAAGTACCTATTCTCTTTCAACATTGCTGACAAGATTTTTTTGTTTGTGGTTTTATTACTATGAATGTTTCTCTTAGTTAATGGAAGGCAGGGATTCAAGAAAATCTAAATATTTGGGCTCGGGAGAAAAATGTACTTTGCTAGGAATAGAAGGCACTTTTATTCCCATTCCAATTGTGTTGCCTTGTGGAAAATACATAAATGCAGAAAACTCACCATTTAAATGTCTCTTCACAACTCCCAACAATGAACAATCCTGTGAATCTGAGACTGGAGGTATTATTTATGTAAATACCCATGATATGGAACAGAAAGGCATATTTACTTTATGAAATTCCTAGCTGGAACCTGTGTTATTAAGCTAACTTTGTTCCTCACTACGTTTTTGGTATTGTTAAATGCAAGAAGAAGCACTTTGTAGAGGACTCCCACACACCAAACAAGAGTCCACAGAGCAGCAGCTACTTCTGTCCCTCAGCACCTCCAGGGGTGGGCAGCTCACCTGAGAGGAGACATCAACGCATGGAACTCCAAGGTTTCCATCGCCATTCTCTTCTTTTGTGTCCCTGCTCTAATTTGCAGCTGGGAGAGGGCGCGCTCTCTAAACAATGCACAGGGCAGGGTGAAGGAGACCTTGGAGTTGGCAAAGGCATTTCCTGTCTGCGGAGGATCTTGAGTGTGGAGCGTTTGCTTGGAGGTTTTCAAGGCAAAGACCACTTTCCTGTGTAGCTGTTTTGAAAAGAAAAAAGCGAGAGAGCGAAAGAAAGGAAGGAAGGGAGAAAGAAAGGAAGGAAGGGAGAAAGGAAGGAAGGAAGGGAGAAAGGAAGGAAGCAAGCAAATAACAAAAAAAAAAAAAAGGAAGGAGAAAGCCATTGGCAATTTCAGGTGGTTTTTCAGATGAAAGCCAGCAGAACCACTTCCCACTTGAAAACTGTTTCATGCATATTTTCTTTCTTTTCTTTTCTTTCTTTCTTTCTTTTTTTGGTCAGTCATGGGGCCTGAACTCTGGGGCCTGAGCACTGTCCCTCAGCTCTTCAGCTCAAGGCTAGTACCCTATCACTTGAGCCACAGAGCCATTTCTGGCTTTTTCTGTTTATGTGGTGCTGAGGAATCGAACCCAGGGCCTCATGCATGCAAGGCAAGCATTCTACCACTGAGCCACCTTCCCAGCCCTCATGCATATTTTTTCTTTTTCTTTTTGGTTGGTTATGGGGCTTGAACTCTGGGCTTGGGCGCTGTCCCTGCGCTCTTCAGCACAAGGCAATTGCACTACCACTTGAGCCACAGCGCCACTTCTGGTTTTCTAGTGGTTTATTGGAGATAAGAGCCTCACGGACCTTCCTGCCCCGGCTGGCTTTGAACCGCGATCCTCAGATCTCAGCTTCCTGAGTAGCTAGGATCTCAGGATGAACAGGAAAACGTTAGTGAAGGAGTCCCTCCCATGCTCTCATACTCATAAATGCTTGCAGGAGATGATAATTTTGTTTCAACTTTGTATTTTTCTTTTACAGTTTAATTATGTGCCTTTCATCTTCCTTCCTTCCTCTTTCTTTCTTTCTTTCCTTCTTTCTTTTCTTTCTTCTTGGTGGTTCTAGAGATTGAACTCAGGGACTTGTACTTGGAAACTCTACCATAGTAGTTACTTTCTGGTTAAGGTCTTGTTTATGACCTGGCCAGCCTGGGTTACAGTCCTCCACTTGTGTTTCCCTGCTTCTCACTAGAGATAGATGCCACTGAGCCCAGCCATTGGTTGAGATGGAGTCTCACAGAAATTCTACCTTCACCCACCCAATCTCTTCACCCCAAATAGCTAAGACTACAGATCTGAGCCACTGCTCACTGTCCCTGCTTCTTTCTTCTTTATTTCAACCCCTTCTTCCTCCTCCTCCTTCCTCCCTCCTCTCAGAATTTTTTTTCTCCACTAAAAATAGAAAATGATTAATCTCATTTCTTTAGATGTCAAGATTAAGGCTAATGTTCCCCCCACTAAACATTTCAGCTTTCAGCGAAGGTCAGAATCTTTTTTGAAAGAAACATGGCTGGAATCCCCTTCAGCTCTTTTGGGAGAATCCAAACATGCCCGGCATGTGAGGGGTTTCTGTTCCTCTTGTTTAAAGTCTGGGATTCAATACAGAATAGAAAAGGGGGGGGGGCTGTAGCATGTTATTCTGTTTTATTGGCAAACTAAACCAACTGTGGCACGATTCCACTGTAGCTTTCTAGGGGAGAACAACATACTTCTGTAATTCGTTCTACACAGGAAGCTGAGATAGGAGGATTGCAGTTCAAGGCCACCCTGGCAGGAGAATCTGTGAGACTCTTCTCCACTTAATCACCAAAAAGCCAGAAGTGGAGCTGTGGCTTAATTGCTAGAGAGCTAGCGTTAAGTGAAAAATTGAGGGACAGCACACAGGCCCTGAGTTCAAGCCCCAATACCAGCCCTAATCAAACAAGCAAACAACTAAAATATACTCTGTATCGTTCAAAGCATTTAAGACTATCTGCCTTTGATCTATAGTTCCTGATGTTCCCATTATATAAATTTCTTAGTATAGTGTTTTATCTGATCCATTCCTAATTGTCCCACAGAGGACTGCACATACAGCAGGGCTATAGCCTTTAATAAATATTATAAAACCAAGCAAAAGGGAAAGCAGGGTGCTCTTCCCCAAAAGAGAACAGAGACATTTTCCTCTCACCCCATGCTTTACACCCTTATTATATTTTCTATCCCTCTGCCATTAAGAACATGGCTTCTATAGAGTGCTAGCCTTGAGCTGAAGGGCTAAGGGACAGCGCTCACAGAGTTCAAGCCCCACAATGGACAAAACATAAATAAATAAAAGAATAAGAACATGGCTTCTCCCAGCTAGCTTCAGGAACATGGCAGAAAGACTAGTTATGATTGTTACCAGTGTTGGAAAGAGTGTATGCCAAGCCTGGGCCACAGCAGGTTGGGTGACGGAAGGTGATACCAAGAAGTGATATCCTCCCCCTCCATTTTTTTTCCAGCATGCATTTTATTTTCTTTTGTTTTCAAATTTTTTTATTGTGATTAAGTGGTTACATAATTTCCCAAATTTCACAGTATTGTGGGATAGTGATGCTCAGTTAAAGTCACAAACACATTCTAACTTTCCTGGTCTATAACATTTATGAGTTCTATGAGCTTTGCGATACAGTTATTTCTTCCACATTGGGTGATATGCACATTTCTTTTGTTTTGCATAGCATCAGCTGTTCCCCCTTTCCCACTTGTTCCCTCCCTCCCGTCCTGCCATTGAGTTGCTTAGTTCATTTTGGTCAATGTCCAGTGCAGCTGATGGGTCCCGCTGTTGTATGTTTTTCTCTGATTCCCTCTAGTTCTGTGTCGTCTTCCTGGTTCCCCTCCGGTGTACACATATATACCATACATGTGATCAGCAGCATGGGGTTATTTAGTAGTGATTCGACCAGATAAGTGGAAGTCCTTTGCTTCTTAAGTCCTGTTAATTTTGTCATATCACTAACATTTTGGATTTAACATCCACTTATCAGGGAGATCAGGTACCATTTGTCTCTTCACTCTTGACTGACCTCACTCAACATGATTTCTTCTAGCTCCATCCATTTCCCTGCAATGCCATTATTTTGTCATTTCTAATGGCTGTATAATATTCCATTGTGTATAGATACCATAATTTTTGGATCCATTCATCTGTGGTGGGACATCTGGGTTGTTTTCCACATCTTGGCTATTGTGAACAGTGCTGCAATAAACATGGAGGTGCATGTGTCCTTATACACTGGTTCCTGTTGTTCAGGATAGATGCCTAGAAGTGGTATGACTGGGTCATAAGGGAGGTCGATATTTAGCTTTCTGAGGACCCTCCAGACTGCTTTCCAAAGTGGTTGTATAAGTGTACATTCACACCAGCAGTGTAATAGGGTTCCTCTTTCTCTGCATCCCCTTCAGCATTTGTCGTTGGCTGACTTGAGGATGTGGGAATTCTGACTGGGGAAAGGTGGTATCTCAGGGTTGTCTTTATTTCCAGCATGCATTTTAAAAGGAAGTGCTTCTGTGGTTTTGGTTGGCCAGCTTTCAGACTCGGCAATTTCGATGTCCAATTCCCACTCCTCCAGGGCAGTCAAGAGTTTTCATTTAAAACTTATCAGTTTACTGAAAATGACATCAGTTGGGGTGGCCTGTTATTATTATTGTTTTTATTTAATTAGTGAACTCAGGAAACCAGTGTTTAAAAAAAACAACTTCTCAAAGTCTCTCATGAATTGCAAATTGTGTTTACTCCACAAATGGCTTCAGAGTCTTAGCTTTCCTTAGCTGCTTATGGAATGTGCATTATGACAGATTTTCCATTCATTATAAACTAGACCCAACTAATTCAATAAATGTTTTAAAAATGTCCCTTGAGTGCACCCTTACCATAGAGAGGAAGTGGTTTCTTAGACACCTGCCTCCCATGTATTGACTTGATGGATGATAGTACGTGGATGGAAGGGAATGAAGTACTTATGATGATGTGGGGTGCTGTTGATTAGTTAATCCAAGGCAACATTTTTAGCTTCACCAAGCAATTACCTGACCTCATTAAGGTCTTTAAAATCACCTAAGTACCATTTTACCTAAGGCACCTGCCTTTTGTTTAGATGTTATTTCAGGCATTAAGAAATATACAATGCTAATGGTGACCAGGAAATTTAGGCCTGCAAGTATATGATTCAGTATTAGCCATCTTATCTGAATATGGAACACACATAATTATGTAAGTGTAATTAAAAAATAGCTATAAAATACATGTATATTTTTTATCATATTTTACTTTTCATAAAATTTATATTATTTTCTTTCTTTCTTTTTCTTTCTTTCCTCTCTCTTTCCTTCTTTTTCTTCTCTCTCTCTCTCTCTCTCTTTCTTTCTGTCTCTTTCTTTCTGTCTCTTTCTTTTCTGGTCCCAGGGCTTAGACTCAGGGCCTGGGCTCTGTTCCTGAGCTTTTTGCTCAAGGCAGGAGCTCTACTACTTGGGCCACAGCTCCACTTCTAACTTGAATATGATTAATTAGAGATAAGAGTCTCATGGGCTTTTCTGCCCTGACAGGCTTTGAATCGTGATTCCAGATCTCAACCCACTGCTGTGATTATAGGCATGAGCCACCAGCAACCAGCAGCTTTATTATTTTTTTTTGGGTCCAGTCATGGTCCCTGAACTCTGGGCCTGGGCACTGTCCCTCAGCTCTTCAGCTCAAGGCTAGCGCTCTACCACTTGAGCCACAGCACCACTTCTGGCTTTTTTCTTTTTGCTTATGTGGTGCTGAGGAATCGAACCCAGGGCCTCATGCATGCAAGGTAAGCGCTCTACCACTGAGCCACCTTCCCAGCCCCAGCTTTATTCTTTTGTATGTCAATATCCAGTTGTCCTTGCTTCACTTAAAATGTCAATTTTGTCCCTCATTAAATGGCTTTGGAAACTTCATTAGAGCTTAGTTGGTCAAAGATTTGTGGATTTATTTCTGCACTTCCCATTTTGATCCATCCATCCATATGTGCAGGCTTATGATGATATTACACTGTGTTGTTGCTGTAGTTTTGAGTAAATTTTGAAATTGGGAAAAATTGTTTTTTCAGAGGACTTTTCACGTGCCAGATAGCACTACAAACCTTAGCAAATGTTACATTATATAAGTTGTGATGAATGGCATTGTCTAACTTGTGTAATAAATTATACAACGGAATTATGCAATTTTGTTCAGGATTATATAATTCTATAGTGTGGATATTAGATTGTATATTTGACATGTTAACCCATTTGTCCAGGATTATTACAGATCTCTGAGGCACTAGGATCTGTAGTTGGTCTCAAATGAAAGCCAAGGTTATCCAACTCCCAAGCCCACTTTCTTCACAGACAGATTCTGTCTTTGTCAAAAAGGAGGGACCACTGGAGCTTAAGAACATTGTTTACTTTAGGTTTGCCAAAGGGCGAGTAAACAAAAAGGCCAGAAATCTGTTTGTTCTAGTGAATATTTCCTAATTGGTTACATGGTTCCCAATTGGTTACGCGTAAGCAGATGAATACACTGAAACCCATTTTTCTCGTCACATTGAAGACTTAATTTTTGTGTGTGTGAGTTTTGTGACTGCTTTGAGAGGTTTTGTAGCCTCCTCTGCCTTCCTCTTCTTTGTGATCTTATTTCTTCAGATGAATGAGGTTATTATCTATTTTGAGACAATTGCACAAATCTGGTTTATTATCACAGCAGCTCAGGAGTGGTTCCTGTTGAAATCCTTCACATTGCCAATGCTGTGGGAGGTTCCTGCTAGTCTCCTTCTCTGAGTGGGAAATGGTTAAATTTGGGTGATACCTAATAATGTGCTCTGAATAAAATGGTTGTAAAAGTCCCAACCCCTGCATGTATCAAGGCACATATACACATGATTTTTCTATCAAAAGTGTGTGTGTGTATTTCACACACACACACACACACACACACACACACACACACTTTTCAGCAAATATTTAATCTTGATGGCATACACCTGTAATCCCAGCACTTGGGAGATAGAGGCAGAAAGATCATGAATTCCAGGCATGCCTGGGCTACATAGAGAGATCTTATGTTTTTTAAAAAATTGTTAAGCCGGAAAAATAAAAAAAATAAAAAAAATTGTTAAGCCGGGTGTCAGTGGCTTATACCTGTAATCTTAGCTCCTCAGGAAGCTAGATGGTCAGATCTGACCATCGCAGTTCAAAACCAGCCCTAGCAGGAAAGTCTGTGAGACTCTTATCTCCAATAAACCATTAGAAACCCGAAGTGGTGCTGTGGCTTAAGTGGTAGAGCGCTAACCTTGAGCTGAAGAGCTGAAGGATAGCACCCAGGCCCAGAGATCAAGCCCCATGACTGACAAAAATAAATAAATAAATAAATAAATTAATTAATTAAAGTTATTACAAAAGTGATGTACAGAGGGGTTACCATTTCAAAAGTCAGATAATGAATACATTTCTTTTTGAACAATGTTATCCCTTCCTTCATGAGACACCTTACCTTATTAAAAAAATATTAGCATGCTGGGCAACTGTGGCTCACACAGATGATCCTAGCTACTCAGGAGACTGAGATCTGAGAATCACAGCTCAAATCCAGCCCTAGTGCGCAAATTCATGAAACTCTTAATCTTCAGTAATCAGCACAAAAGTCAGAACTGGATATGTGGCATTCAAGTGTTAGGGCACCAGCCATGAGTAAAAAGTTGAGAGTTCAAGGCTGAGTTCAAGTCCTAGTCCTGGCACAACAAACGAACAAAAACAGCAGATAAATAGTATGTATCCTTCTAAGCTGTTTCTGCATCTTTGGTGCTTTTTCTATTTATTTGTTTGTTTGTTTGTTTATAGTTTACATTGAATAAAATTCACACTTGTCTATACAGTTCTGCGAGTTTTGACAAATGCTTAGGGCACTATAACCACCAGAACTACTTAGACCCAGAATAGTTCCAGCATCCCAAGAAATTCCCTCCTCTTCTTGCTGACCCTTCATAGCCAATCTCTCTTCTCAGCCTGATATCTGGTCATTGCTTATAAGTGCTCAGTCCCTATAGTTTTACCTTGATCAGAATGCCATTTATAGAGAGAATCATAAAGCATGAAGCACTTTGAGAGCTTTTTTTTCCCACTTAGCACAATGCATCTGTGTTAGGATTATTATTGCCAAATCGAATCCATGAATAACATAAACCACTAACATAAATCATAATTTCTTCATCTATTCCCACTTGAAGGACACTGAAGTCATTTCCAATTTTTAGTGGTTATAGAGAAAGCTTCTAAAAGTAGTTCTGTATACAATGGAATATTATGCAGCCATTTTAGAAAGGACAAAAAAGAAAAGAAAAGTAATTAGGACTCAAGGCAGAATAAGATGCGCTGCCAGGAGCAATAACAGGATAGCAGAATGGTTGTGAGAGTGCCCACTGAAGACTTTACTGCCAAGGTTGGCTTTGAATCATGACCTCAGATCTCAGGCTCCTGAACAGATAGGATTACAGGTATGAGCCATCCGTGCTCAACTCCTTGTTTTCTTCTGGGAAGCCACTTACCCATTGCCAATTTTTGTGATTCCTGTGGGGCTGACCCTTTAGGGGTCAGTCTACCTTTAGGCCTGGGAATTTGACTAACATCAGGGCAAGCATTACTTTCCATCTCAGTTCTGGGACAATTGAGCATGTACACCAAGGTCATTCAAAGAGAAAATCTTGGTCCTTCTGATGAAAGTATTATATATACCCCATATATGTGATCAAGAACATGGAGTCATTTAGAAATGATAGGACAAATTGAGTAGAGGGCCTTTCTTTCTTTCTTTCTTTCTTTTTCCTTCCTTCCTTCCTTCCTTTCTTTCCCTCCCTCCCTCTCCCCCCTCCCCCCCTCCCTCTCTCTCTCTTTCTTTCTTTCCCTCCCTCCCTCCCTCCCTCCCTCCCTCCTTCCCTCCTTCCTTCCTTCCTTTCTCTGGTCCTAGGGCTTGAGCTCAGGATGCCACCACGTTGCTGCTGCCTCCGCCTCCTCCCCCTCCTCCTCTTCCCCTTCCTCTTCCTCTTTTCAAGGCTAGTGCTCTACCACTTGGGCCACAGTGCTACTTTTGGCTTATTTGGGGGGGGGGAAGAGAAGGGTGGTATTTTATTGGAGATAAGAGTCTCACCAACTTGTCTGTTTCAGCTGTTTTTGAACCATGATCCTCAGATCGCAGCCTCCCGAGTAGCTAGGATTACCAGTGTGAGCCACCAGTGCCTGGCTTTTGAGTTGACTTTCATCGGCATAGATAAGTTCATTGGGAGGGGCTGAAGGCTCAGCCCTCCCCGCACTGATAGACAACCTCTGTCTTCTACTAAGTTGTGTACCCACAGCACAGGTAGATGCCCTATTTCTTCTCTTAAACAGGTCAGCACTGGTGTTTTTTTTTTTCTTTTCTTGCTTTATTTGTTTTTAAATTGGTGGAGAACCCTCAGCCCAAGAGTCTCTTGTCCCTTTCCCAGAAGCAGCAGGTCACTGGCTTACATCAGAGTGGATCCTTGGATTCAAGTGTGCTTCTTACCCTTCCCCTGAGGCAGACAAGCACTGCTTTGTCCCCATGTATTGAACTTGGTTTAATAAAGGCTCTCTAAAATTTGTTTGATCATAGAACCCTTTGGCCTGTAGAACCTATTATATCTTTCAGAATTAATTGAGTGAAAAGTTGGGGAAATAGAGACTTCCACAAAGACATTTTTCCTCTCTGAGGCCAAAACAGGTAAATCCTGTGGAAATGGAGGTGCTACTGATCAGGACAGCAGAATGGGAATGATTTTGTGTACCTTTATTGCATTTTGAAGGATTCCTTGGTCTCTTATTAAAAGTCTTAAGCCAGGCACCAGTGGCTCACACCTGTCATTCTAGTTATTCATGAGACTGATATCTGAAGATCCCAGTTCTAAGCCAACCTGGGCAGGAAAGCCTGGAAGACTCTTATCTCCAATTAAGTACCCAAAAGCCAGAAGTGGAGCTGTGGCTCAAGAGGTAGAGTGGCGACTTTGAGTAAAAAATCTCAGGGACAGTGACCAGACCCTGAGTTCATGCTGCAAGACCAATATAGTCAGCCAGCCAACCAGCCACACACACACACACACACACACACACACACACACACACACACACACACCTTAAACCTCTGGGTCCTGTTCAGTTCTATAGATTCAAGAATAGACTTTGAGCAGTGACTAACGTCTGTAATCCTATCTACTCAGGAGGCTGAGATCTGAGCATTGTGGTTCAAAGCTAGCCCGGGCAGGAAAGTCCATGAAACTCATCTCCAATTAACTACGAGAAAACTGGAAGTGGTACTATGGCTCAAGTGGTAGAGCATTCGCCTTAAGCTGAAGAGCTCAGGGACAGAGCCCGGGCCCAGAGTTCAAGCCCACGGCTGACAAAAGAAAAAAAAAATAAAGTAGATTTTGGTGCCTGATCACTATTCCTTGGTGACATTAGCATCCCTTGAAGTGACTTCCATTTGTTATTATCTACTCCTTAGGTCTCTTTCATTTTTCATTTTGGGATAGCACTGCTCTTCCTTTGAACAACTGATTTTCCCTCATTCTTAAATTAATGGGACTCATTCTAAATTCATGGGACTCTGCCAATCCATAATTACAAGATAGTATCAACCAGAACTGAGATTTGAACTCAGAGTCTGATTCTAGAATTCACCTCTGTAAATATTACCTTAGCATGCTTCCTATACCAAATTACATCTCTTTCCTTCACACATCATTTAATTTTTATTACTGTATATAGTGAAATATACTACAGAATGTCTTCCTAGTTAGTTGGATATAAACAACTCAATCAACATTTCAGATTCTACAAAGATTTTCATCTTATAATGAAGAAAGCCTTCATTTTATTGGGTGTGTGTGTGTGTGTGTGTGTGTGTGTACTGCATTGGGACTTGAGTTTGGGGCCTAGGCACTATCCGGGTGCTTTTTCCCTGAAGGCTGTCATTTTACCACTTGAGCCACAGTTCCACTTCTGGCTTTTTGGTGGTTACTGGAGATGAGAGTCTTACAGACTTTCCTGCCTTGCCTTGCTGAGAAAACACTCCTCAGATCCTGGCCATCTGAGTAGCTAGGATAGCAGGAGTGAAACCACCATTGTCTGGCTCTCATTTTAGTATTTTTGTGATGGCAAAAATTAAGTTCTCTTTTAGAAATGGTGAGTTTTGCTCTACGCTTTTTAGGTCTATTTATTCCTTACACTGATGATCATAGAAATGAATAGCTTTTTCAGAGGGATACTTGCCTAATTATTCTGGGAATAACATGTAGGAGTCAGAAAGTATATCATGATTTAATTGTTCATTACACAAAAATTATATGGTCTCCCATTTCCTCGGTGACTTCTCTCTGTATCTAGAAGGGTATTTAACTAAGCAATCAGGGATATTAACTATGAAACAGCCTAGGCAAATGTGGCCAAATTCACCCTGTGTTAACAGGACAGCAGCCCCAGCAAGGCTCTTAGTCCCAGCCAGTACTTAACCTGCACCTTACTGATGTGTTTGCAGATACATTTGCCATTTCATGCTCAGTTTTCAATGCGAAGCATTCATCTGAAATGGGCACTGAAGCATCAATAAAGTCTACATTTTGCCCCTCTTAATGAAAACGCTAGATACAGATTTAATGCAAAACTAAACATTTGACTCAACATTGTCCTACTCCAGCAAATTAGCCAATGTTTGTCATCTTTTTAAGAAACGGGGGGTTTCATGCCTCATTTCACAAGGCCTTGTTAGGGACAGATAGAAAGCTGATAAACAATCCATTTGTTCTCTTGCAGTAGCTCCTACTGCCACTAGTGAAGTTCAGCATCAGTGCTCATTTCCTTTACCAACCACCTTGTGACTTCAAGTGGCTCAGTTGTTTTTTGTATATTTGACTCAAACTGGAACCCAGACTTACCCAGAGGGCTCTCTCAGAGGAAAGTAGATTAACCTTTGTGGGACAGTGGCTCCAGGTTAAATCCATGAGTTTTCAAATGACCCAGAGAGCCCAAAAGTAGAGCATCGGTGAGCCCTTCCTGTGCACTCTATTTTTTTTTCTAATTGTGGGACTTGAACTCAGGGATGTAACTGTGTTATTTTCTGAACATAACTCCATCCACATGTACCAGAAAATGAATTAGCTCAGAGAACTACTTTGGTAACCCAGTGGGCCACTCTATGCCATACTCTGGCTAATTGACTAGCTAGCTAATCTACTTGCTAAGATCATGATGACAATGATAACAACAAAGACGACGACAATGACGACGATGAAGATGATGATAATACATTTTGGTGGTACTGAGGATTGAATTCAGGGGTTCATACTTGCTAGACAACTGTTTTGCCGCTCGGGCCATGCCTCTAGCCCCTTTCCCCTTTGCTACTTTTGGAACAGGATCTCACTACACTGAGAAAGACCTGAGCTATGATCCTCCTACGTGGGCTTCCATCATTGAGCATGCCACAATGCAGAGCCATTGTGCTTCCCTGGTATCTGGTATTACAGGCACTTGCCACCATGTTTGGTCATTGGTTGAGATGGAATCTTACAAACTTGTATGCCTGGAAATAGTGATCACCTAGTGTTTGCCTTGTGAATGGCTATGATTACAGACTCAAGCCATTGAGTCTAAGTTAATATTATTTGACTCAGGGTAAGGCCTTCAACATCTTTTTGACCCTGAATCTTCTTAGAGATAAATATGGGTTGAAATATGGATACTTCTCCAAAAATAAGAATAATCCTATATCTAAACCTTGGCTTTCGATCTATAAAATGTAACCAGTGGCCCCTCTGTCCCATCTCTGGCTAACCTTTGGTGGCTCTGCCTCCCATGGCATGCTGGGAAGTAAGTTTAGTGATATTAACCAAGCTGTTGTTGATTTCCTTATCTGATACCAGGGCCAATACTTGACCCGATTCCCTGGCCAGATACCGTCTGGAGAGTTAGTGGGCATGCAGTAAAGAACTCTCTCCTTCCAGAGAGGTCTGGCAATGGCTGCGCCTCCCCTGACTCCTGGCTTGGCTGGCATGGGACAGCCCTCACTCTGGACAGGACACAAGTGGCAGGGCGTGGGTTCTGAAGGCCTAACTTAAGTAGCTAGGCATCTTACAGGACCCTTTCCTGTCACTGCACCCAGGTTCTTCTGGAAGGACGTGGTGTGTGGATGTACCTAAATGTCAGAAAAGCAATCTACTGTGAAGGGGATGGGGGGGGCAGGAGGACTCGCATCTTAGACATTTTGGCTCCAGCCAGCTGGAAAAGTCAACAGCCTTCCACAGAGGCCCCCCATCCCGCCGTGCACCAGCAGCACTTAGAGAAGTTGTTTTAAGGGCAGTTTTCTGGGCTGGAGCTTAGAACCTTCTGATTCACTCCGTGAGCATCTCGTTATGTTTCTTTGGTGCTACTTGCTTAGTGTGTTTGTTGTCGTTATATATGTACCTGGAAACTGGGAAAAGACCACGGATTCTTGAAGTAAAATTAAAAATTGAGAGCTGCATCTTCCAACGTCAGCCTTTTTAAAAAAATTGTTTTTGCTGTTTTAGGTCACCACATTTCCATATAACATCAGTTTATCACTTGGGTCCTGGAGGTAGGAGGTGGAGGGGCCACATTTGGTGATGACTTTCTGGCAGGTAGAGTCCCCAGTGTGTGTGTGTATCTGTGTATCAGGGTCTTGTTTTGAACAAATTCCCAGGTTGTTCTTGGGTGCAGTGAGGCTTGGCATCCCCTTACTCATGTGATGAGGAGACAGGAACAGACAGAGGGGGATTGATGAGGCCTGTTCCCTCCACCATGCTCCAGCGGGGTGGGTAGAGAGGCACACTGCTCTTCCTAGCTGTGTCTGCCTCATCTCTGAAACAGGAACCATAGCAATGGTTGCTGGGAAGGCAAAGTTCTCAGAGGCCTGGCCTTGGTGAAGAGCGAATAAATGTTACTGCTGTTGAGAAAAGCATGAAGGCGCTCTTACTAGGGGGTCAGGCTCTATCTCAAACAATATAGAGGAGGCTGGCCAATCTTATTCTTATACTAGCACTAAAAAAGAAAAAACAAAACAGAAAGAAAAGACAAAAGAGTAGCCAGACTGAGGAGGAGCAGGCCAGCAGGAGAACTGAGAGCTAGGTGCAGTGGGCCTAATCCTGAGAAGAAAGCCAGGGATCTGGGTATGGATGTCATAGTGTGGGTAAGTCGTGTGACCATTCCCAGCCTTAGATTTTGTCTCTGTCTGTTTGGGCTGCTCTAATACAATGTAGCCTGAGGTCCCCCCGCACTCCATGCTTGAATTAACAACCTTCTCCCAGTTCAGGAGACCAGTAAGTCCAAGATCAACATGCTGGTGGATCCAGTGGGGAAGGCTTGCTTCCTGGTATATGGATAGTTGACTGCTTGTTGTGTCCTTCTGTGGAAGAAAGCAGAGAGAGAGAAAGAGAGAGGTGGGGGAGAGCATTTGAGGGATGGAGGAAAGGTCTTTTCTTAAGAAACAGATGTGCATGAATTCTACTTGACAGGGCTCCATCTTCATGACCCAAAGGCCCAGCCTCCTGGTGCTATTACCTTGGGTTAGGACTGGTACTTGTGAATGGTGTTCAGTTGGCAAAAGGAGCAGCCTTGGACAACATCTAAGATGATGTTCACTAGATAGTGTGCCACAGAGCCTCATGAGGGCCATGCTTCTAATACTTCTTACAAAAATGACTCATGAAACTATGTTGCAAGCGGGGGCCAGTGGCTCACTCATGTAATCCTAGCTACTCAAGAGACTGAGATCTGAGGATCACGGTTCAAAGCCACTCCTGGCAGGAAAGTCTCTGAGGCTCTAATCTCCAATTAACCACCAGAAAACCGGAAGTAGTGCTGTGGCTTAAGAGGTAGAGTGTTTGCCTTGAGCTGAAGAGCTCAGGGACAGCACACAGGCCCAGAGTTCAAGCCTCACAATGGACAAAAAAGAAAAAAAAGAAAGAAAAAGAAAGAAAGAAAGAAAGAAAGAAGGAAAGAAAGAAAGAAAAGAAAAGAAAAGAAACTATGTTGTAAAACATTAATAGCTGGTGCCAGTGGTTTATCCCTATAATTCTAGCTACTCAGGAGGCTGAGGTTGGAGAATTGTGGTTCAAAGCCAGCTGGGGCAGAAAGGTCCATGAGACTCTTATCTTTAGTTAATCACCAAAAAACCCAGAGTGCAGCTGTAGTGCAGGTGGTAGAATGCTAGCCTTGAGTGAAAAAAAGCTCAAGGACAGTGCCTAGGTCCTGAGTTCAAGCCCCAGGACTGGCACACATACAAAAAATGGGTGGTAAGCACATTACTGGTGGTTAGAATATTCCCTTAATTTCCTATATGGGTTTTTTGTTGTTTTTTGGTTTTTGGTTGGTCACAGGGCTTGAATTTGGGGCCTGGGTACTGTCCCTGAGCTCTTTTGTTCAAGGTTAGAGCTTCACCACTTTGAGTGATAGCACCACTTCTGGTTTTCTGGTGGTTAATTGGAGATAAGAGTCTCACAGGCCTGGTGCTGGTGGCTTACACCTGTAATCCTAGCTACTCAGGAGGCTGAGATCAGAGGATCATGGTTCAAAGCCAGCCCGGCAGGAAAGTCCAACAAGCCACTCAGAAAACTGGAAATGGCACTGTGGCTCAAGTGGTAGAGCGCTAGCCTTGAGCTAAAGAGCTGAGGGACAGCACTCAGGCCCAGCCTCACAACTGAAAAAAAAAAAAGAGTCTCACAGACTTTCCTGCCCAGGCTGGCTTTGAACCTTTATCCTCAGATCTCAGCTTCCTAAATTGTTAGGATTATAGGTGTGAGCCACCAGTGCCCAGTTTCCTATGTGTTTTAAATATTTAACAAGGGTTGGAGGTGTGGCTCTCAGTAAAGTACCTGCCTGCCAAGTGTGAGACCTCAAGTTCAAACCCCAATATCAGAAAAAGAAGGAGGAAGAGGAACAGGAAGAGGAGAAGGAGGAAAAAGAGAAGGAAGAGAAGAAGGAGAAGCAGGAGAAGGAGGAGGAGGAAGAGAAGGAAGAGGAGGAGAAAAAGGAGGAGGAGGAAAAGGAGGAAGAGGAGGAGGAAGAGGAGGAGGAGGAGGAGGAGAAGAAGAAAGAAGAAGAAGAAGAAGAAGAAGAAGAAGAAGAAGAAGAAGAAGAAGAAGAAGAAGAAGAAGAAGAAGAAGAAGAAGAAGAGGAATATTTAACAAGAAAAGTGAACTAAGATAACATCTACCGATGCCAGCTGATTGGTTCCTGTTAGCCCTTCATCAAAATGAGGAAGAGGTACACTGACCTCAGGGCCCTTCTCTCTTCCCTTTGAGGTACAGACACTCCACCCCAAGTTCTCAGCACTTCATGACCTCCCTTCCTCAGTGGATTTATTGTTCAAGGCTCTCAATCTTACTGTTTAACCAGTTTGGCCCAAAGTAGTAATAGCTTGTGCTGGCTTACTTTCAATTCTTAGGACTTCTCATAAACCAAATGGCAAACACATCAGACCTGGGCCTAGAGTGGGGAGGCTGTTGGAGGGTGAAGGACTTGTGCTGCCTCCAGACTCCTCCAGGTACAAAGCAGCTACATCCTTGTGGGGAAGCAGTCAGGTCTTCTACCAGTTATGATACTTGGTTCCTATAGGGATCCTTCATATCAATGGAATCTTGCTATGAAGCCAAGGCTGGGATCAAAGCCAGGCCTTCTGAAACACACCTACAATCACAATCCAGCACTTGGGAGGTTGAAGTAGAAGGATCATGAGTGTGAGGCCAGGAATTCATACAGGCTGCATATCGAGACACTATCTTAAGAACAAACAAATAAACAACAAAGAATGGAAGTCAAACAATGGCTTAGTTCAGATGTGTGTGTGTGTGTGTGTGTGTGTGTGTGTGTGTGTTCAATATGCCAATCTGTTGAATGGAAAAAAGAAGTGATAGACTGCCTTACCTGAGCAAGATAGGCAGTTAATTGTCAGGGATTTTTACCTTTTAACCAGACATTATTGGATTGCATAGCCTTAGAGAATTGTTACTGAATCACTTTTCACAATATCATATAGTCAAACAGACATAGAGAGGGGGTTTTCCTTTTGCTCATTTCTTCCCTTGTGAATAACGAATCTGATAGCAATTCTTTCTCTTCTTCTTCCCAAGCCCTCCCAGTGGGCCTTTATTCCCTTGGCAGCTGAGTTTCCCCTAACAGCCCCCTCTTTCCAACACCTGCAGCACTGCTCAAGCTTTAGGCTTTCCTGTGCTACTATCCCTGCCTCCAGGGACTTAAATACTGAGCTCTTGTACCATCTGGGTGTCACTTTTCCTCTCATTTAACTGGTTTTCTTTACATCAAATCACTTGCAAAATAAGTTTGTCTTGAAAGAGAACTTTATGTAATGATCACACGTGGAAAACTATGAATAAGGCACCCTTAAAAAATAAAACAAAACCCTAATGGGAAACTTAATTTAAGCTGAGTATGGTGGTTCATGTCTATAGTTCCAGCTACTTGGTGAGACTGTATAGGAATTTGAGACTAGCTTGGGCAAGACTCTGTCTCAAAACAAAAAAAAGGAAAAAGAAAATGAAAGAGACAGAGAGATTGGAAAGAAAGCAAGTAAACAGGCAAAGAAGGAAAGAAGGAAGGGAAGGAAGGAAAAGTAATAGATGATAGATTTAGGAAAAGAAGATAAATATAAGTAGAAAAGAGAAAGAAAGAAAAGAAAAAGTGCCAGCGGCTCATGCCTATAATCCCAGCTACTCAGGAGGCTGAGATCTGAAGATCTGTTTGGTGTCAACCTGGGAAAAGAATATCTTATTGCTAATCAACCACCAAAAAGCTAGAACTGGAAGCATGGCTCAAGTGGTAGAGCACCATCTATGAGTGAAAAAGCCTAGCAAGAACTTAAGGCCCTGAGTTCAAACCGTAGTACCAGCACAAAGTGGGGAGGGGGAGGACCAATGACAGAGAGTGGGGCAGGAATCTTATTGTAAGACCTATGTTCCCTTTGTAGGAAGTAATAGTAATGCCTCTAACATCTCCTTGAACAACGTCTTGCATATTCCAGTCTAATAAGACCACTCAAATCTCTCATGCTTTACCCAAACGCCCGCCAATGCTGCCTCTTCCCTCATTAGCCTCTGCTTCTTGCATTTTTCTCCCAAAAGTCTTCTGAAGTCTGGGCCCTTGTACCCTCCTCACCTGCTATCAGATCTTATTTCAGAGGGATTTTCTCAAACATCCTTCCTAACTTGTCTCCAATCTTTCCACATGTGCAATCCAGGGGTGCAGAATAATATTGGTCTCCCAGATCATTCCAGGAGGAGCAATTCAGAGGAGAGAAAATGATGTGCCCAATGGCTGTAGTAAATGCTTAACAAGCAGTAACAACTGTCAGAAGTCTTTGTCATTAAGTTTGATCCCCATGCCAGCTCCTGCCAAACCCTGAGTCCCTAGCCTTTGCTACACAATCACTGGCTCTTATGAATGCCAACAAGCCCCATTGCTTTTCTTAGCTTCCTCGTCCATGATGGCTGAGAGTCTGGAATGCTGTTGTTTGCTTGGTGTCATCTTAGACCTAAATTAGCTACTGAAGTCTAGTTCTCAAAGAGAGGTTGTCACCTGAGATGCTTGTGGCTTGATGGCAAACCTTTGTTTTTATCCCTTAGTAGAGAAATGGCTTCTAAGAAGATATGTAGCTTCATGCCTCATGAGACTGGCGAGATATTCATGAGCTAAGTTCAGATCCCTCGTGCCAGCCCTCTTTGCCTTATAGACTAGACTCTTGGACCCGGGCCGATTCTCCAAAGGGACATCAGTGTCCAATGCATTCTACTGCCACACTTTTTCGCCCTCTTCTTTACAATTCTGTTCCCTCCCCCAACCCTTCCAAAGAAATGTTCTTTTTAGGGGCTGGGAAGGTGGCTCAATGGTAGAGTGTTTGCCTTGCATGCATAGAGGCCCTGGGGTCGATTCCTCAGCACCACATAAGCAGAAAAAGCAGGAAGTGGCGCTGTGGCTCAAGTGGTAGAGCACTAGCCTTGAGCTGAAGAGCTGAGGGACAGCGCCCAGGCCCTGAGTTCAGGCCCCATGACAAAAAAAAAATGTTCTTTTTAAAAAATTGTTATTATAAAGGTGATGTACAGAAGGTTACAGTTACATAAGTCAGGTAATGAATACATTTCTTTTATGGACAATGTCACCTCTTCCCTCACTCTCTCCCAGTTTTTCTCTCCCATTCCCACCTACAAGTTGTATAGTTCATTTTCCACATAGTGTCTAGTGAATATCATGGATGCATTTGTTCATCTTTGTCCCTCCCCCTTACTCTCCCAAAGACAGATAAATGAACAAACAAGACAAACAAAAAAATAAACAAAAACAACAACAAAGAAAAAAATCTCTTGCTCCTATTTCCTGGATTTATTTATTATTTATTCCTGAAATTATTTATCAGTGTAACATGGCATAGTGGTATTGGGTTGCTGGGGTCCAAAGCCGGCAGTCACATTCCTCAGTTGTTTGGTGAAATGCACTAACAACCACCCACTAACTCCTTCTGATGGGTCACGTGACATGCTGTGGTATAGTGGCCTTCAAGCTCTTTGAATTGAACCTTGCTCCTTTGGTAGCCCTTGGGTGAAGTATTTGAGAGAAGACTATGGGGCCTGGGACTGGATTGTGACATCAGGTGATCATGAGCACCTGGCTACTGCTGGGCTGCCCTAGGCAGTGAGCATGAACCCCCAAAGCAATGACAGGAGAGAGACCATGTCACTATTGCCTGAGCCAGAGAACGTTTCTTCTCTTTCCTCCTCCCCTTCTTTTTCCCTCTCTCTCCTTTCTCCTTCTCCTCTTACTCGTGCTCCTTTTCCTCCTGCGCTTGCTTCCATACCCGGAACACAGCTCTGAGCAACCTTTTTTTTTTGCCAGTCTTGGGGCTTGAACTCAGGGCCCAGGCACTGTCCCTGAGCTTCTTTTGCTCAAAGCTAGCGCTCTACCACTTGAGCCATGGCTCCACTTCTGAATTTTTCTGTTTATGTGGAACTGAGGAGTTGAACCCAGGGCTTTGTGCATGCTAGGTGATCACTCTACCACTAAGCCACATTCCCAGACTCTGAGCAACCATTCAATGACAGTTTAGCAATCTCAGAAGCAATCCAGACAAAATTCCTCAAGTAATCTATAAATAAAATGAATGGGTTTTTGTTTGTTTTTCTTAGGTGGGGTCTTGCCATGCTAAATACACGGATCCTGAATTTGTGCACTCAATTCATTCTCTGGCCTTATCCTCCCAAATACTTGGGACTAAAGAGGGGTGCTATTGTTCTAGGCAAAAACCAAAGCCAATGTTCTTTAATTAAAAACAGACATCTAATTGATAGAGGCAGCAGGGAGGTGTGGCAGAATCATTGAAATTGAAATAGCTCAGATCCACTAAGCCTATATTAGGAGCCCAATGCATTGTGTTCTTTAGTTCACCTAATACCCACTTGGCAGATGAGAAAGTAGAGATTTAGTGAAGTTTTGCATAAGTCCCAGAGCTGAAGTAGAAGCACGATGATTTGAACCCAAGCAGCTTGACTATGGGGTGGGTTGTTAGTGCCAGTCGGGGTAGATAGAAGATTACTGAATAGGACTGGGCTGGGGCTAGGGAGGGTCACTTTTCAGGAGATAAAAAGGTGTCTTGACTGAATTGAGAGGCCCTATGCAAATCAGCAAATGAATGTGGTCCATTTCTGCTCCCATCTGTCTTAGTGAAACTGCCTGTGCTTAGCGGTGTGGATTATTACTTTCCCAGTTTAGAAAGCTAGTTTATAAAGGCAGCTGAAGCGGAGAATGTGCCTCAGGAGGTGCCCTCACCAGCAGGTGTGTTAGGGGAAGAAGGGGAGGGAAATTAGGGTTGGAAAAGCAAGTAGAATGTTGCACATCTGACACTCGAGAAACATGGGGGAAAATGTATGGACATAGGCGCAAAGTTTTGAACCTATCCCTCTATTCCCCGACCCCCAACTCTACCCAACTCTCCTCCTCCTCCTCCTCCTCCTCCTTTTGTTGGTCATGGGGCTTGAACTCTGGGTCTAGGTGCTGTCCCTCAGCTGTTCAGCTCAAGGAAAGCCACTCTACCACTTGAGCCACAGTGCCATTTCCATTTTTCTGGTCGTTAATTGGAGATAGTCTCATGGACTTTC
This sequence comes from Dipodomys ordii, assembly GCF_000151885.1. Classification (NCBI taxonomy): domain Eukaryota; kingdom Metazoa; phylum Chordata; class Mammalia; order Rodentia; family Heteromyidae; genus Dipodomys; species Dipodomys ordii. The sequence continues at coordinate 1,438,906 of NW_012267404.1, forward strand.
CTGCCCAGGTTGGCCTCGAACCATGATCCTCAGATTTCAGCCTTCTGAGTAGCTAGAATTCTAGGTGTGAGCCACCAGTGCCCAGCTTTGTTTTGTATTTCTGATACAAAAGTCCCACACTTAGTTTCTGAATGGCAAAATGGCTATTGTACCACCACACCCTTTCCTATAACACATTTGCTGGGGGGGAAAAACCCGTAGAAATAAGAAAAAAAAAGTTAATCCATAATCTCACCACATAGCAAAATCCACTGCTTATATATCATGACCCACAGGCTTGGAGGCCACAAAGGAAAATGTCATACAAATCAAAGCTAGTGATTGGTCGAAGAAGACAGGAAGATGGGAGGGAAGGGAAAGCCATGGGGAACAAAATCAACCCTTTCCTCAGCTGCCCTCTGGCCACAACTGTGGTTCTTATATATTTTACAGCAAGCAGGATGTCAATGACTGAAGATGAGCCCCTCCCTCCCCCCAAGGTCTTTCCTTCACTACTATTAGCAGCTTCTCTGGAAGTTCTGCATCTACTCTTATCTATTTAACATTGTCTTATGCATATCTATTATGAAAATAATTCCAACCTGGGTATAGTAGTACACTGCTGTAATCTCAACATTTAGGATGCTGAGACAGGACAATCAGGAATTGGAAGCCAGCCTGGGCTATATGGCAAGATCTTGTCTTAAAATAACCACTGGTAGCTGAGGGTATAGTTCAGTGGTAAAGTGCTTGCCTAGCATGCACAAGGCCTTGAATTTGAACCCCAGCACCACAAAACAATGGGGGGGGGGAGGAAGGAAGGAAGGAAGGAAGGAAGGAAGGAAGGAAGCGAGCAAGCAAGCAAGCAAGCAAGAAAGCAATCTCTTCCAAGTTGGAATAATTCTCAGCTTTCCTTTCTTGGACACCTACTCCCCTGGCCTACCCACCCATAATGCCTACTGGATGGAGTACTCTCCAGAACCAATAACTGGTTACCAGAACTCTTCCCTGGGCAGAGCAGCTCCTGAAGTCACTATCCTCAAACCTTACTGTGAGACACAAGTGCTAGCAGATGAATATATTTTACATCTTTCCTAAGGATTTTTCTCTTAGACAACCTTTTACAGATAAGACAGTGATCCAGCTGTGCTTGGCGGCTCACATCAGCAGTCCTAGCTAGCTGCCTAGGAGGCGTAAGTAAGGAGGATTGAAGTCCAGGCTGCTCTGGGCAAATACCATAGGTGATCCTACCTGAAAAATACTTAAAGCAAAAAGGGAAGGAGTGTGACTCAAGTGATAGAGCAACTGCCTCGTAAATCCAGAGTCCTGACGTTCAAAATCTGAGTACCATCAAAAAGAAGAGAGAAAGAAAGGAGAAGAGAGGGGAAAAGAGAGGGAGAGGGTGACAGAGACAGAGAGAGACAGAGACAGAGGTGGAGACATAGTAATAGAGAATAGTAATCCAGAAGGACTAAGCCAAACTTTGTACAACAGGATTGGGGGTTGGGGGGAACCAGAGAGACTTCAGTCTAACAAAACAAAGAACGTAATTCTGTAGGGAGCTGGTCAAGAGGTGGCAGCTTTGAGCTATGATTTGGATCTGTGTGTGTGTGTGTGTGTGTGTGTGTGTGTGTGTGTATGTGTACGTGAGTGCACGTGCATGTGCGTGCATGCATGTGTGCATATATGCGCATACATTTATATGTGTGTGTGCTGGTGGTACTGCGGCTTGAACTCAGGACCTTGAACTCTCCTTAGCTTTTTTTGCTCAAGGTTGGCAACTAATTTTTTTTTTCTGGTTAATTGGAGATGAGTCTTGTGGATTTGTCTGCTGAGGCTGAACTGCTGAGTGGAACTTTGATCCTCAGATCTCAGCTTGCTAGAAAAGTGTGCTACCACTGAGATACATTTAGCTACATTTTCTTTTTTTTTGGTGCCATTCCTGGGGCTTTAACTCAAAGCCTAGGTGCTGTCTGTGACCTGTTTTCCTTAAGACTAGTGCTTTACCACTTGAGCCACAAGTTGAGCAGGTTCTTTGTTCCCTCTTTCCTTCCTTCCTTTCTTCCTTCCTTTCTTCCTTCCTCCTTCCTTTTCTCCCTCCCTCCCTCTCTCCTTCTTTTCCTTTTTTCCACAAATTTTGTTGAGTAGCTCCTGTGTTATCTACATGGCAAAAGAAAACAGTCATTATTTCTGCTCTTGAATAATTTACATATTTCTTATATAATTCTGAAGCACTCTAAATCAAAGGAGAAGAAAATGGGGGAGAATGGAAACATACAATGATGGGGTGAGATCTGGTCCTGGGAGGCTTTCTGGAGGAGCTGGGATTGGCAGGATAAGCTGGGGTGTGTGAGGGAAAGGCAGGGCACTGAGTGGAAAGAAGAAGAAGCTTGTGTGAAGGCCCAAGGCTATGTGGATAGGACACTTTTAAGGAACTGAGAGTAGTCCCTGTGGCTGAAACATTGAGCAAAGAAAAGTAGCACAAAATGAGAGTGGAGGGCCAAGCAGGGGCAGATGATATGAGCTCGGTAGTTATTTCTATGAAGGATTTGTGGTGGTACCCTGAAAGCAATGGAAAGTCACTGAAGAGTCTAAACCTGTAGAGGTGACCTGGTAAGAACTGAGTTTAAAAACCCAAGTACACATGGATGAATGGAGTGGGCGATACAAGGTTAGGGTTAACAGGAAGAACCCCGTTAGAATACCTGACAGCTTGTGTTCTAGGAGACGGATGATAGCTTCTATTAAGGGGGTCACAGTGGGGATGGAAGGAAGATGTGGGGTTTGACACTATTTAGAAAGTCAAATCTACAGGATTTGGGGTGGGATTAGAAATAGAGAGTGGCAGGTGGGTGGGAGAGTTCAATGAAGGCTCCAAAGTTCTGGCTTTCAGGCCTGGGTGGCTGGGTGGAGATGGGTGAGGGCAGTATTATGAAAAAGGAAGCCTAGAAGACGCCTGAGTCAGGTGGGGCATTTTGGTGAGTCCCCACTCGACACTAGCCACCCATGTGGGGACAACACAAAAGACAGATGTGGTCTGTGGTCAGAGGGGAGGGGAGGCCTGGGCTGGAGACATCAACACATAGGGAGTGGAAGGTGGGCCACTGAAGACATAGATCCTCAGTTTAATGACTGATGACAGTGGGGAAAAAAGGGGGGAATCAAGATGAATAAGTTATGGCTTGGCAGAGATGAGGGCTATGTACTTATATCATTATAGTATGGACAGAAAAGGGCTTAAATTCTACAAATGCCATGATTGAAGCATTCAGGGGAAACTCTACCAGGTGAAGGGACTACTGACAGTTCATGGAAACACATTCAAGACCACGTTTCCTGAGAGGCAAGCACAGAAAAAGGTGTTTGAAGCAGGAATAGGCTCCCAAGTGGAGAGAGACTAGACTAAAGGTGTGAAGGTTGAAAAAGCAAGACATACTTGGGGATTCTTAAGCCCAGCTCTCTTCCTTTCTTTCCAGCCATCCACAATTTCCTTCTGAGGTACCCGCCCCCCAATAACCTAAGGGCCTCCCACAAAGCTTTGCCTTCTGAAGGCTCAATATCTCCCAAACCCTTAACACATGGGCTTTTAGAGCCACTCAAGATCCAAACTGTAGTCAGGCATGGATGGTTCACACCTGCAATCCTAGGTACTCAGGAGGTTGAGATCTGAGGATCTCAGCACAAAGTCAGCTCAGGCAGAAAAATCTATGAGACTCCAATGTCCAACTAAACCAACAATGCAGAACTGGAAGTGTAGCTCAAGGCATAGAGTACCAGCTGTGAGCAAGCAAGCTGAGCAAGAGTTACAGGGCTCTGAGTTCAAACCCTGGTACCAGCACAAAAACTGAAAGATACAAATACTCAAATGGTGGCACTTCTTATTTCCCTCTTCCCTTTACCTCCTATCTTCCTTATCCCCGTCATCTCTCATGTCTTTCTATTTCTCCTTCATTTTTGCTCCTGGACTGACCAGTTGTCCTCATCAACTAGCTGTACCAAATATTTCCCACTAAAGGAAAATACAGAGCTGGGTATGGTGGTGTCCAGGGATCTGAGATGAGATTATGTGAGCTCAGCCAGGGCAATAGAGCAAGACTGTCTTAAATAAAGAGGAGGAAGAAGATGGGAGGAGGGGGAGGACAAGGAGGAAGAGGAAGAAATGATTCTCACTGAATTTCCTTCCACTGTCTTTCCTTCCTCAAAGTTCTGGAGAAATCCTTTCATTTGGATTCTGTTGTTCTTCTGCAACTTGATCTTCTCCAGGTTACCAGTGACCTCTACTGCCTTTGCAGAGTTGTGTTTCTCTGTCCTCTCTCTTTGGCCTCCTGAGAATATCTGATTTTGTTCCGCTTGGGGATGATGGCTGTCTAGGGCAGAACCAGAAAGTCAGTCATCAACATGATGCCAGCTTGTTTCCTTGGCTTGGAAAAGCATCCCCCTAACCTTTGCCTTCATCTTCTCCTTCTGCTGTTCTAATTGCTCATCTTTATCAGAACGTTTGTGCAGTGGGTTCCTGCCATAGCTCATCTTAACCAGTGGCCATCCACATCAACCCTACTTCTAAACAAGCTCACATTCGAAAGTACCAGAGGTGAAAATTTCAATAGGCCAAATTGAAACAGCTCAATTCTACCAATAGCACCTTCTAAAAACTGCTTTCTCTGGGAAGTGCTATGCAAAGGCTTTTCTTTAACCCAATCATCCTCCAATATTGAGGGTTTTTTTTTTTTTCGGGGGTGGAGTGGGGTGGGGGAGGGAGTGTGTAGGTTCAACCACAGAGAACTCGTCTTTGGATATTCACAGGTTCCCTTTACACATACACTGCCCAAACTGAATCTACCTTGTCCTCTTCTGCATGCGGGCCTCGGCCTGGCTCCATCGCCTGCCAGGCTCCTCCCTGGAGAGTCTACCCTGGGAATTACCTGGAGGTTGTGCCACCCCTTCCCATGGCTCTCCAATCACCATGTCCCACCGCCGCTGCCTCTTCAGTAGCCATCAAGTGTCTCTCTCATTTTTTTCTTTGATTTCACTTCCTTATTTGGATCAGATTTAGCTTGAGGTTTCTTGGTTTCTTTTTCTTTTCTTTTCGAGACAGTGTCTCTTAGTGTGCCAAGGCTGGCCTTATTTCTTTTCTCTTGTATCCATCTCCTGAGAGCTGGGATTATAGGTGTGCACCTCCATACCCAGATAGCTTGAATTATTATGACTAGTAGGACAGTATGTATGGTTATGTATTTACTGATGGCCAGGCCCTTACATGAGATACTTTCCAGTTTTGTTCTTCTTTAATACATCTTGTGGGGGGGGGGAAACGTATAGGCCCTCAAAATTCAGTTGATCAAGAAAAATGTAACTTTCCCAACCAAAATCTTAACAAAACCCCAAAACACTTATGATAGATAACTATATGATCCTGTTATTCCATTTGCATGTATCTAAAGAAATATGACTGCATACAGTAGAGAAACCTTCACATCCATATTCATTATAACATTATTCACAATAACCATGCTATGGCATCATCCTGTGTCTGTTATTTGGTGAATGGACATGGTTATATATACTCAATGTAATATCATGCAGCCATAAAAATATATGAGATTATGTTGATTGTAGGGAAAATGGATGGAATTGCAGATCATTATAAAAGTAAAATCAAGCAGACTCAGAAAGACACATACCACATGTTTTTGGGTTTTTTCCCCTCATACATGGCATTTAGACCTAAAAATAAGTGGCATGAATATAAAAAGGGATTATTTGGGCAGGAGGAGTAGGAAGGGGGAGGGGTGAAAATCAGCAAGGGGGTAGAAGGAGAAAGAAGAGATTGATGGAGGAGTGAATATAATCAATATATATGAATATAAATAGGATAATGAAAACATCAGAAATTATACAGGGCCTGGCACCAGTAGCTTGTGCCTATATCCAAGCTACTCAGGAGGCTGAGAGCTGAAGGTTGAAGTTCAACATCAGTTGGGGGGGGGCAGGAAAGTCCCAGAGACTTTTATCTGAAATTAACCACCAAAGAGCTGGAAGTGGAGCTGTATCTCAAAAGAAAAGAAAAAGAAAAACTCAGGGACAGCACCTAGGCCCTGAATTCAAGTCCTAGGACTGGCACTAAATAAATAAATAAGAGGAAGGGAGGGTGATAAGAAAGAACAACATAGGGATAAATTTGATCAAAGTACGTTTATCTGCATATGGAAATAGAACAATGGAATCCTTTTCACAATTAATATTTGCTAATGAAAAGCTTCTTCAGCTCATGGAAAAAAATTATAATTACCACATGAAAACAATAAAAAAGAAACAGATTAATTTAATTCAATATATTTTAAACACAATTTATGTAAAATGTTCTCATTTTAACATGTAGTCGATATAAAAATTATTATTATTATTATTGCCAATCTTGGAGCTTGAACTCAGGGCCTGGGCACTGTCCCTGAGCTTCTTTTGCTTAAGGTTAGCGCTTAACACTTGAGCTACAGCACCACTTCCGGCTTTTTCGTTTATGTGGTACTGAGGAATTGAACTCAGGGCTTCATGCATGCTAGGCAAGCACTCTACCATTAAGCCACATTCTCAGCCCAATAAAATTATTAATGAGGTTTCTTTCTTTTCTCTCTCCACCCTTCTTCCTTCCTTTCTAAGACTTCTAAATCTGGAGTGTAATTTATGCTTACAGCATTTCTCAAGTGAACCAGCCATGTTGTAGTGAAGACTACATGGACTCAGACAAGCATGGGTAAGAAACTTGCCAGTGCTGGGTGCTGGTGACTCATGCCTGTAATCTTAGAAACTCGGGAGGCTGAGATTGGAGGATTATGGTTTGAAGTGAGACTTCCTCTCCAATTAGCCAGCAAAAAGTAGTAAGTAGAGGTGTGGCTCAAGGGGGAGAGCACCATCTTTGAGTGAAAAAAACTAAAGGACATTACCATGTTCAGAGTTCAAGCCCCAGTACTGACACAAGAAAAAAGCAAAGCAAAGCAAAGTACTTGTCATTGCTCTGAGCTATGATTAATACCCAAATAACTAAAAGTGGCTCTGGGAAACTTGCTGGATTTTTGAATCAAAGTTCAGTGCCTTTTAGAGAGGAGCCACTCACTGAAGGTTTATTTTTCTAAGTGAGTTATTTTAATTTTTTTTTCAATTCAGTGGTCATACCTGTTTTATGTAGATATGGTCAAAATACCACATTGTAGCAATGAATCATTTTATTAGTCACCCAAACTTGAAACAATCCCTACATTTTACTTTGTTTCTCAGAAATGAGAGATGTTTTAAGAATGTGTTTTCATAAGATCTGCCAATTTTTTTTTTTACATTGCACAATAGCTTTTTTTCCTTTTCCTTTTGGAGGAGAGCTGGGTCGGTGAAGCTTTGTGAGCTCAGTAAGAGCAGATGCGTTGACAGAGTTTGGAGAGCAGAAACAGCATGACCCAAAGAAAAACCCTCCAAGGATGTTTGCAATCTAACTGTAGGAAACACTGAGAATTCAGTGGATGTTGTGAAGTCTTAGTAAGAGCCAGTGGAGCTTGGAGAAGCTGACTGAAGGTCCTCTAATCTCACCAGGCACTAACTACAGCTAGATGCCCTAAATGAACATTTCTAGATGATTTCTATTTTAATCCATTGAGGCAAATACCAATCTACTTCTTCACTTCTAGTTTTATTTTCTCATGCCAGGGCTTGAATTCAAGGCCTTATGTTTATCCTGATAATGCTCTGCCACCTGAGCCACCCCTCCAATCCAGTTTTTTGCTGGTTAGAGATAAGAGTTTCTCAGACTTCCCTACCTAGGCTAGCTTCAATCCTTAATCATCCAGGGTCTCAGCTTCCTGAATAGCTAGGTTTACAGGCAGGAGCTGTTCGTGCCAGTCACTTTTGTCTAATTTCAGTGTTCTACCACTTACCAATTCAGGGAAGGAAAGAAAAACATCTGTTAGGTTATGTAAATGGTTTGCAACATGGTGTGCGAGATACTTTTTATTGAGATGATGTCAGTGTTCAGTCCAAGAACAAAGACACCCACACATTAGAAATGAACTGCTGAATAGAGGCGGGAAAAGCCTTCATGCACTATCTAGCTTAGTCTGACCCACTCAGATCACAAATTTGAAAAGAGACCCAGAGTATAGAGACTGGCTGAAGGGCAGGTATCTGGAACTCCAGTTGTTTAATACTTACGCCATGACCCTTGCTTAGTAAGGATTCCAAACAATACTTACTTACTAAGAATGTTTCATCCATTCCAACAATTCAGTTTTATAGGACTCTAGGCATTCATTCACACACAGTGAAACCAAAGGAGGGTTCTCTTAGGGAAGGAATACAAAAGTGCAATGCCCCTGTGCCTCTGATCATATAAAATAGTATTTATCGGGGTGGGGGGCGGATGGGAAGGGATGAGAAGAAAAAAATAATTTATATCCTCACATTATCTCTCATATATATTGCAAAATACACATCTATCTATCTATCTACCTACCTACCTATCTATCTATAACTACATTTATATCTATATCTATCAGCCACTACTATGGCTTGTTCCTCAGAACTGGCTGGCAGCTCAAAGGCTTTTGTAGTACAACTGACCCTTTCATGAATTGGGCATTGTGGGCTGTGAGTTCAAATCTCAGCATGCCCAAAATTTTATATGTAGAGTCAGAAGCCAATTTTGACACATTTTTTTCCTTCTCTGTAAAAGTCCTGGGTCTCAGTATGATGTAAAATCCATGTGCAAATATATCCATGTGATAAGATGTAATAAATGAAATAAATGTTATATATGTAATAATAATAAATAAAATAAAAAATAAAGGTAATAAAAATAGTATTTATCAAAAAATCCAACAATTCACAAAATCCTTGAAATACAAAGCATTTTAAATTAAGACAATTACTTTCTCTAGCAATTTTTCTTCTCCTATGCTTTTGTGCATGTGTGTATATGCATGTACATACGTGTGTGCATGTGTATGTGTGCCAGTCCTGGGGGAACTCAGGTCTTAGGCACTGTCCCAGAGCAGCCCCCTCCCCCATCACCATCCTCAGATCTCAGCCTCCTGAGTAGCTAGGATTACAGGCATGAGCCACCAACACCAACACCAACATAGCTCCCTGAGATTTTTCTCTTCTTTCTTTCTTTCCTTCCTTCTTTCTTTCTTCCCTCCTTTCTTTCTTTCTTTCCCTCTCCTTCCTTCCTTCCTTCTCGCTCTTTTTCTTTTCCTTCCTTCCTTCCTTTCCTTTTCTTTCTTTCTTTTTTTTTTTTTTGCCAGTCCTGGGCTTAAACTCAGGGTCTGGGCACTGTTCCTGAACTTCTTTTGTTCAAGGCTAGCACTCTACCACTTGAGCAACAGCACCACTTCCAGCGGTTTCTGTTTATGAGATACTGAGGACTCGAACCCAGGACTTCATGCGTGATAGGCAACAATCTACCACTAAGCCACATTCCTAGCACTTTCCTGAGATTTTTTTGCTCAAGGCTTCTTTCTATAACTTGAGCTCTGCCACTGGTACCCAGCTCCTCCTTTGCTTTCTAAAGTTGCTTATGCAATTAGCCACTTTGACACTCAAAGTCTGCAAAGGGCTCCCGGCCGTATACCACTGGACTGTGTTTTGAAAGCTAAAAAAAGCACTAACTTGTTTCCAGCAGAAGCCCAATAGATTTCTATTATAGTTACAGAGAAGTTTGAGAAACACAGCTTTCTTGGCCTATCCTTCCTTAGCTTGGACATTACTCCCCCCTCTCCCTCCCTCCCTTCCTCCCTCCCTCCCTCCCTTCCTCCCTTCCTTCTTTCCTTCCTTCCTTCCTTCCTTCCCTCTCTCCCTCTCTTTTTCTTTCCCTCCCTCCCTTGTACCTTTCCTCCCTTCCTCCCTACCTCTCACCCTCTCTCCCTTCCATCCTCCTTCTCTCCCCCTCCTCCCAGTTTTACAAGGTGTTGAGACTCTCAACTTAAAGTCTTGGTCATGTAGAATGTCAGATCTTCCAGGGCCTTGAGCATGGTCTGAAGGGAGGGGAGACCAGAGACATGAGGATTTTGCCTGAGGCCAACATAATGCTGCTGCTGAGGTCAGAAAACTCCTACAAAGCAAGAGTGATATCCCCCTGCGCACCACGTGGAAGCCATGTGAGTGGCAAAGCTGACTTCTGCCATCCTGCTTTAACCATTGCCTTCTACTTCCAGCCAGCACATTCTTCAGCTTCCCTTCAAAGAGCCTCAGGACAAAACACAAATCTCTGTTAGCTTCTCAAAGTTTTTGTTTTTGTTTTTTGTTAGTCATGGGGTTTGAACTCTGGGCCTGGGCACTGTCCCTCAGCTCTTCAGCTCCATATGAGCACTTTACCACAGTTTTCTGGTGGTTAATTGGAAATAAGAGTCTCATGGACTTTCCTGCCCAGGGTTGGCTTTGAACTACGATGCTCAGATCTCAGCCTCCTGAGTAGCTAGCATTACAAGCGTGAGCCACCAGTGCCCAGCTTCTCAGAGTCTTAGTTGCAAAGACAGGAAGAAATGGGATGGTGTTAACCTGTTTCTGAAAGCTCTCTAGATCACTTGATTGTGGAATAAAAGTATTGCATTGAGATTCGGAGGAGCAGAACTTGGACCTGAATGTGTGCTTGGAAGCTCAGGCAACCAGACCCTCTGTCCTCAGGGGCAGTTCATCTCTGGTGCCTTTCTGTCTTCACCACAAGGACTTCAGCAGAGGAACCTCAGAAGGAAAACTGAGAGGATGACCCTGGGACAGGGGCAATGGACCAGGGGTCACAGGCCCTCAGCTCCTCTGCTGTGTGCACTTCACAGACAGCTGTTTATGGGGGAGACTGTGTGGAGCAAGAGATAAGCCATTGTGCTTTCTGGCCTCCAGCACTTCCCTTGTAAAATGGGATAGAACTGGAATATGACTGCCGAGGTCCCAAGGTCCCATCTGTGCGTCAGAGCTATGAACTCTAGAATTATGTTAAAGTAATAGAGTGACATGTTAAAAAATGACGTAATCTAAATGCTTTCTTCCTTCCTCCTCCTCCTCTTCTTCTACTTCCTCCTCCTCCTCTTCCTCTTCCTCCTCCTCCTCCTTCTCTTCTTCTTCCTCCTCCATCTCCTACTTTTTTTTTTTTTCTGAAACTGGGTTTAAACTCAGGATCTCATGTTTACTTGGCTGGTGTTTTACCATCTGAGTAATGCTTCCAGCCCAACCTCTTGCCAGTTATTTTTGTGATGAAATCCTTTGGACCTTTCTGCCTGGACTGGCTTTGAATTGTGACCCTGAAAATCTCAGCCTTCTGCTGAGTAGCTAAGATTACAGGGGTGAGTCACTTGCACCTGCTTGCTGCCACAAATAACTCCTCCTCCTCCTCCTCCTCCTCTTCCTCCTCCTCCTCCTCCTTTTTACCCTAATCTTTTTCCATCCCAGTTTGGAGGTTGGCTGACTGACTGGACTTGGTAGAATACATCGATGCACCAGATTTCTTATAGGGATTTCACCTCACAATCTTTCCCAAAGGATACTAGACTTGCATTCTCTTTGAGATCGTAACCTAGCCAGCAGTGTAGAAGCAGGGCACGGTTAGAGGGTCAGCAGGTTTTATATGAGATGTTCCCCATGGTGTACAGGGCTCCTTTCCAGCACCTTCTCTCTCTGCATTCAGTTGTCTCTGTGCAAGTGCAACTGTTTCCTTTGGTCCTTGAAGTCATAAACGCATTCCTAACCCAAAACCTTCCTATAGGCTGTTTTCTTCCCCTTTCTCTAGGGCAGACAGAAGTCACACTTAAACAACAGACCATGTGATCTGCCTTCCTCTGCCGAGTGCTTGATAATCTCTGATTGTGTTTGTGAGTTTACTCCTAATTACACTAGAAAATCCTCGGAGTCAGGGATCACCTCTTTTTCTGTTCATGACTGAATTTCTTAGAGCACAGTAGGCACTCAACAAAGATTTACTAAATTAATGAAGTAAATGAACGAATGCCTTTACAGAAAATTCCCAGCACATTCTGGTTCTTTAGTTGTTATTGTCTGTTTTGGCTTTTGAGATAGGATCTTGCAAGGCTTCCCAGGCTGGCCCCATCTCACAATCTCACTTTAGCCTCTTGATTGCTGAGATTACAGCCATGTGCCACCTTACCCACTTTCCATTGCTTGTTTATATATGACACAGCCTACAGAAATATTTAATGAGCATGCCCCTTTGGCTCTACTTTGGCATTGTGGAAACAGCTACAGGCAGGCCTTGGCTAAGTTGGCACCTTTCTGGTGTGTGTTTATCAGATTGAGTGGGTCTCTTCAGTGGCTCAGGGAGAATATTACTGAGTGGGGTAATGTGGCCATGATTCTTTCAGTCTGAACTCTTGTGAAATTTCAGGGAAGTTTTGGTCAACAAGACAATTGAGATTTAGGGTTTGAATTGTGAGCTTTAGGATGAGAGCAAAACAAACTGAATCTTGAGTGGCTTTGTCTACAAACAAAAGCCATTTCAAGTCAGAGTGGCATTCATAAAGTGACTGGACAAATAATCAGTTTTGCTTAGATGTTACTGGAGCCATTTGAAAAACAGGTTATTTATGGAGACTGGGATATAGTTCCTTTTAAATTCTGTAGCAATCATGTCTCTCTCTCTTTCTCTCTCTCTCTTTTCTCTTCCTGTCCAGGGAAAGTGTTATCTCAGGCAGCTTTGTGCAGGAAACTGGGTTTATCAGTTCCTCTCAGGGCAGTGTGGCTGAGCTGAGCTACAGGCTATCAGATTACATCAAAATGTAGGCCTTTGTATGTTTAACTCATCAAAGGAGTGGGCCCTGGCCAGGCCCTATCACTGCTCTGCATACGCAACCCTGAAGCAAAACATGGCCTATCTGTACTGGACACAACTCTTTGTGTTGGGCTCAGCTCTGCAAGCTTGAGCTTAGAGAAATGGTTGTGCTTCAGGTGTCTGTCATCTTTCACTTCTTGTTTTTATATTTGTCTCCTTTGAGCATTGCAGTCATTTGCCTGGTGGTATGCAAGGAAGGAAAACCCAAAATACTACCTAGAAGGGAGGAGGAGAACTGGCTGCAATCTATGAGGCTGGCAGAGATGGTCCAACTTGATAACTTTTTTCTGATTTTCACTGCCAGCAAGTGGGCTTAGGAGCTTGGTCACCCCAGAGTGTGTGTTGTTGGCTACGTTATTTCACCTCTCTGAGCTTTGGTTTTTCCATCTGAAAAATGGAGGTAATAATAGCACTCGTCTTAGAATATGGAATAAAAAATATGTGAGACATGCTGTGCAATCAGCTCCCCCAGAAGGGGGAATGATATTTTATTTTATTGTATTCTGGGGAGTACTGGTGTGTAAACTCAGGGTCTCACATGATCCACGCTCCTGTCTGTCTGTCTATCTATCTATCTATTTATCCATCCATCTATTTGTTCTACTTTATTTTTCAGATAAGGTGTCATATTTTGCCCAGAGCTAGCCTTGGACTAAGATTCTCTTAACCCAACCTTCTATTTAGTTGAGATTATAGACCACACCCAGTTTGTTTGTTGAGTTGGGGAGTCTTGATAATTTTTTGCTTAGGCTAGCCTTAAACAGTGGTCTTCCCATATAGCTGGGATTATAGGCATATGCCATCATGCCCAGCCTATATCTGTATTATCAAGCCTGTGGTCCATGCTCTGCAGAGTGGCAAGACTAGCTGGCAGAGCAGTCCCAGGCTAGCTGAAGTTTCTCAGGGCTGTACTTCCACCTTTGGGGCCTTGTTGCTATTTTCTTTTCTGTGGAGTTCCCTCTTCTCTGTGGTGGGCTCACTACCAGATGCAGCTTCTATTGGTAGCCACAGGAAGCCAATGCAACTGTGAAGTAATACTTCTGCCCAGGGCTGGCTCCACCCTATTGGCCAAGTTATTTATTTTCTAAAAAATCTGCCCAGCCAACTTAACTTTTAATACCTCGCCTAAATAGGACTTCTCACCCAGCTCTATGACACTGGGCAATGGCTGACTCCCCCAGAAATTCTTAACAGATAGCTGTGGGTGGTGGGGGAGGTAGAAATGGTATCATGGGCTTCTTCCTTTCCAGCTTTAGGATTCAGGGGGTCAGGATACTTTCTTGTGTCACTATGCAATATTATGGTTATTTCCCCAAAAGCAGTTGCCAAAAGAAGGACAGAGCTTGACTCTAGAAATCTCTTCTAGCCAGTGGAATATAATGAACGAGGCATTCTCTAGAAAAGACATTTGCATAGAGGAAGTATGAAAATTTTCATAAACCTATGACCGGAAGGAAATTGAAGTTACACCTAAAAAAAAAAAAGAAAGGTAATTTGTTTTCATTTTCTTTTAAACATTCTGAAGCCATTAATAAACAGCAAATGGAAAGAAACATGATCTTCAGGCTGGCCCTTACCTTAAAATGTAGTAGGTTGGCCTCTAATTCTTAATTCGTTTGCCTCTGTCTTCTGAGTACTGGGATTACAGATGTGTAACACCACACTGGGCTAAGAACTTTTTTCTTACTTTTTTTTCTTCTTGATCGTGAGGCTTGAACTCTGGGCCTGGGCGCTGTCCCTCAGCTCTTCAGCTCAGGGTGAGTGCTCTACCACTTGAGCCACAGCACCACTTCTGGTTTTCTGGTGGTTAATTGGAGATAAGAGTCTCATGGACTTTCCTGCTCTAGTTGGCTTTGAACCTCGTCCTCAGATCTCAGCCTCCTGAGTAGCTAGGATTACAGGTGAGTGCCACAGGCACCCTGCTCAAGAATTTAAAAAAAAAATAGTGCTGGGAGTTTTTTTTTTCCTTTGATTGGGGTAAAAATGTACATAACATAAATAAAACCATGTAAAAGTGTAAAATCCAGTGGAATTTAGTAAATCAGCCATGTTTTATAATAATCATCTCTAGTCCCAAAACTTTTTTCATTTTTCTTTTTTTTTTATGTCCGTCATGGGGCTTGAGCATGCATGAGCCACCAGAGCCTGGCTTCCCTGAGCATCTTCATCCCTTCATATCCATTACGAGTTTAACACATCAGCTCTGATAATCATTACTTTGCTTTTTTATTCCTATAGACTTGCCTATTCTGGCTATTTTATGTAAATTGAATCATATGTTTTCCACTTGAACTTAGCATAAGGTTTTTGAGGTTGTGGCTTATTAATAAAAATCCAATATTACAAAAAAGCGTAATGAAGAAAATAATTCCTACTATGTAGTCTCAACCACCATCACTGAAGAATGTTCACACTGCGGTGGCCACAGGGCCATTTCCCACATCTCATGGCTCATAGTGTCCCTTGTCCCTTAGTTTCTTCCTCAATGCTCTGTGTGAAAGTTCCTTACTTACAGATCTCTTTATTCTCTCTAAGGGATGTATAGTGTTTCATTTTATGGTTATAGTCCAGATGATTTAATAAGGCTGCAAATGGATATCTTTAACCCTCTTCTCTTCTACTGTTTATTACATAAAATGGTTTGTGTATATCCAGCTGGGCACTGAGGGCTCACACCTATAATCCTAGCTACTCTGGAGGCTGAGATCTGAGGATTGCAACCCAAAGCCAGCCCAAGCTGGAAAGTCTGTGAGATTCTTATCTCCAATAAACTACTCAGAAAAAGCCAGAAGTGGCACTGTGGCTCACATGGTAGAGTGCTAGTCTTGAGCACAAAGCTGCTCAGGGACAGTGCCCAGGACATGAGTTCAGGCCCTATGATTGACACAAAAGAAAAAGAAAAAAAAAGAAGCTCAGGGACAGTGCCCAAGACCTGAGGCCAAGTGCCAAGACTGGCGCACACACACACACACACACACACACACGCACACAAAAGCGTATATCCAAACCTGCTGGTTGTGAATTTCCATGAGACTCCAATATTGAGCAAAGATACAGGAAAGTTTTCCATTTTTTCTAGTACCGCTTGGATATACTCGGTAATTCTTTTTTTTTTTTTTGTCAGTTGTAGGGGTTGAACTCTGGGCCTGGGCATTGTCCCTCAGCTCTTCAGCTCAAGGCTAGCACTCTACCACTTGAGCCACAGCGCCACTTCCACACTAGGTAATTCTTGTACCAGGAAAAGCTTGATAAGCTTTGAGGTTGTTTCTCATTTCAGATTCTTTGGTTCTTGGGATTAAATGCAAACCCACAGGAATACTAGGGAGACAGAGGAAAGTGCCCCAGACTAGCAACTGTTGGGAAGTCTGAATCTTGCCTTCCTTTTACTAAAGACTAGCTCTGAGCCTCAGGAAAGTTACTGACCTCTGAACTACAATAGCCCCACCTTTCCTTTTTTTTTATTTTTTGGTGATAACTAAGGTTTGAACTCAAGATTTGGAGCTTTAGGCTGGCACAATCTGCTGAGCCATACCTTCAGCATTGTTTTTGTTTTTTTTTATTGTTGTTGTTTGTTTTAAAATATTTAGGATAAGGTCTTACTTCCCTCCTGGATGTGTACCTGAGCCATGATCTACCTACTTCAGGGCTCTCCCATTTAGCTGGGATCACAGGTATGCATCCCTCTGCCCCCATCCAACTTCCTTGCTGTGAAGATAGAGCCTCAGCTCTCCATCCTCCCATTTGCAGCCTCCCAAGAAACTAGGATTACAGGTGTAATCCACTGGCACTATCATCTTTGAAATAAGATAATGGGCAGGGGGTCACCGCCCTGTTGACCATGAGTCTTCCTTCTGGACGGCATGCTGTGCTGTGTTAAAACAACCTCCTCAGTCATATCCGACTGATCTAGTAGAAACCATGGGTCACAAGTCAAGTATATCAAAATTCTAAGACTTTTGAATTTGAACCACAGAATGTCTGAACAGTTTCTCTCTTGTGGTGGCAGCCTGAGAGAAGTGAAACTTGGTTGCCCGTGGCTACCAAGTTTCATATTATCAGTGTAGTAGGGAGATTTTGTGTAGAAAAGGCAGGGCTACCCCCTACCCATAGCTTGTGGGGTAGAAGGGAAGTGTTTGGAGGATTCACCTGTAAACCAGTATGTGTGGCTCACACCTGTAATCCTAACTACTCAAGACACTGAGATCTGAGGATCATGGCACCCTGTTTGGTATCCTGGAACAGAAAAAGAACATTTCTGGAGTGAGTTGTAATCAGAGTGTGGTGAGACGTTTTATTGTCAACTTGATTGGGTCAATGGAACTTAGCTCATTGGTTAAAGAATTGTTCTGATAGCCGGGCAAGTTCAAGCTCATGACAGCCAAAAAAAAAAAAAAAGATAAAAAAGAATTGTTCTAATGTGTCTGTGAAGGTGTTTTGGATGAGATAACAACTTGAATTGATAGATGAATAAAATACATCGTCTTCTACCTAGCATGAATGAGTCAGCCTCATTTGACTTATTGAAAGCAGGAAGATTGAAGGGAAGAGGGCTGTGCTAGGCTGTTCTAGAGCTATTACACTGGTCTTGCCCTTCCTTCATACTCATTCTTCTTATTGATTGATTGATTGATTGATTGTGTCAGTCCTGGGGGGTTTGACCTCAGGACCTGGGCACTGTCTCTAAACATTTTTGCTCAAGGCTAGCACTCTACCACTTGAGCCACAGTTTCACATCCAGCTCCTGGTGGCTAATTGGATCTAAGAGTCTCATGGAGTTTCTTTTTTTTTTTTTTTGTCGGTCGTGGGGCTTGAACTCTGGGCCTGGGCGCTGTCCTTCAGCTCTCCAGCTCAAGGCGAGCGCTCTACCACTTGAGCTACAGCGCCACTTCTGGTTTTCTGGTGGTTTATTGGAGATAGGAGTCTCACGGTCTTTCCTGCCCGGGCTGGCTTTGAACCGTGATCCTCAGATCTCAGCCTCCTGAGTAGCTAGGATTACAGGCGTGAGCCACCAGCGCCCGGCTATTTTTTTTGGGGGGGGGGTTCTGGTCGTGAGGCCTGAACTCTGGGCCTGGGCGCTGTCCCTCAGCTCTTCAGCTCAAGGCTAGCGCTCTACCACTTGAGCCACAGCACCACTTCTGGCTTTTTTCTTTTTTTTTGCTTATGTGGTGCTGAGGAATCGAACCCAGGGCCTCATGCATGCTGGGCAAGCATTCTACCACTGAGCCACCTTCCCAGCCCCCCTCATGGAGTTTCTTACCTGGGCTATTTTTGAAGCACAGTCCTCAGATATCAGCCTCCTCATTAGCTCCAATTATAGGGGTAAGCCACAGGCAAAAATGTGCTGTTTTAAAACAAATATAGATGAGCATGTGCTAGCCAACACCAAGTCTGCCATTCCTTCCTTCCATCTCTCCCACTCAGATCCAGGCTTCCATCATTTTTCCTTGGAATTCTTGCAGCTGTCTCTGTACTTGCTTCCCAGTGATGCTGCAGTTACCCCAAGCTCCTTGTTTAGCCCCTTCAGTCTGGTCTCTGCTCAGAGTTAACTTCCTCAGAGCAGCCTTCCTTCACCTGAAATGGCACTCACTACTTGAAGCCCAATTATTTTTCTCTTTTTCAATACTGGGGTTTGAACTCAGGGCTTTGAGCTTGCTAGGCAGGCATTCTACCACTTGAGCCACAATCCTAGGAGTACTCTCTCTTTCCTTCTCTCTCTCTTTTCTTTCCTTACTCTTTTCTTCTTTCTCTTTTTCTCCATCCTCTCTCCTCTTTCCTCTCTCTTTCTGTCTTTTGTGCCAGTAATAGGGCTTGAACTCAAGGCCTCATATTCTCACTTGGCTTCTTTGCTCAAGTTTGGAGCTCTACCACTTGATCCATGCCTCTATTCCAGAATTTTGATGGTTAATTGGAGATAAGAGTCTCACAGACTTTTCTGCTCAAACTGGCTTGAAACCATGATTATTAGAATTCAGCCTCCTGAGTAGCTAGGGTGCTGTGAACCACCAGGGGCCCTGCTAACACACCTTGATTTTCTTCATATACCTTTACATCCTGATGTTCTATCACATATCAGTTAATATTTGAATACCCTGCCTTCCAGGAAAGCAAAGACTTTGTTTTATTCTCTGCTGAAACCCCAGAACCTAGTAAGATTAGCCAAATGAGTATTCAAGGGAGAAGCTTAAGTATGCTCATCATTCTTTTTTGCTTTAGGGTTGGAAAAAAAATCTGGATGAATGCTTCTCCAGCTGGTGGGTAGGGAAGAGGATAAGACTGCCAAGGTAGGGTACCTGTTGATGTGCCTTCTGATCTCTGACCTCTCTAAAGCCTTGGCTGTCCCTACTCTCTTCCTGATTCCTCTCCCAGGGACCCTTTAAGTACCACAGAACCTAGGACTGACCTCTCAAAGTTCTTTGCAGTTCCTTGAATTAATGACAATCTTCAAATTAAGGAATGGAGCCAAGAACAATGTCATTGAACCCCTGCTTCCTGACCTTTTAGAAAACTCAAGGATGTAGGACAATGAGCCAGGTCTATCCTAATCTGCAGCAGCTGCCCTTGGACATCTCTGTACAATGTGTCTTCTCAGCAGGATGATAGATCTTTCTTAATATAATTGGCATTATGAAACAGGTTCTCTTGTGGGATTTGAAAATTTGGTTATATGAATGTCTTTCCTCTGGTGTTTGCCTTGGGAACCCAGAATGAAGCTTATTCCTTTTCTTTCATGGCTCTTTTATAACATGGTTACCATGTACTTCTTTAAAAGTTTTTTTTTTTTTGTCATGGGGCCTGAACTCTGGGCTTGGGTGCTGTCCCTCAGCTCTTCAGCCCAAGGCTAGGGCTCTACCACTTGAGTCACAGCGCCACTACTGGCTTTTTCTCCTTATGTGGCACTGAGGAATCTAATCCAGGGCCTCATGCATGCAAGTCAAGCACTCTACCACTGAGTCACCTTCACAGCCCTTTAAAAGTCTTTAGTATAAGTTTGAAAACTGTTTCAAAGAGTAACTAGTATATCAAAAGTATGAGATTTATTTACCCTAGATTATTTTAAATTTATGGGTGTTAGCTAGGTGCTGATAGCTTATATCTGTAATCCTAGCTACTCAAAAGGCTGAGGATTCTGCCTTTTAGAGATTCTGGTTCAAGCTAGACCAGGAAGACAAATCCCAGATACTCTTATCTCCAATTATCCAGCAAAAAGATAGGAGTTGAGCTATGGCTCAAGTGGTAGAGCACCAGCCTTAAGTGAAAATAAAGAAAGTGTGAGACCTTGAGTTCAAACCCTAGTGCTAGCATAAATAATAAAATAAAAACTGAAATAAACCTATGGAGTGCTGTGTCAAGGGTTTGCTTGGATTCCCTCACTCCATTATATTACTACTCCTGTGACATAGAGCATGTTAAAAATACAGCTTTGGGCCTGCACATTAGCTTGTCACACACACCACATACATGGCTACATCTAAGAATTTCCTTTTCTTGGTAACTCCATGGCAAAGGTAATAATGCAATGACATTGTCCCCATGTAACAGATGAAGGATCAGAGCTTAGAGACAAGGCAGTCTAGGCCTATCAGAAGAAATAGCATAGACGGAGAGCCTTCAACAACAGAAATGGATTTTCCCACAATTCTGGAAGGCCCAAGGTCAAGGTGCTGATTGGCTTCTGGCAAGGCATCTTTTCCTGCTTCGGAGATGGCTGCCTTCTTGTCTTCAAATGGTCTGTCATCAGTGCCAGGAGGGAGACAGCCAGCCCTGTGTGCTTCCTGTCCCCACCCAGACAGAATAGTGGCTAGCTAGGGCCTCTGCTTTGCAGTCTTATTAACCTTAATTACCTTCCTAAAGGCCTCATCTCTGAATCCAGTCCTGTTAGAGGGAAGGGTTTCAACGTATGCTTTTTGAGGAACCCTTTTTGAGTTCAGTAGCTTTTTTAATTAAAAAAAATTCCGTTACTCAAAATTGAACCCAGGGTCCCAGGTGTGCTAGGCAAATGTTCTACCACTGGAGCTACTCCCTCAGGCCCCCATATTTCAGTCTGTAAGAAGAACAGAGTAGTCGCCTCCAGTCCCTGTTAATTCTCCAGAATAACTCCCAATGTCCTCACGATGCTTTAAAGAACATCTTTCTATGGAAGGGAAAACTGGGAGAGAGCAAGGGGAGGGGTGACATTGTCTAAAAGGAAATGTGCTCTTCAGCTCGAGGCTAGTGCTCTACCATTTGAGCCACAGTACCACTTCCAGTTTTCTGAGTGGTTTATTGGAGATAAGAGTTTTATGAACTTTCCTGCCCAGGCTGGCTTTGAACTGTGACCCTCAGATCTCAGCTTCCTGAGTAGCTAGGATTATAAGCATGAGCCACCAGAGCCAGCTCCACTTCTAGCTTTTTCTGCTTATTTGGTGCTGAGAAATTGAACCAGGGCCTCATGCATATAAGGCAAAGCACTCTACCACTGAGCAACCTTCCCAGCCCCAGAAATGTACTCTTTACCTGACCTATGTAACTGTAACCCCTCTGTACATCACCTTTATAATACCAATAAAAAAGCACACATCTTCCTTCAGCTCCCGAAACTGAGCCTTTGCAAGCTTACACCCCTTCCCCCACTAGGCAAACAATAACATGTCTAGAACTTTTCTGTAAGTTTTCCTATTCTTTCCTAGAGTCTGAAGCTTTCTGTAGCAGTTGTGCATTTGGTTGTAGTAACAAATAGGAGCTGAGGTATAAAATACATAACGCCTTTTTTTTTTTGCCTTTGTTCTGTCTTGGGTATTCTCTTTTATCTTATTTTATTTTTTGTCAGTCATGGGGCTTGAACTCTGGGCCTGGACACTTTCCCGGAGCTCTTTTTACTCAAGGCTTTTGCTCTACCACTTTGAGCCACAGTGCCACTTTCGGTTTCTGGTGGTTAATTGGAGATGAGTCTCATAGACTTTCCTGCCCGGGCTGGCTTTGAATGGTGATCCTCAGATCTCAGTCTCCTAAGTAGCTAGGATTGCAGGCATGAACCACCAGTGCCTGGCCAGTACTTTTGTGGTTCAGGAAAGACCCTGAAGTCAATGCTCCCTGGTTGTATACCAGGTCCAAGTACCAGGGGCTTTCAGTGGCTCTGGAGCCTCTCTCAGATGGGTATGGTTGGGAGGGGATATTTACTCCTCTGGCTTTCACACTGTGTGTGTGTGTGTGTGTGTGTGTGTGTGTGTGTGTGTGAGTGCGCACACCTGTGCGCTTATACTTGGGTTTGAACTCAAAACCTTGTGATCTCACTTGTGTTTTTCTGCTCAAAGCTGACACTCTACCACTTCAGTTATGTCTCCACTTCTAGCTTTTTTGTGGTTCTTTGAAGATGAGTCTCACAGACTTATCTGATTGGGCTGACTTCAAATCCGTATCCTCCAATCTCAGTCTCCCTGAGTAATCCTAGGATTACAGGTGTGAGCCATGGGTATCCAGAAACAAATCATCTTAAACATAAAATTGCAGTTTATTGCTGCACCCTAAAGGAGAATATTCAAATTAGATGGTGTGATGTCTTAGAAATCACAAGATGTGAATGCTCAGAAATCTGTTAGTATATGTAGGGGTGGGGAGCATTGTGAGTTCAAGTCTATAACAAAAGCTGACCATCTACCCCAAAACTTGGATCAAAGCTTTCAAATGCAAAAGAAAAACCTAGCTCCTTGCATTTATCTTTCTTCTTGTGTGGTGCCTTCAAAGGACACATTTCTAAGGGACTCTGGCCCTCTGTAGTGTTTAAGGCAAACCCCTATTCTCACTTAGGAAATGGAAAGGACCATGGTGATGTCCATCCTGAAGTTTATGCATTGGTTCACATAGACACTGGACCAAGGAGAACATAGATTTCACCTGCCTGCTGGGGCATTTGAGCCTACCCCAGTTCCCATGCTTCCATCATGGCTGCTGGAAACCCAGCTTAGCCCCACGCTCAGCCCCTCAGGGTCTGGATTCCCTCGCTCCATGGGGAACTGCCCAGCCTAGGAAGCCTTGAGGGGGTTTCCTTGTTTTCTGCTTTCCTGATGTTCAAGTATTCAGCCTTGCCTTTAAGAATGATCAGTTGTGCACAGCTGAGTCTACTGCATGAGGTGAGTGCAAACTCCAGTCCACGATTCCATGCAGTCACTGAGCGGCAGGCTTTGAAGCTGGTGGTGCCCTGGGAAAGCCTGGTAGATAGAGCTCACAATAGGGAAGTCCTCTCTGTGTGAGACTGGGCTGGGGCACAATTACTCAGCAGAGGGCCGAGCTCTGAGGTCTTTTAGAAGCAAGATTAACACTTAAGGTAGAAGTGCTAATCACTGATTGAATTAATCAAGGGCCAAACTACAACGTGTTAACAAGAAAGATTAGAGAGCTGGGGATGTGAATATTCAAAACCAGGAGTGGGAAACCTGATGCCTGAGATACAGCACAGTAAAAAGGACAAACAGAAGGCAACACAATGAATTATTACTTTTACCCAGCAATTTCTCCTTCCTGAGCAAAGCTCAGGAACCATTGTCAAAATGATTAAATGTTGGGCTGGGTATGTTTCAAGCAGTAGAGTGCTTGCTTTGCCGGTGCCAGGCTCTGAGTCTAATCCCCAATATTTAGAAAACAATAATTAAATGTCAAGTGCCTGTTATGGCACATGACTTAAGTAACCACTCAATAAGTCTTATTTATTGGGTTTTTTTAAAAAAATCAATTTCTTCTATGGTCCCTTTTTGAAATATTCACTGAAGGCTAGAGAGAAATACTTTTCAGAGGACAAAAGTTGGTTTCATTTACTTTTTAAAAATTGAAGAATAATTTGTCTGCAGGGAATTACTAGATCTTAAATTAATAGTCTAAAATGAAGGACTGGGGAGAATTTTTTTTTCTGTTACATAATCTATTTATCTCTCCCCACCCCCTTTTTTCCTGGTCCTGGGGCTTGAACTCAGGGCTTAGGCTCTGTCCTGAGCCTCTTTGTGCTCAAAGCTAGTGATCTACCAGTTGAGCCACAGTGTCACTTTTGGCTTTTTCTGAGTAGTTATTGAAGGTAAGGGTCTCACGGACTTTCTTGCCCAGGCTGGTTTTGAACTCTGATCCTCAGATCTCAGCCACCTGAGTAGCTAGGATTATAGATGGAGCTATTGGTATGGGCTAAACTATCTTATTAGCATATACTAGCTATATAAAAGGGGTTTCATCGTGATGGTTCCATACACGTAACCAATGTATTCATATCAACCTAACCCCCTCTATTACTCTTTGGAGAGAATATTTTTTAAATTAATTAATTAATTTACTTGGTCTTGGGGCTTGAACTCAGGGCCTGGGCACTGTCCCTGAGCTCTTTTGCTCAAGGTTAGCACTATACCACTTTGAGCCACAGCTCCAGTCCTGGTTTTTCAGTGGTTAATTGGAGATAAGAATCTCACCCTTACTTTTCTGCCTGAATTGGCTTTGAATTTTGATCCTCAGATCTCAGCCTCATGAGTAGCTAGGATTACAGGCTATTTTAATGTTAGAGTAGACTCTAAAATTATCATTACTTTCTATTTATTTATTTTGTCAGTCATGGGACTTGAACTCTGGACATGGGTGCTGTCCCTCAGCTCTTCAGCTTAAGACTAGCGCTCTACTGCTTTCCTGCCTGGGCTAGCTTTGAACTGGGATCCTCAGATCTCAGTCTCCTGAGTAGCTAGGTTTATAGATGTAAGTCACTGGCACCTGGCTGTTACTTTCTTTTTTAAAAGAGTGATCTGTAATCAGAACCAAATAACCAAGAATAGAACTCAAAATTAATCAGAACCAAAGCCGGGCGCCTGTGGCTCACGCCTGTAATCCTAGCTACTCAGGAGGCTGAGATCTGAGGATCGCGGTTCAAAGCCAGCCCGGGCAGGAAAGACTGTGAGACTCCTATCTCCAATTAACCACCAGAAAACTGGAAGTGGCGCTGTAGCTCAAGTGGTAGAGCACTCGCCTTGAGCTGAAGAGCTGAGGGACAGCACCCAGGCCCAGAGTTCAAGCCCCACGACCGACAAAAAAAAAAAATAATAATAATCAGAACCAAATAACAAAGAATAGAACTTGAAATTCAAATGAGAACATAGAAGGAAATGGTTGCTTCACACAAATAGCTATGCCTGAATCACAGGCTGTAAGAAATATTTGTTTGTTTGTTTATTTATTTATTTATTTTTGTCGGTTGTGGGTCTTGAACTCTGGGCCTTAGCACTGTCCCTGAGCTTTTTCAGCTCAAGGCTAGCACTCTACCACTTGAGCTACAGTGCCACTTCTGGTTTTCTGGTAGTTAATTGGAGAAAAGAGTCTCAGAGTCTTTCCTGCCTGGACTGGCTTTGAACCGTGATCCTCAGATCTTAGCCTCCTGAGTAGCTAGGATTACAGGCATGAGCCACCAGCACCTGGCTAAGAAATGGTTTTCTAGGAAGTAATTGCAGTGTATATAAGGGGAAGGCAGGGCAGGGAGAGACAGAGAGGCTTGGAAGAGGGTTCTTAGATAATGAGGAGCTTTGAAAATGAGATATTCATTAAAAAAAAAACTCTAACAGAAAGAGCCTGAACAAATCTAGAAAAGATTTTAACCTCCTCCCCCAAACCACCAGAAATAGATATTAAATGGAAATAACTTGAAAAATAATTTAAAAAATCAGTTAGAGAAACTGATGATTGAGGGGCTGGGAAGGTGGCACAGTGGTAGAGCGCTTGCCTTGCATGCATGAAGCCCTGGGTTTGATTCCTCAGCACCACATAAGCAGAAAAAGCCAGAAGTGGCACTGTGGCTCAAATGGTAGAGTGCTAGCCTTGAGCTGAAGAGCTGAGGGACAGCACCCAGGCCCAGAGTTCAGTCCCCATGACCGACAAAAAAAAAAAAAAAAAAGAAACTGATGATTGAATGTCTTAATACTGAATTGAGGAACATTTGGGCATTTATATCTGAGGAAGAGCAGGGAAAGATAAAGAAGACTTTATATTTAGAAAATTCTAGACCTCAGGATGTAAATAATCTTTTTTTATCCTCCTAGTAACACCATGAGGTGTGTAATATTATTGCAGATGGAGAATCAAAAACAGTTTGATATTGAAAAAAATGGCTTTGCTTTAAAGAAATATGTAAACCAGTCTATTTAAAATAGACCCAGGCTGGGCGCTGGTAGCTCACACCTGTAATCTTAGCTACTCAGGAAGCTGAGATCTGAGGACTGCAGTTCAAAGCCAGCCCGGGCAGGAAAGGCTGTGAGACTCTTATTTCCAATAAACCATCAGAAAACTGGACGTGGTGCTATGGCTCAAGTGGTAGAGCACTGTCTTAAGCTGAAGAGCTGAGGGACAGCGCCCAGGCCCAGAGTTCAAGCCCCATGACCACCACCAACAACAAAAAATAGACCCAAAGTTGTTGAAGGACACATCTAATTTATTTTAGATGAGAAAATGGTTTAATAGGTTAGTTTAGTAATTGATATAGTTATTCTAGTAAATATTTATGTTTAAATTTGTATCATCAAGGCTAAGAGTAGTGGTGTGTACCTGTGATTCCAGAGGCAGAGGTAGGAGAATCATGGTATAGTCTCATGCTTTTGTCTGGGATGGGCTTGGACTACGTCTTTCTACTCAGGCTCTAAGTAAAAGCATGAAACCATACCTGAAAAATAAACTAAAACAAAAGGGACTGAAGAACATGGCTGAAGGGGTCTGCCTCCATTGCTGCTGTTGCTTCCTCCTCCTCCTTCTTTTTCTTTTCCTCCTCCTCTTCCACCTCCTTCTACTTTCCTCCTCTTCTTCCTTCTAGCCCTGAGGCTTGAACTCAGAGCCTGGGCACTTTCCATACACTTTTGTGCCCAAAGCTAGCACTCTACTACGTTGAGCCACAACTCCTTGGTAGTTAGTTGGAGATAAGAGTCTTACAGACTTTCTTTCCTAGGCTGGCTTTGAACTATGATCCCCAGATCTCAGCCTCTTGAGTAGTTAGTATTACAGATGTGGACCACCAGCACCCACCAGCTTCTTTTGACTCACCAAATGGACTAGGCTGGCCTCAAACTTACCATTTTTCTGCCTCAGCTTCCGGAGGGCTGGGATGATAGCTGTGCACCACCATCCCTGGTTCCCAGGCCTACTTTCTTGCCACCTGTTCATAGTGTCCCATGATTCAGATGGTTTGTTACTTTAATTTTTCTTAGGAGAAAGCAATCTGATAATATTAACTCATAGCTGTCATATTAGTCACGTTGGAGCCTTACTATAATAAAATATCTGAGATAATTACCATAGAAAGAGAAAAGGTTTAATTTTACTCATGGTTCTGGAAATTCCAGTGCAGTACTGGGCATCCTCTGGAAGGGTAGCGTAGCATGGCAAGAGAGTATGGTAGAACCTGCCACTTATGTCATCATCCACAAAGTAAGGAGAAAGAAGACTAGCCAGGAACCAGCCTATCATCTACTTTGAGGACATGCCTCCAATAGCCTAGGTTTCTTCCATTATGCTCCACCTTCTAAAGCCCCATGGCAGCTCTCAATAGCACTCCCTTGCAAACCAAACCTTAATCTGTGGGAGATACTAAGCATATTCAAACCATAGCATCCATTAACGACAACAATTAACATCCCTCTTACCCTTCTAAGGAAGATATTGGCTTTAAAAAAACCACATCAAAAGGATGACTATCTAGTCTTTCCATCCATCTATTCATGCATTCAACAAACATATAATGATAATCTACCCCATGTTGTGCTCTGGGCTAGGCCTTGGACATAGAAGAACGTATGAGAGCCATGAGAAGTATACATGTGGCAACACTACAGGTGTTACAAAGGGAAATAGAGTATTTCAGCTACTGTAAAGGGGTAGCTTGAAAGAAGCCATTTCTAGAACTGTCCAACAGAATATTTAAGGTGAACCTGATCTTGACACATCTTGAGTTGTTCAGTTCAGCCTGACACAAGGTCTTGCTATGTATACAGACTGACTTCAAACTCATGGTCTTCCCACTAGGATTGCTGGTGTGTGCCACTGTGTTTGCCATGGTGTGCTTGCCTGCCCATGATCTGTTCCTTTACTTATTCTCACTCCATAGCACAGCTGCCCCTGATTTTAGGTAAGGAACAAGCATGGTACATCAGTGGTAGATGGTCACAAGCCCACAGTAAGAAGAACCATGTACTGGGCTGGGAAGGTGGCTCAGTGGTAGAGCGCTTGCCTTGCATGCCTGAGGCCCTGGGTTCGATTCCTCAGCACCACATAAGCAAAAAGAAAAAAGCCAGGAAGTGGTGCTGTGGCTCAAGTGGTAACCTTGAGCTGAAGAGTTGAGTGACAGTGCCCAGGCCCAGAGTTCAGGCCCCACGACTGGATGCCCCCCCCCCAAAAAAAGAAGAAGAACCATGTACTGATAGAGTAAATCTCAATCCTAGCTACTCAGGAGGATGAGACATGAGGACTGCAGCTCAAAGCCAGCCCAGGCAAGAAAGTCTGTGGGACTCATCTCCAATTAACTACCAAAACACTAAAGTGGAGCTGTGGCTCAAGTGGTAGAACCCTAGTAAAAAAAAACTCAAGGACAGCACCCAGGCCCTGAGTTCAAGCCCCAGTACTGAAAAAAATAAGAAAGGAAGGAAGGAAGGAGGGAGGGAGGGAAAAATATAGGAAGGAAGGAAAGAGAGAACAAATCTCATTTCTAAGACAAGTTTTCATGTAAAGCAGAAATATTTGAATACATGATTTCTCCACCTCAGCAGTTACTAAGACTTGGGTAAAATACGTTTAATAATAAGTCAGGCAATATAGAATTATACTAACCAAGAATATTTTAAAACAGGTGTCTCTTTCCTCCCTTTCCATTGTGACTAAACACGTCTGGCACCTACCCAAAAAGCATTTTAAGTCAGTGAATCATTTAGGTTGTGATTCACAGACCTAACTTCACAGAAAGGTGCCCCCTTTCACCAAACAAAAAGGCTTTAATAACCATAACTCATTTAAAGTGAAGATTAAACAATTTAACCAGAAAACTGCCCTAATTCAACAAATTTTATTTATGTCCAGCTGTATGCTATTGGCAATGAAGAGTAATTGTAGAAGTCATAACCCAAGACAGTTATTGTGTAAGGTCTTTCGAGTTCCCTATAAATTTCCTCCGGTGACCTTAGAGCTCATGCTTGACCACGTAGTCAAATATTTGTATTAGATGTTCCTGTGTTTAACACACTACTTAAAAAGTTGGAATTCTTTGATTCTATCTCGAATCATTTGCTTCTAATCTCCTCTCTCTCTCTCTCTGGAAAAAGCTGCTGGATAAATGGAACTAAGAGGATGCTTTCTGCAAAGAGACTTTACTGTGTTGTAATAAATCCAGGCACCGGGGACATTAATGTACCTGCAGTGCTCTTAATGAGTCTATGATGGGACTCATCCTCAGGGTCCTGTTTCAGAGATCTTTACCTGGCAGGTTATAAATCCTCTTATCAATTACTATAATGGAAAAAGCCTTCCCAAAGGATACATCAAGTTCAAACAGAGCTAAATGCACTGGCAGGTGAGGGAGCTATGACACTTAAGGCATTAACTCAAAATAATTTCTCCCTGGTAAGGTCACATGACTGGTCCAGAGTGCTACTCAGAAGAAACAAAAATTACATTGAAAGCCAGGTGCTCTGTGGCTCATATCTATAATCCTAAGCTACTTAGAAGAATCACAGTTCAAAGCCAGCACAAACAGGAAAGTGTGTGAGACTCTTTCTCCAAATAGCCAGCAGAAAAAGCTGAATCTGGAGCTGTGGTTCAAGTGGTAGAAAACCAATCTTGAGTAAAAAAGCTAAGGGAGCAGGCACCCACCCACCATGAGATGTATGCTGGTAATCAAGGAGGAGGAGGAGGCAGAAGGATCACAAGTTGGAGATCAGCCTGGCTATACCTTTTGTTGGGTGTTGGTGGCTCGTGCCTGTAATCTCAGGAGGCTGAGATCTGAGGATCTGGGTTCAAAGCCAGCCCAGGCAGGAAAGTCTGTGAAACTCTTATCGCCCATTAACCACCAGAAAACCAGAAATGGGACTGTGACTCAAAGTGGTAGATATCTAGCCTTGAATAAAGAGCTCAGGGACAGAGCCCATGCCGGAGCTCAAACTGACAAAAAAGAAAAAGAAAAAAAAACCCTAAGGGACAGTGCTCCAGGCTTTAATGTAAGCCCCAGTACTAGTAAACAAACAAACATTTCAAACAAACAAACAAACTTTCATTACAGTGAAGATCTTCAGAACTAAATAATAAGTTTGCTTATCATAGGTTCCTGATATGTTAGACCAAAATAAGATGCTGGCATCTTTGATCAAATCATGAACCCTCTTACAAATGCCCAGAGACAGTTATATTTGTGCCAGTATTTGTTCATGTGGTTTACTGGAGTCTTTGTCATCGCCACCCCCCCTCCCACACCCAGGGTAATCAAAGATTTGAAAATTGGCTTTTATCTGCAATGAATGTGCCTCCCTAAGGAATGGGGAGGGAGAAGAATGCTATGTCCCATTCTTCTGCACAAAAACTGATGGTTAACAACCAATATTGTCATTCTCACTTTCCACCATAAGAGAATTTGCAGCTATGCATAGGGCCACTGAATTAAAACTACGTTTCCCAGCATTCCTTGCAGCTAAAGGCCCAGGAGATGTGAGTGGATGTGGTTAGTCTGGAAGCCTTCTTGCAGAAGTAACTGATGTATACCCTTTGCTGTTTCTTACTGGCTCCTGAAGAGAACTGGCTGGAGTTCTGTCACAGGCCAGGATGACAGGCTGTAGTGTAAGGTCCTTAGAATGATGAGCAGTACCCCAAACGGAGTGTGAGACCCTGAGGATTTCATGGGGCAGAACTACCATCTCAGTCTGTGCTTACCTCAGGTCTGCCCAGTGAGAAATATAAATAATTCCAGCTTGTTGGTATTCTGTCTTTATTACTGTAGCTAACCCTAACCTAACTGGTGCTTCCTTTATATGCAAGAGAGCAAGAAGCTCTGACTCCCTGTAGGTCCTTTGCTGGGGTGCCTGATGTTCTATGGTATTGCCATGTGTAAGTGCTTGTATAGGGCCTAGCAATGGGGGACAGTGGTGCTTCCTAGAGTCCCTGAGAGCCTGGCCTCTTCCAGATGCCATGGGCACAGGCTTGCCTAGTACCATGCATTGTGTTCTCTATTGGATGGAGAAGAGAGAGATTTTTTTCCAGATTCTCTTGGCTTTGCCCTCACCTGCATGGAAGCGGCTTTATTCGAGCTGCAGTATCATGTTGAGAATAAACGGCATCTATCAGCTTTCTTTTGTACATATGTGTTGAAATCTTCTTAGACATGTATTTTAATGACTTTTTCATTTATGAAATTTGATATTTTACTTTTACTTTTTTTTTCTGGTCTTGGGGCCTGAATTCAGGGCTTAGGTACGGTCTCTGAGCGTCTTTGTGTTCACGGCTAATGTTCTACCAATTTGAGCCACAGCACCAATTCCAGTTTTCTGGTGGTTAATTGGAGGTAAGAGTACCCCACAGACTTTCTTCCCTGGGCTGGCTTTGAACCATGATCCTCACATCTCAGTCTCTTGAGTAGCTAGGATTACAGGTATGAGCCACCAGCACCCAGCTATTTTTTTAAATTATTAATTAATTATTTTTATTTTTATTTTTTGGTCGGTTGTGGGGCTTGAACTCTGGCTTGGGCACTGTCCTTGTGCTCTTCAGCTCAAGGCAAGTGCTCTACTGCTTGAGCCACAACACCACTTCTGGTTTTCTAGTGGTTTACTGGAGATAAGAGTCTCATGGACTTTCCTGCCCGGGCTGGCTTTGACCATGATTCTCAGATCTCAGTCTCCTGAGTAGTTAGGATTATAGGTGTGAGCCACCCGCACTCAGTTATAAATGATTATTTTAAAGGTGATATATAGATGGGTTACAGTTACATAAGTCAGGTAAAGTGTAAATTTCTTTTTGTATAATGTCACCCCTTCCTTCCACGTTAGTTTTTTTTTTTTTTTAATCTGTTGTGGGGTCTGAACTCTGGGCCTGGGCACTGTCCCTCAGCTCTTCAGCTCAAAGCTAGTGCTCTACCACTTGAGACACAGTGCCACTTCTGGCTTTTTCTGCTTATGTGGCACTGAGGAATTGGACCCAGGGCCTCATGCATACAAGGCAAGCACTCTACCACTGAGCCACTTTCCCAGCACCATGTTAGTTTTTTAATGAATGGAAAAACCAATATAGATGGATGGATGGATGGATGCTTAGCATTTAAGGCTCTAATTGACTTCCTAACTTCCAGATTTAATAGTCTGTTCTCATTATTGCAATCCAGCCTTTTTCCTTTCCTTTCCTGACTCTTATCCCTTTCTTAAGCATATTTTTCCATTGGTCTTTGGAATTGAATGCTCTTTTGATCTACCACAGTCCCACTAAATACTCATTTCTGTACCATCTACTCATTCTTATTCGTTCTTTAGGCCTTAATGTTGGCATTCAAAGGCCTGAGCATCGCGCTCATTTCTTTTTTTGGGGGGTGGGAGGGTCCGGTCGTGGGGCTTGAACTCTGGGCCTGGGAGCTGTCCCTCAGCTCTTCAGCTCAAGGCTAGTGCTCTACCACTTGAGCCACAGCGCCACTTCCGGCTTTTTTTTCTTTTTGCTTATGTTGTGCTGAGGAATCGAACCCAGGGCCTCATGCATGCGAGGCAAGCACTCTACCACTGAGCCACCTTCCCAGCCCCTCGCGCTCATTTCTTTATTTTCTGCTTGGTTCTATCTGAAAAGTTGTCACAGCTTCAGCCCCCACCTCTATGCTGATAACCCCTAAATCTATATCTCTAGCCCTGACCTCTCACCTGAGTTCCTGTCTCTTATCTCTGTCTGCCACTGCTGGAGACTTCTGCCTGTATTTCCCACCACTATGTATCCAATCCTGACCTCCTCAGACTCCTGTCTATGGGAAAGAGAGAGTATTTTACTTGCTTTTGCCACCACTGACACAACCATGATAATGACAGCTACCATATTGTAATTACCTTCCCTACTCTATGTCAGGCGCTTGTATATTATCAGCTCACTTAACCTCACAACAATCCTATAAGGTA
The DNA here is from genome assembly GCF_000151885.1 of Dipodomys ordii. Classification (NCBI taxonomy): domain Eukaryota; kingdom Metazoa; phylum Chordata; class Mammalia; order Rodentia; family Heteromyidae; genus Dipodomys; species Dipodomys ordii. The sequence continues at coordinate 1,471,798 of NW_012267404.1, forward strand.
GAGCTTATCTGCACATTTATAGGAGGGAAAACCAAGGCTCAAGGAAGTTAAACAACCTGCCCCCAATCATATAGCTAGAATATGGGATTCAAAATCATTTGTCTATTAGCTCCAAAGCTTTTATTCTTTCCATTTGTCCATGACTATACACATTTTTACTTATAGTTAAATTCCTTGAAAGATGGGAAGGGCCAGCAGTCTCTCTGAGTCTTGGGAATCTGACGTAATCTATGGACCTCCACAGCCAATGTTTGATAAATAACAGGTGGTGATTAAACAGAGAGACTTTGGACTAAAGCAGACCTGAGTTCAATCCCAGGGCCATTATTGACATGAAAGGGCAGCACAGTTAACCTATCTGAGTCTCAGTTTACTCATTTGTAAAATGAGGAGACTAATATCTACTTTTCCAATATCCAGAGGTACTGGACTGGCTTGATGAGTGAATGAATGTTTGTTAGGAATCCGTCCAAAATACCCATCCACCAATAAGCAGATAAATAGAGTGTGATGCATTCATATGATACAATACTATTTACAGACAAAAGGGAATGCATTCTGGTACATACTGCAGTGTGGATGGGCCTTGAAAATCCACTAAATGAAAGAAGTAAAAAAAAATAATAGAAGTCGTCGTCTTGTGTTCAATTTGTATGTATATGTTCAGAGTAGGAAAATCTGTAAAAAGAAAATAGGTTAGTGGTAGGGTAGGTGAGAGGTGTGTGTGAGGGGACTAGAGAGTGATTGCTAATGGGTAGACACTTTTAAGGGGAGGTAAAGAGAATGTTCTACAGTCAATTGTGCTTTTGGCTAAGCAACTCTGTGAATCTACTAAAATCCATAGAAGTGCATACTTCAAATGGATGAATTATATGGCCCATGAACCATATAGCAATAAAAGTCTTAGGAAACAGAATGTAAATTACATACTTAGCACATAGTTGGTGCTTAGCAAGTTCTCACAGTTGGGACTTTCTCCACCTTACCTCTGTTTGCTCCAGGAACTAATTAGACATTTGCTCCTTCCTTTAGTGGTCTGGTTTTTCATTAGCTTAAGTGCAGGCTGTTACCCCCTTGTTGAACACTTAGTGGACTTGCTTTGTCTCTTTTTGAGGTGCTTGGGGATTGAAGGGACCAGTCTATCTCTACATATTGCTTGACCTCTGGTTTGGCTTGAGCTGTCCCCAGTATGCCGTGCTACATGGAGCCTGACAATCATCCTTCCCAGTTCTCCTTTCAGCCATCCCTGTCTCTTCTCCCTAATCAACAAACACTTGGTAGGTAACAACCTGGAAGACAGCACAGCTAGGCATTGTGGGTGATGGGAAGTTAAAGACAGCTTGTAACTACAAAGAGTCTTTGATGGGGATTGGGGAAATAGCACATGGACAACAAACACTACTAATATGAGGACACAAGTCCTGTAAGTGTCAAGTGTGCAATTGTTACTCAGGTGTTGTGAGGGTTTAGAAAAGTTGGAGATCATTGGTTAGAGAGGTATGAAAAATAGACATTGGTTTCTGAGAATGGCTAAGCTTGCGCGTGTGTGTGTGTGTGTGTGTGTGTGTGTGTGTGTGTGTGTGTGTGTGCTGTGTGCTGGTACTGGGGCTTAAACGAAGAGCCTGGGTGCTGTCCTTTAGCATTTTTTGCTCAAGACTGATACTCTACCACTTGAGGCATAGATCTATTTCCATCTTTTTACTATTTAATCAGAGATGAGTCTCATGAACTTTCCTGCCTGGGCTGGCTTTGAACTGCCATCCTCAGATCTCAGCCTTTTGAGGAGCCATGATTACAAATGTGAGCTACCAGTACCTGGCTGGCTAAGCTTTCTATTGAACAAAAGATGGGATGTGTGAGCAGCAGCATGGAAATGACTTCTTCCTGCTTTATACATTTGTGAAACATATGCAAGGCCCCTGAAGATTTTCAAAAGAGTAAGACTGAGGCCTGTCCCTGGGAACGTACAGATGTGAAGAATCTGGAGGCAGAAGGACATGACTAAAAGTCCGTGAATACCGTGGAGCAGCGAGTTGCTTGGAGGAGGCAGCTTGGGAAGGAAGATCACACAGCAGAATTGCTAACTTCTTTCTTGTCAGGAGATGAGGAACAGGGCCCAGGAAAAGCAAAAGCCAGCCTGGGGCGGGTGGCCCAGGGGTGATGAGGGTCAAGTTGGGAACTGTGGCTATGAAGGTATGTTGGCATTTCATGGTAAAGAGGTCATGTTTTATATGAAGCAATGAAGGTTTTATTTGGAGGCAATCAACAACAGTGGAGGTGGGAGGCACTCTTTCCATTTCTTTCAGGCAATGTCCTGTTTTTGCTGTTTCTGTTGAGATCCAGCTCTCCCCATACAGCCTGCAGCGATGTTTCTTCTTGCTGTGACTATACTCTAAATGCTGTTAAAGCTGTGTTTTCTTAGAGGTATGCCATATAGGTTCTCAGGAAAGGCAAACTTCCCATCTATCACACATCTTACTTGGGGCAGTGATGGAATCTTGAGCTATAGCTTCCTAGCAGAGATCATCGAATTCAAAAGCAAAAGAATGTTGGTGTCATGGATTTTACCTGTGGCCAAATGCATCTATTGGACACTTTTCCAAATTTTATTTTGATTATATTTTTAAATGGAGGTCCAAACTAGATATGTCTGTTATTTCAGCACTTGGAAGGCTGAAGTAGGAGGATTGCAAGTTTGAGGCCAGACTGAATTACATAGTGAGACCCTGTCAGAAAAACCCAGTGGCTGGAGATGTAGTTCAATGATAGAGTGCTCACCTAGTGGGCATACACAATGCCCAGAGTTCCATCCCCTATACTATAAAAACTAAAAAATTAGTCAGGTGCTGGTGGATCAGGCTGAAAATCCTAGATACTCAGGAGGCTGAGATCTGAGGATCAGAGCGCAAAGCCAGCCCAGGTAGGAAAGTCCTTGAAGCTCTTATTTCCAATTAACTACCAGAAAATGGGAAGTGGAGCTATGACTCAAAGTAGTAGAGCGTTAGCCTTGAGCAAAAGAGCTCAAGGGCAGTGCCTAAGCCCTGAGTTCAAGCACCACAACTGAAAGAAAAAAAATCAAATCAAATAAAAACCAAAAAAATTAAATGCTGGCTCACAAACACCCTCAGAATGAACCCTTATAATGTTCCCAAACTAAATTAGTACATAACTTCTCTTTTATTTTTTTATTTTTATTTTTTTGGGTCTGGTTGTGGGGCCTGAACTCTGGGCCTGGGCACTGTCCCTCAGCTCTTCAGCTCAAGGCTAGTGTTCTACCACTTGAGCCACAGTGCCACTTCTGGCTTTTTTCTTTTTTCTTATGTGGTGCTGAGGAAACGAACCCAGGGCCTCAGGCTTGCAAGGCAAGCACTCTACCACTGAGCCACCTTCCCAGCCCCATAACTTCTCTTTTATATACTAAAAAAAATTAAAAACATCTTCCCAAGAAAATGTAAATCCCTTTGTAGACCATTAAAGGGTCAGCAGACATGAGTGTAACATATTCAAATGCACTTCAGAAATATTTGTAAACTCAATGTTATTTAGATCATAATTTCTATAATTGATGAGCAAAATGAGATTATAGTTTCCAAAAGGTCCAGTTGGCTGACTGAATCCATACTCACTTATGATTCTCTCCTGTACTACACTGATGTCTTTAGCTGACAAATCATAAAAAAATTAAATCTTCAGGAAATCTTATCAGTAACACACATACACACACACACACACATACACACAAATGGAATTTCTGTTTACAAGGTGTCGATTGTGTTCAGTCTTTGATAATGACTGCAGACAGTCAATAAACATTGAGACATTTACATGGCCAGTAGGAGCCTAACCAAACTATCTAATCTTTCAAGAGACGGTCAACACAAAGAGCTGGAAGCCTAATCCCTTTAAATACTAGAGAGACACTTTAGTGCTTTCAATGGGACTCAGCCCCCAAATCCCACACTAAAAAGAATCATAAAAGCTTTGTTGTTTTAATTCACAGGTGGATGTTCTGATTTCAGCTCATTCTCTGACAGCAAATCTTTTCCTTCTGATTGAAGTTCAATGCTGTATGGGGCCTGGAGTTTGGGAAGGGTGACAAGCAGTATAAGTGTTGTAGACCTTAACTACAAGAGTCAGAGAGGAGGATTTTTTGTTACTGATTTAAATTTTTTTAATGATCTATTTTTTCTTTGATTTCAAAATGCAAAACATATTATCTGCCCCTTTTGCTCATGATGACTAAAAACTTGTGTTTGTTCAGAACTCCTGAATAGTTAGTATTGTACTTACTGTTGGCAGATTCTTAGAAAGAAAACACTAAGAGAAGGATTATCAAATTAACTATTTCCTCTCTTTCAGTCCTATATTATTCAATGAAGAGGAAAAAGAAAACCTTAAAATTCTGAGCTTCTGGCAAGACTTTTGTATACAAGAAGTTGAAAATACCTGGCTATAAAGTCATTAGCTTAGATACTTAAAAACCAAAAACCAAAACTTTGAAGCTGTGTGCTAATGACTCACACCTGTAATCCTAGCTACTCAGGATGCTGAGCTCTGAGGTTCAAAGCCCCACTAGACAGGAAACTTCATGAGACTCTTATCTCTAATTCACCACCAAAAAGCCAGAATTAGAATTGTGGTTCAAGTGGTTGAGTGTCAGTCTTGAGCCAAGATGCTGAGGGACAGAACCCAAGTCCTGGGTTCAAGCTCCAGTACCAGTACAAAAAAAGAAATACGGGTATTCCGTTTCAGAGAAAGAAAGAGACTTTCAGCATCACTTATGCAAATACCCCTTTGGCTCTGCCATGTTTTTGAGGTGTTAAGTCAACAATAGAAAGACACTTGGGAATGCCTGTGTTATTGGCTGGAAAACCTGGGCCCTGGTACTCCATGCACAATGCTTTTCCTGAGCTGCTTGACACAGGGTTACTTTGATCTTTTTCTATATCTGTCCAAGACGTTGGGTTCTTCTTTATTCCTATTTAAAGAGGCTGGCCGGAGAGGTTCAGGTTTATGGCTCCATTCCACACCCAGGGTGAGAATGGGAATGAGGAGAGAGCAGCCTTGCTGTTGGTGGAGTAGCTTTAATGAACCTCTTTAGAAACACCTGTGGCCTGGTTAACACACTAGCGCAGAAGCTGTGATGTCTGATTCTCCTCAGGCTGTAGAAATCAGGCTGGTTGGCCCTGCCCGCTGCCGTGGTAAGGAGTCCACTGGAATCTAGACTTGGCCCGGAGCAGGAAATGCCAGGAAGTGTCGGGACGTGCGTGGAAACACACGATCCACAGAGGAAACTTAATCATGTCACTCCAGGAGGTCATTCTGAACCACATCAGAGGTTGGAGACTCTGGAAAAAGGTTGGTTTACTTATTTTGGGGTGAGTGAATGTTCACTGGCATCCCCTTGAGTTTTAGACTTCGTTGGATATGATAACTGCTTAGATTTGTGTGTGTGTGTGTGTGTGTGTGTGTGTGTGTAATTCCACTAGAAACCTCAGACCCATTTATTTGTTTTAACTGTCAGTCCATCTTTCCATGTTCCTCAAATCCCTGGGCTCTCTTGTTTATTGTATCCTTTGTTGAGCTCATTCAGCTAGGCTACTGTCTGTTCGATCAGACTTCTCTTAGCTCCATTTTCACAGTTGAATAAAGCTGGAGAAAGGCACACAACCAAGTTGGCCTTAAATTCAGCTCCTTTTCACTTGCTAAGCAGGCACTCTGTTTGAGGCATTTACCAGTTCCCTTTCGTTTTTTATGGGTACAGAACTAGGATTCAAACTCATGGCTCCACACTACAAGCACTCTTGCTTAAGCTACACCTCTAGCCCTCACTCAGCCTTTTCTGCATTTGTTATTTTTCTGGTGGGGTTGGGTCTTACTTTATATCCTGGCTAGCCTGCAGTCCTCCTATTTTGGTTTCTCTTTGTTGCTAATATCACAGCTGCATGCATTTGTTCCCAGCCATTCATTGGTTGAACTAGAGTGTTGAAGCCTACACTCCCCAAAATCTCTGCCTCCCAGGTAGCTAGGATTACAGGTTTGAGCCACTGGCTCCAGCAACATTTCATTCTTCATTACTCAGCTCTAGTGGACCCTCCCAGCTGCTCAGTAAATTGTACAGTTCTTCTAGGTCTGTTATTCTCTACTCTGCTGGAAGAAGACTATTTTATACCTTAGTTTCCTTCTCAAAACTTCACTCTTTTTCTATCTCATTGTCATAATGACCTTGCTTTTGATCTACAGATAGAAAACTTCCTACCAGAAGTTTCCATAAATTCCCACGATTGCTGGGTGCTGGTGGCTCACGCCTATAATCCTACCTACTCAGGAGACTGAGATCTGAGGATTGGGGTTCAAAGCCAGCCTAGGCAAGAAAGTCCATGACACTCTTATCTCCAACCAACCATCAGAAAACTGGAAGTGGCACTGTGGCTTAAGTGATAGAACACTTGTGTTGAGCTGAAGATCTCAGGGGCAGTGCTCAGGCCCAGAATTCAAGCCCCACAACTGACAAAGATAAAAATAAAAACTCCCACGATTTCATCTACCCACTCATTCAGCGTTTAGGCTCATAGATGTTCCTGTTCCTTGCATGTTTTTTACAAAGGCCAGTATCCTCTCTTCCTCCCTCCCTTCCTCTTTATTATAAATTATGTTATTATTATTATTATTATGAGTACTGAGAACTCAGAGTCTCATACTTTCTAGATAAGCTATAACACTTGAGCCACACCCTCAACTCTTTTTGTTGTTGTTGTTGGTCATGGAGCTTGAACTCTAGGCCTGGGCACTGTCCCTGAGCTCTTCAGCCCAAGGTGAGCACTCTACCACTTTAGCCACAGCACCACTTCCGGTTTTCTGGTGGTTAATTGGAGATAAGAGTCTCGTGTACTTTCCTGTCAGGGCTGGCTTTGAATTGCTATCCTCAGATCTCAGCCTCCTGAGTAGCGAAGATTACAAGTGTGCGCTAGTTGCACCCGGTTAACTCCTTTTGCTTTGGTTTATTTTTCACATATGATCTACTTTTGTTCAGGGCTAGCCTAAGGCTTTTATCTTCCTACTTCCACCTCCCAAGTATCTGGGCCCCCAGATACCACCATGCTTAGCTTTTTTTCAATCCCTCCCTCCCTTCGTTCGTTCGTTCGTTCCTTCCTACTTTCCTCCCTTTCTTCCTCCCCTTCTTCCCTTCCATGTTGGGGATTGAGTGCAGGGCCTCACATGCTAAGCATATGCTCTATCACTTAGCTACTGGCTTTGCCATGGTTCTTTTCCCTTCTTTGGTCGCTGTATGGTAGAGTGCACTAGGCTCAGTTCTTAGAGACCTCATCTTTTCTAGCTACACTTACCACTTTGATGATCTCATTCAATCTCAGTGCCTAAGTATTACCCTATGGACTGATTAATCCTAACTAGCATCAACTCTGGCCTGTACCACTTCTCTGTGTTCCAGACTCTACATCCAATAATACACAAAATAGATATTCTATAGGGCTGTTATGTTGATAGAAGTAGGGAATGCATGCAAAAGGGCCAAGTTTATAGTAGTCACTCAGTTCACTCATCTTGATAATGTTATTGCTTTAGAATGTAGGGCTTTAGAAGTTTTGAAATGCTTTTACATACTGTATAGGTTATTGTCAACATACCAAGCACTGATCAGCACTTCCTCTAAGAGCTCTCTGACGGTTGTATTTTAATTGTTTTAGGATGTGACCAACTTTTGTGGAGTTGAGCTAGTTGGCTTCATTATTCCCCTGCAACATTTCCTTTGCACTCATTGATTTCCATGGCTACATGATGATTGCTTCCTGACAGACAAAGGAACACATGTGTTTAGAAGTAGAAAGGAAGCATACAGATCACCTATTGAACCAGAACCCTGTAAAACCTGATATAAATGGAAACTTTGCTTGTTATCTCAGTGTACTTAAATGAAAGAATTCACATTAGTCATCCTCGCAGTTGTTAACTCTACAATAGTTGTCCTTGTGAACGGCCCAGATTATGTCAGGGTACATAAACCAAATTTGCTCCCAGAAGTTGTATAAAATAGACTGTTTACTACATCAAAAATTTTGGAGTAGGGACCAATCCAGGAAAGTGATACTAGGTAATGGGAAATTTGAAAACAAGTTTGGATAGAGGAAGAAATAACTCACCAGTCAAAAACACACAAGTTCCATTTTACTCTCTTAATTGATCACTCCAACAAATATTTGCTGAAGAAGACTTTTATTTATGAAGTTGCAGACTAACTGCTTGGAAATGACAAAGGGGATTGAACAGCTAGAAGTGGCTGAATTCTTAGTTTTGTATTGCAAATAAGGCATATAAATCGGAACCAAATTTTATCCTATCTTATCTATGGCTTTGAAGAAGGGAGACTATCTGTGTTGAGTCTTGAATGCATAGAAATGTATTCACCAGGTTGACAGACAGGAAGAATGCACTCCAGATAAAAGGATCATCTACAGATATCTAAAGGTGTCCAGATCAGAGCCAATGACTCACAGAGATTGATTTGGAAATCAAGTGCTAGCTGGAAACATCCACATTGGGATTCTTCTCATTATTAGTGGATGGCTGCTCAGTGCATGGAGAATGGCTTCAAGAGGGAAGAGAGGAAGGCAATGAGTTCACTTCTGGAACTCTTTAGTGGGATCATTTGGAATATAATGTTTTGGGAATGAAGTGTGGAGCTCTAGTTACCAATACAGTAGAAGATCTAGATTGGAAACTTGCTCACACATGAGAGTCTAGAATAAGGGGAAGGGAGAATAGGATTCAGACAGAATCCTGGGCAATCTAAAGAACACATTGATGAAAAGGAACATGGGAAGGAAGCTGAGAAGGAGCGATCAGGGAGATAGGAAGAAAAACTACAAGAAGATGGCCGCTTTCCTTCTTTTCCATGGCATGGTCCTTTAGTCATTTTTCCTTTGGGAAAGGACAAATCAGAGCAGAAAAGATTAAAGGAGCACTTGCTCAGATCTTCTTTCTTTCTTAGCATTTGGAGCTCTTTTTTCTAATGTTGGTCTTTTCCTTTGCTTCCTGAATAAACTCTTAAGAGCCTGGGCAGAGAAAATGGGTGGTTACCCCTGGGTTGTAGGCAAGAATGGAAACTTCTAGTCATTAAGGCCTCCAAATGAGGCTGGGAGGTAATGCCTCCTTGTCAAGAAGATTGCATTACTCTGAAGTCCTGAGTGGATTCTCCCAACATGTGTGTGGGACTTCCTGGTGGAGATTCCTCACTTCTATCCCCACCCCTCATTCAAGTGGGAAGAAAGGAGAACATGTTCCAGTGGGCTTCTCCAGAACTAGGTATGTTGTACATACTTAGATGTATCCTAAAAAAAAATGGATGAGTAAATTAACAAACCATGTAGAGCAGTTAACAGGAAATAACTTTATAATAAGCATATGGACATTGAAGTCTTTAAACATTTTTATGGGTCACTGAGCCTTCCAGAACTCTAATCACTGAACATCAAAGACATTATCTACTAGTTTCCATATGAAAAGAAACAGAGGAACAATAACACTCATCAAAATAAAATTTTTTAAAAAAGTTATCAATGCCAAGCACAGTAGCTCATGCTTGTAACCCCAACTACTCAGGAGATAGAGATCAGGAAGATTGTTATTTGAGGTTAGCCGGGGCAAAAAGTTATCGAGACCTAATCTCAACCAAAGGGCTAGATGTAATGGTGTGTGACTGTTATCCCTACTATAAATAGGAGTTCCTGGTCTAGGCCAGACCAGGTCCCTCTCTCCTCAAAAACAGACTCTCTTTGAAAAATAACTGAAAAGCAAAAAGGGTTGGAGGTCTTGATAGTTGAAGCCCTGAGTTCAAACCTCAGTAAATCTCTCTCTCTCTCTGTGTCTCTCTCTCCCTCGCTCTTTTTCTCCTCCTCTTCTCATGGTACACTACTCTCCCTCACTAATGGCATGATTCTGACTAACTCTTCTATGTTGCCCTACTTTTCCTGGTAGTGTTCTTTTTATTAGTTTGTTGAGTCCTTCCCTCCCTCCTTCCTTACCGCACTTCCTCCCTTCCTTCTTGCTTTTTTCCCTTTTCTTTTCTACTATGTATCCCAGTCTAGCTTGGAGCTCAGGCTCTTCCTGCCCCAGTGTCCTACATTCCGGCATTCTAGGCTGTGCCACTATGCTCAGTTAAGTAGCCTGCTTTGATTTTGGGCTCTTTGCCTAGTAAGAAATCTGTACTATGAGTGTGTAATGTTACATTCTCACCAAATCCTCTATGGGGATGTTTGTGGAAATATTACATGTGTTGTCAGACAACAAACATAATTATACTAGAAGAAATCAATCACACACTGATCTGATTTCACAGTTTACCTTCCCCAGTCTCATGGGAGGTGACTTTAGCCCCTTGTCACAAACCCTCATTCATAAGCAAAGAGAGAGGCTCAGAGAAGTGGTACTGTGGCTCAAGTGGTAGAGCGGGGCGGGGTCTAAAGTGAGTGACAGGAGCTTCCAGGAACATATTGGGCTGTCTGTCCCCCTCCCCCCACTCCCCCGGCTCTGCATCTCTGTGGGCCTCCAGAGTACACAGCTGGATCTTTCAGTGGACCTCCTGGAGGCTGAGCTTTATCCAAGAGAAATTTCAAAGGGAATTGAGTGGAAATGTCTCCAAACCTTTGCTTTGAAGGAAATGTTAAAAAAAAAAAGATTATTTTTAATTACTCTAAGGTACATATCTGATATCCTTTTTTTTAAAAAAAAATAAAGTTCAGGACTTGGGATATAGTTCTGTGGCAGAGTATTTTTTCGGCATGTGTAAAGTCTAGCCATCAAAAAAAAAAAGTCAGAAAAAAAGATTTCCTGATATTATACTCAGCGAATGAGGATGTTTTGCAACGAGCTCTTACATGAATATATTTAATATCACACAGAAGAAAAGAATCCCAAACACATAAAAGTAAATCAGATTAGACTTTGTCTTTTGATTAATGCTTTTTTTTTTCTCACCGAACAGGAAAATACTTATTAACAAAAGTTTTGAGAACAATAAAGCAACTGGAGGTTATTAATATGAAAATATTGTCGATTGTTCCTCCAGAAGAAATCTCCCTGGACAACTCACTTCCTGAAAAATGACTCAGCAAAAGCTCCCCAGAAAACTTGTTCATGTTTAATACAATTGTTCAGGCCAGGGTTTGTTTCTTATCTATAAAATCCTCCATGATGGATGGTTCAGGTTTCTTTTCAATATTAGGCTTTGAATGCAAAGTATTTCTTAATGTAAACAATGGCTTCAGTATTTAAAGCAAAACATTTCCGTTTGTTTAGTACAATTTCCTATTTGATGCCAGAAGCTGTATTTTGGGGGAAACTGTCTGGTTTCAAAAGAGTATAAATGTTTAGAAGAATTTGTGCCAAGTCTTCACAACCACATTCCCCCACCTATGTGCATCCAGAGTAGGTAAATGGTTTTTTCTCCCATTCAGCCCGAAGAAGCTGAGTTCTGAATTTTGCCTGCAGAGGTCCCAGAGGGGGACTCTAGGCAATAATAGAGCTCTATCCGTTCCTTGAAATTTTCAGTTCTGTTGGAGACTTAACCTAGGCAAATGGAGGACAAATGAGGAATAGAATAATAGCTAAAAATACTAGAAAGGTCTTGAGTGATTTCCAGTGATATTTTACAAATCCCACCCTCCTCCTCCCCCCCCAAAAAAATCACATGAAAATCTAGAATGGCAAGAGCCAGTTTCAAGTGTGTGCTGAAAATTGACCACCAGGGCGCGCTATAATCTAGCTCTATGAAGATGGCTGCTCCTTTATCAGGAGAGTTCAAAATGTGCATTAGGGAAAAGAGCAACAATCACCTTAAAATTTTCCAAAGAAGCTGGATGCAGGTGGCTCATGCCTATAAACCCTAGCAACTCAAGAGGCTGAGATCTGCAGATCGGAAGCGAGCTTGGGCAAGAAAGTCCGTGAGACTATTATCTCCAAGTAACCACCAAAAAAACTGAAAGTAGAGCTGTGGCTTAAGTGCACTAGCTTTGAGCACAAAAAGCTCAGGAACAGCCGGGCGCTGGTGGCTCACGCCTGTAATCCTAGCTACTCAGGAGGCTGAGATCTGAGGATCACGGTTCAAAGCCAGCCCGGGCAGGAAAGACCGTGAGACTCCTATCTCCAATAAACCACCAGAAAAACGCAAGTGGCGCTGTAGCTCAAGTGGTAGAGCGCTCGCCTTGAGCTGAAGAGCTGAGGGACAGCGCCCAGGCCCAGAGTTCAAGCCCCACGACCGACAAAAAAAAAAAAAAAAAAGCTCAGGAACAACACAGAGGCCCCGAGTTTAAACCTCTGGACCAGCATACATCCACTCCTACCCCACCAAAATTCCCAAAGAAAACACTAACAAATTAAAATTTTACTGGTGAAGCCACATTATTATTATTATTATTATATTTTTATGTGTGCAAGTCCTGGGGCTTGAACTCAGGGTGTGGGCACTGTCCCTGAACCTCTTTGTGCTCAAGACTAGTGCTCTAAATCTTGAACCACAACACCATTTCTGCCTTTTTCTGTTTATTAGAAATAAGAGTCTCATGGACTTTTCTGCCCAGGATGACTTTGAATTGCAGTCCTCAGATCTCAGCCTCCTGAGTAGCTAGGATTATAGACATGAACCACCCACTGGTTTCCAGCTTTTATAATAATTATTTTTATTCAGATTAGCAGACTTTGTAGAAGAGGTTTTGATTTCTCTTAAGCCTCAAATATACATGAAGAGAAAAAAATAATCTTTGTTAACTAAGACAATTACCACAAAATTTTCTGTCAAATTACAAAAAACCTCCATCAACTTAAGTGAGCAGTAAATGTACTCACATTAATGCTGAGTTAGTATTATTTCATCATTCCCACTCAAGTCTGCTCTTCATTCAGCAATCATTCTCTGCTTACCCACCACACACCTAACAGGCTGTGTGTACTTTGAATCTGAAGAAGGCACATTCCTTGTGTTTGTGCTTCTCATGCATCAGCAAAGTAAATATGTAATGAAACTATATTATTAAGGAATACAAGTTTTGATAAAAGCAAGGTCACAAAAAGTTATGAACTAGCTAATTAGGAGGCTGAGAACAGAAGAATTGAGGTTTGAGGCCAGCCTGGGCAGAAAAATATAAAATCCCTTCTTAGTCCACTGTTGGGTTTAGTAATATACTTCTGGTGCCCCAAGCTATGTAGACCCATCCCAGTGGAAGGAAGGTGAATGAGATAGCATGTGCCCATCATCCAAGCAGCAGGGAGAAACCTCAAATAACTAGATTGCAGTCCAACCATGTGCCCAACTGAGACATGAGACATGATCTCAAAAGAACCAGTGGTAATGGGGCTGAAGGTGTGGTATAGCAGTAGAGTGCCTGCCTAGGAAGTATAAGTTCCTGAGTTCAATCCTTGAATTATAAGAGATAGCAACAAATCACTCTAGAAAACAAGTGACAATTGAACAGTCTTGGAAGTTAGGTAATAATAACAGCTGACACTTATGGATGCACCTGCTAGATGTCTTCCTGAGCAAATGCTTAAGTCATGTCATCTTTTTATAACCATGTTGCAGATAAGAAAAATTTATTTGGAGAAGGCTTCTAGATGAAGGAAGCAGCATAGGTACAGGTTAGAGATATAGAAATCCTACACCAGTAATGGCATTGAAATAGTTACAGAGCCAGTTGCTGGTGGCCTACACCTGTAATCCTAGCTACTCAGAAGGCGGAAATCTGAAGATTGGGGCGGGGTGGGGGATTGATCTGTTATAGAGCTTGAATTCAGGGCCTCCGTGCTGTCCCTGAGCTCTTTTGCTGAAGGCTAATGCTCTACCACTTTGAGCCTCAGCTGTACTTCTGGTTTTCTTTTGGTTAATTGGAGATGAGAGTCTTACAGGCCTTCGTGGCTTTGACCTGTGATCCTTAGGTCTCAGCCTCTTGAGTAGCTAGGAGGATTACAGCCACGAGCCATCAACTGAGGACTGTGGTTTGAAGGCAGCCTGGGCCAGAATCTCTGTGAGATTCTCATTTCCAATTATCCACCAAAAAAAAAAAAAAAAAGCTCAAAGTGGAGCTGTGGCTCAAGTGGTAGAGTGTTGTTAAACCTGAGTAAAAAAAGCTCAGGGATAGTGCCATAGGCCGTAAATTTAAGCCCTAGGACTGGGAGAAACGCGTGTGCACGTACATGTGTGCGTGCGCGCATGCACACACACACACACACACACACACACACAGGGTCATAGGAATTCAATATGTTCTATAAATTTATAAACAAAAAAATGGCAAATTAGGTCAGGTATTTAGAATAAAATTCACTTACTTGGAAGTGTATTTTCATTGACACATAAAAATTGTGCTATTTAAGAAGCATCATGTGGGGGCTGGGAAGGTGGCTCAGTGGTAGAGCGCTTGCCTTGCATGCATAAGGCCCTGGGTTCGATTCCTCAGCACCACATAGGCAGAAAAAGCCGGAAGTGGCACTGTGGCTCAAGTGGTAGAGCACTGGTCTTGAAGAGCTGAGGGACAGCACCCAGGCCCAGAGTTCAGGCCCCACACTGATAAAGAAAAGAAAGAAAGAAAGAAAGAAAGAAAGAAAGAAAGAAAGAAAGAAAGAAAGAAAGAAAGAAAGAAAGAAAGAAGGAAAGAAAGAAAGAAAGAAAGAAGGAAAGAAAGAAAGAAAGAAAGAAGAAGCATCATGTATCTCAGAGAAATTTAATTTTTTAATGTTTTTTAACTTGGTGCCTCAAACTTACTATATATATATATTTTAAATAATAGGCATATGGTATTGAGGAAACACAGATCCATTGGAAGACATGAATATTTTTGTAGTGAATTATTACACCCTGAATTTCTGGGAGATACTAGGAAAAAACAGAATGAGTCCATGGAAGCACAAGTTTGGGCACAGTAGACTTTTCCTTTGAAAACTAACTTCCAAATAACGTCATGCTTCTTTGAGTCTACTGAGAATAATAATCATATGGTTTTTTTTGGGGGGGGGTCCAGTCATGGGGCCTGAACTCTGGGCCTGGGCGCTGTCCCTCAGCTCTTCAGCTCAAGGCTCTACCACTTGAGCTACAGCGCCACTTCTGGCTTTTTTTTTTTTTTTTCTGCTTATGTGGTACTGAGGAATCAACCCAGGGCCTCAAGCATGCAAGGCAAGCGCGACCACTGAGCCACCTTCCCAGCTCAATCATATGGTTTTAACTTAACTGAATACCTTGAAAGATTTTTCTAATCTTGCAATACTAGCACTACTAAAATTCTAAAATAGTTGTGTTACTTTCTTTTTTTTTTTTTTTTTTGGTCGGTCATGGGCCTGAACTCTGGGCCTGGGTGCTGTCCCTCAGCTCTTCAGCTCAAGGCTAGTGCTCACAGTGCCACTTCCAGCTTTATCTGCTTATGTGGTGCTGAGGAATCGAACCCAGGGCCTCATGTATGCAAGGCAAGCATTCTACCACTGAGCCACCTTCCCAGCCCCTTATGTTACTTTTTTAAGTGGCCAAAACAACTTAGAACTATTTTATTTTAGATAGCTTTTGCAAGACAAACTGCAATATCACACTTAAGTATTCATTGACTATCTATTACTTACAAAGCACTGTGCTTTTGTGTCAAGATTGTTTATTGAGGGCTGGGAATGTGGCTTAGTGGTAGAGTGCTTGCCCAGTATGCATGAAGCCCTTGGTTCCACTCCTTAGTACCACATATCCAGAAAAGGCCAGAAGAGGCGCTGTGGCTCAAGTGGTAGAGTACTAGCCTTGAGTAAAAGAAGCTCAGAGACAGTGCCCAGGCCCTGAGTTCAAGCCCCACACTGGCATTATATATATATATTTTTTTTTTCTTTTTTCTTTCTTTTTCTTTTTTTTTTTGTCGGTCGTGGGGCTTGAACTCTGGGGTTGGGCACTGTCCTTGTGCTCTTCAGCTCAAGGTGAGTGCTCTACCGCTTGAGCCATAGCGCCACTTCTGGTTTTCTAGTGGTTTATTGGAGATAAGAGTCTCAACGGACTTTCCTGCCTGGGCTGGCTTTGAACCGTGATTCTCAGATCTCAGCCTCCTGAGTAGCTAGGATTACAGGCGTGAGCCACTAGCTCCTGGTAATATTATTTATTGAATAAATATTTATCAAGGACCTATCTTGGCCTTGCCATCCTGCTAGCCACAGGAGCAGTAAAGCAACAAGGACCAAACCTCTGCTTACATCTGTTCACCCTGGTTACCATCCCAGACACACTTCTGTGACCATGCCAGTTCTCCAAAGTATATATTGGATTCAGAAACATTATGTGGAAGAATATTACTAGAATAAAGGATTAAGAGTCTAATTTGATGTATCACACGTTAATCATGCTTCAGTTAAAGCATGGATTAAGAAAAAAACTTCTATGCTTAGTTTGATCAGAGCAGCACACATGGACTTCTTTCTCTCATTCCCTGGCCTCCATACCGTTATTAATGCAGCCAAGACTACACTAGACTTCCGGTGGCTGGGTCATACAATTCACTTCTATTAAGCTTACAGTCATCAAGCTGTGCTCAGTCTTCATTCATAGTTTTCTCTCTGTGGCCTCTATCCCTCCCTCTCTTGGCAAATGTGTTCTTGCTCTGATATCATAATCTATTTTTTTTTTTTGGTCCGGTTGTGGGGCCTGAATTCTGGGCCTGGGCCCTGTCCCTCAGCTCTTCAGCTCAAGGCTAGTGCTCTACCACTGAGCCACCTTCCCAGCCCCCCCTGATTACATAATCTTAAGGAAGCTTCCTACCTTTCTTCAAGGCCAGCTGGGCACCATCATTCATACCCCCATGGCAACAGCCTATGAATGTCTCTTTCTCTACACTTCAGTTATGAGCTGATTTTCCTAGAAGGCTGTTGGCTCCTTGGGAGAAAGAAGTATATTCATGTAGAATATTTCTGTAGAACTGTTCCAGAGTAGGTATTGACTATGGAAAGAATGAAGAAGTTTTTAGTTCAAGATTGGAACTTTACACTTAGGGCTGAGGTAGACTTTTCTTTCTTTAACACATTGGATGACCAGCATTCCTCAGGCTTCTTGGTGGTGACTTTAAGTAGTGATTTATGTAGTTCTCAAACCCTTTGTCACTTACTGGCCAGGTGGCCTACGGTGACTTTAAGTAGTGATTTATGTAGTTCTCAAACCCTTTGTCACTTACTGGCCAGGTGGCCTACGGTAAGCTATTTTCTTTGAGTTAGGTATTTTTGTTGTTGTTGTTTTTGTTTTGTTTTGTACTAGACCTAAGGCTTTAACTCAGGGCTTTGGGCACTGTCTCTGAGCTTTTGTGCTTAACTACTGTGCTCTACCTCTTGAGCCACAGCTCCACTCCTCACTTTTTTGGTAGTTGATTGGAAGTAAGAATATCATAACCTTTCCTGCCCTGGCAGGCTTTGAACTAGGATCCTCAGATCTCAGCCTCCTGAGTAGCTAGGATTACAGGTGTGAGCCACTAACACTCAGCTAGTTTTATATATACCACTATATATAGGTCTAAGTCTATACATGTGTGTACCTATATAATATATGTATATGTATAAATTATATATATTTATAATTTAATTATAGGCTGGGGATATAGCCAAGTGGTAGAGCACTTGCCTAGCATTGCAAACCTTTTGTGGATAGTAGAAATTCACATGTTAGCTAGGCACTAGTGGCTCACACCTGTAATCTGAGCTACTTGGGAGCCTGAAGATCTTGGTTCAAGGTTAGATTGGGTAGAAGAATCTTTGAGACTCTGTCTCTTTAATTAACCAGCAAAATGCAGGAGTGGAGGTGTAGTTCAAGTGAACAGCTGTGAGAGCCTCTATTTTAATACTGTTGTATATTAATTTCATATATATTTGAATTTTATCTGGATATCTTGTGGGATTCACTCATTGTATTAGATTTTCTGGATATAGAACAACATATTCTAAAATGATATATATTTTTTTCTTTTGTGTGTGTGTGTAGGTACTGGGGCTAGTTCTAGAGCAACTAAAAGAAGTTCCTAGCAGGCTAATAAGACAGAGACTAAGCTATAGAGAAAAAAGAAGAAGCCCCAGAACGAGACCACCAAAACCAGGGTCAGAACAATATTATTCAAGGGCTGCTGGTGTATTCAAGAAAGACCCCTGGGCCACTTCCGCTTGATCCTAGGAAGTAGTTATACAGTTGGCAGCTGGGAGGAGAGGTGAAGGGTCAAAGACTGGGAACATTCCAGTCCCCACACCATTCTTTTTTATGGGTATCTTGGAATATGGCTGCTTAAAACTTTTCCATTTCCTCCTTTTCTTCTCCTTATTTGGCAGATCTGCCGTCAGCACTGGGGGGGTGGAGGGGGAAGAGGGAGAGAGGGGGGACAAAGGACCAGGGGACTTTGTTTTTCTGACTCTTAATTTTTGGGAGGAGGGCCTCTTGGGTGGACTTCCGGCCGGAAATGCTCTCAAGGAAAGTTCTGAATGGAAGGAAGATGCTGGGTGGGCCAGCAGGGAAACAGGAAGTTGTTGCCTGAGTCTTAAAGAGAGTGGAGGAAAGTGAGAGGCAGGAGCGGGAGGAACAGGAGAGGGGGTGGTAGAAGATGGTGGGGGCAGGGGGAGGATCAGGGACCGCCAAGTCCGGGATCAGAAGACCTTCAGCCTCCCGGGAAGGATGGTGGCTCTGTGCTCTGGTCGCAGGGGTCACTCAGTGGCAGTCATCAACGCTACAGCGGGTTGCTAACAAAACTACTTTATGAACTAGTGCAAAAGTGCTGCTTAAATGAATACAGCCTTATCTTTCTGTGTATGAGATAGCATATACTTAGACTCCTCAAGTGGCTTTGAGAAACACAATAAAAAAGCAAATGTGACAAAATGTAGCCATCTGGTGACGGATGTGGTAGCTGCTCACTGTGTGCTTCTGGCAACTCTTCTCCTGTAGGTTTGAACTTTTTTTTTTTCAGGGTAAAAATTTGATCTGCGGGGGAGAAGAGGCAATTTTTAAGCCAGGCACTGTCAGGGCAAGATGGATGATCATGTTTGTGACTATGCCTTCATTATCTATGAATTTTCCCTCTGCAGTGTACTCCCGTGCTCATGTACCACACAAGGGATGTCTCCTCATAGAATTATGTAGTCTTGGGTTCTGTTGAATTCAATTTGAAATGTTGCATTATTTGGATTGGCATTCACAGGCAAAAATAACCTCTTAAGTCGTAGTTTTCATTCATGTTTCTAGTCAAGGAGTGTGTGTGTGTGTGTGTGTGTGTGTGTGTGTGTGTGTGTGTGTGTACACGCAGATGCACACAAGCATGCACTGATCATGGGGCTTGAACTCTGTCCCTGAGATATTTTTTTTTTTGCTCAAGGTGGATACTCTACCACTTGAGCCACAGCTTTACTTCTCATGTTTTGGTCATTAATTGGAGTTAAGAATTTCATCAACTTTCAAGACTGGGCTAGTTTTGAATCAAGATCCCTCAGATCTCAGCCTCCTAAGAAGCTAAGATTACAGGAATGTGCTACAAGTGCCCAGAAAATGAGCTTCTCTGTGTGTGTGTGTGTGTGTGTGTGTGTGTGTGTACTAGTACTGAGATTGGGACTTGAACTCAGGGCCTGGACTTTGTCCCGCAGCTTTTAGTTAGTGCACTAACGTTTTCAGTGGGCATTTTTTCAGCAAACACTACATAGAACGTGTATACTGTTATGTAGAATTTAAGCATGATTCAGATATTGTTTGTAAATATAATTTGGCACAAGTTAAACTTGGATATAAATGATTTCAACATAGGAAAGTGTATTTTGTTAAGTCTTACAGGAGGGTATTGTTACTTTGTGTTACAGGTCAAATGGTGTTGGGAATATTCCTGTTGCATTTATTCTACCCTGCTATGGAGGGAAATTAGAGCTAGAGTTGGGGGTAATGGTAGGTTGAAGTAAAATGCTAAGTTCAGTTGCTATTACTGACTAATCCATCTTTCAGTGGATTAACCAACAGTGCTTGTTATTGCTCTTGTGTTTGTTGTTTGGTTGGGGGCTTGGCTGATTTATTCTAGGTCTGGATGATGTTTTCAGGCTGCTATTGCTGGATGAAAATTTATGCTTTTGTCTACAGATCTGTGGATTGGTAGGGATGACTATATCATGTCTCTCTCAGAGAATACCTCCTCACATGGTGGCAAAGGTGCAAGTTAGCAAACATAAATGCATGAGGCCTTACAAGGCCTACACTGGGAATCACACACCATTGCTGCAGCTTACATTGCCAATGGAAGTCACATGACTAAACACAAAGTCACAGTGCAGGGACAAACACTACTCCCAGTGAGGTTCTAGAAAACTCAGGGGTATATTTGAAGAGACAAACTGATGCTTTGACTATTATAGTTTTAGGATAAAGTATTTCAATATTTTAATTATTAAAATATCTGAGAAATGCTTAAAGTAATAGCTGCATATGGAAAATGCCAGTACCTATATCTTTAAGTACTCTCTTTCTTGCACTAACCTAGAAAGTATGAGGTTAAACTCACAGTTGAGGAAGAATATCTAATGCACATACCATTTTAGCCCTTTAGGCTTGCTTGGGGCTGGCTGTTGGGCACATTGTCTGTTGATATTTTGAGACTCCTATACTTAGTCTCTTGGTGACTACCAGTCCCTTTAAAATTCTAACATGCTTTTTCTATCTCCCCACCAAAAGCTATTCTGCAGAAAGGACCTGGCAAATTAATTCACATTGAGGCAGAAGCAGCCCACAAGGATTAAAATCTAAATGCTGTTAGGTTCATTTGTATTTGAACATGAAGAGAAAGAACTTATGTTCCTAGAACAGAGGAGATGGGAACCAAGAAACTAGACCCCAGTCCTCAAAATTACATTCCATAGAAACCTGCATTTTTCCTAGGCAAGTTGCCTGCCCAGATTTGTGGTCAAAGGAATAAGAGTTGCAGGATAAGTAGGAACACACATCAATGTTATTAATTCAGTGAATATACTTGGTATAAAATGATCATTAAAGCTGGGTGCAGGTGGTTCACACCTGTAATCCTAGCTACTAAGGAGGCTGAGATCTGAGGATCATGGTTCAAAGCCAGCCCAGGCAGGAAAGTCCTTGAGACTCTTATCTCCAATAAATCACCAGAAAACTGGAAGTGGTGCTGTGGCTCAAGCAGTAGAGTGCTTGCCTTGAGCTGAAAAGCTGAGGGACAGTGCCCAGGCCCAGAGTTCAAGCCCCATGACCGACAGAAAAAATAAAATAAAATAAATTGTTAAATAGGTGCCCTAAGAAAAATGGGAAACAAAGGAGGAGGCAACAATGCTTGATAAGAAATGTACTCATTACCTTGCCCATGTAATTGTAACCACTCTGTACAGTATTTTCACAATAAAAAGAAAAAAAAAAGAAAAATGAGGGAAGGGGTAACAAGTTAGACAAGAAATGTAATCACTGCCTTACTTATGTAGCTGTAACCCCTCTATACATCATCTTGACAATAAAATAAAAAAAAAATAGATGCTCTATCAAACGTATAGGCTTTTTATAATATCTGTTCATAGTTACTTCTTTTCAGAAACAAGTGAATAAATATAGCAGGCCTTAGGCAGGAACTTTCTGAACTGTGTCAAGGTTAATAATAAGTAAAATGTTGTAAGTAGAGCAAGACAGCAACAGCTGTGCAACATTCTTGGAAGCAAAGACTCTGATAGCATGAAGTCAGACAGTCAGCTAGGCTTTGTTGCTTCCTTGGGTGAACATAGACATCTTCTAATAATTGTAGGGAAAGCCACAGTTATTTCATAAATTGTAATCATCCTGAATATAAATTCTAATGTCTACAGCTGGAAAATCAGGGGCATGTGGAGCAATGTTGGAAGAAGACAAAGACCAAACCTATGACAATGCCCTGACTGAGATTCAATCTTTTGAGCTACCTATTGAAGCTACTTTAAGGTAGGCATCTTTCTATTTTCTTCTTTCTTTAGTGGCCTTAAGGGAAGCTTTCTATGTCACTTTTGTACTTCTCTTTTTAACAGAATTAAAAAAATATTTTTGGGAAGCATTCAAAATTCTGTGCATACTTAGTTTCAAAGTTTTATTATCCTTAGAGAAATTCCAATAAATAGGCAATCAACTTTCTTTTTTGCATTATGCTTGTTTCCTGACCTATTACTGTTAAGGTTAAAAATATATCACATTCAAGTGATCAAAAACAATCCCACATTATCTCTAAATGCATATTCCATTTATTTATAGGAGGTTTTTATTGCTCTCTCTAAAATATCTCTTAGTGAAGAACACCCAGAAAAATTAAGTATATCAATGGGTCCAATTTATGTTTGGGTAGATTTGAGTGGTAGGAGAAACTGTAGGATGTTTGTATTGCATTGTTGCAGTTTTGTTGGGCAGATGATAGTGATGTGTTTGATAAGTATTTTTTATTTCCATATGAGATTTAAAAATAGCTTTAGTAACATAGACACTGATTTATTCAGTTCAAGATGAGGATTAAAATGAAAGACCATGTGACTTTGTGTTACACAGGTAGGTTAAAAATATAGTTCCCCCTCATTATCTGCCTATATATGGCACTTATCATTATGCAAACGATGGTGTCAATCACTGCCTGTGATAGTGACAGTCAATATTTATTGACTAATATTTGGGGATTAAGGATTTGTTTTTAGGTCTCTTAATTCTCAGAAAAGTCTGAGGATCATGTAGTTTGAGATTCACTTACAGTTTAAACCTCAATTGATTTTTGCCCTTATATTTGAACTTTTTATTTTGCACTTAGAATAGTTTGAATCTCTTCAAAGGACTTAGGATAGTGTTGAGGCCACAGAAAACTACTGTCTGATTCTTAGATTATCAATATGTATTTGTAATTGCAAAATAGTTTCAACTTCATCATAACTGTTCCACACCTACTTGTTTGAGCATCATACATCGTTAAGGGTAGGTGATTTTACCCTCTTGACTAGACAGAAGAAACCTCAGCTTTATAGACATAGGAAACCCAATTTATTTTTTTGGAAACCCATTTTTTTTTTGTTTTTTTCCTACCTGGACTGGACTTTGTATTGTGCTGGCCAGTGCTTTCTATAACTTGTACATTTGCCTGGTAGCTAGATGAGCAGTCTAAAGGGAAATAAGAAAAAGCCAAAGGATTCTAGATGTGTTTTAGTTACTGTAGCCTCAGCTGCCATTGCTGCTTCAAAGCCCTTTGATTCTGTCCACTTCCACCCCTATCCTGCCACTTTTCTCCTGTTATCAGGACCCTGGTCTAGGTCTACAAACGTTTTTTGTTTGTTTGTTTTTTGGTCTTAGGGCTTGAACTCTGGGCCTGGGTGCTGTCCCTCAGCTCTTCAGCTCAAGGCAAGCGCTCTACCATTTAAGCCACAGTACCACTTCCAGTTTTCTGCTCGTTTATTTGAGATAAGAGTCTCATGGACTTTCCTGCTCAGGCAGGCTGTGAACCGTGATCCTCAGATCTCAGCCTTCTGAGTAGCTAGGATTACAGGCGTGAGCCACCAGCACCTGGCTTGGTTTGTTTTTTGAAGGTAGAGATTCATGAACTTTTCTGGCTGGACTGGCCTGGCATTGTGATCCTCTGAATCTCAGCCTCTTGTAGTTAGGATCATAGGTAGGAGCCATTTGCACCGCCAGGGCATTTATTCTGGTGCGCATATGCATACGTCTCTGTCTCTATGCCTCTGTCTGTCTCTTATCTGTTTCTCTCTGTCTCTTTCTTTTTCTCTTTTGGGTTATAACCCAGGGCAGGGCCTACTTCTTTCTACCCTTTGCAGATGTCCACAGTGCCTACCATACAGTACCTAGATAAGTATTTGTTGAACTAATGAGTTAGTGGGGACCTTGGAAGACAAGAAAGAAGGGAGATAATCAGAAGGAATAACATCATTTCAGCTAAGAACAGGAGGAGGTGATGCTTGGTGTAGTAAACTGCCAGCACTCAGGAGGCTGGGGTAGAAGATTATGAATTAGAGACTGATTAATCAGTCTCAAAAGACCAAAAAAAGCCCCCAAACAACAACAACAAAAAAACCAAACCAAAACCCCACAAACCAAACAAAGGAAAAAATGAAGAGAAGGAGGTGAGAGTATTTTAAAATTGTAAAGCCTCCAGGACAAAGATGACAGAGAAGGGGTTTGGCTGGAGGCAGATTGCCTGGCAGAACCCCAGAGGCTCTGTGGGAACGCTCAGGAATGCATAGTGAGGGAAAGGAGAGGACCCCAGGGGACGGTGGGGCTGGGTGGGAATGTCCCAGGAAACATTCCCTGGAAATTCTCCCACCTGGGAATTGAAGCAGGCAGACTAGCTTCCAGCTCTATTCATGTGTTCCCATCACAGAAGAAAGGCATTTCCTCAAGCGAACATGTCTACCGTAACATCCTAAATTCTATCCATGCCTCTTGCTGCCCATCCTGTTTTTTAGGTAGGAATCTGAGGTGTCTGTTCCGTGTCCGGTCAATGTTCAGCTCAGGGCCAGGTGGGAGTTTTCTTCTTTTACCAGCACTGAGATGATTTCAACCAATGTCACTGAAGGATATTCTTTCACAAAGCATGCACGCTTTTCTGGCATGCTTGCCCATCCCCTTCTTAATCATAGGGGAGAATCAGTATTCTCTGTCTAAAGACTTGTGAGCAGGATGTTGGGGCGGGGATTGCCAGGGCCTGCAGTCTTGTACCTATTCCAGCTGTGTGCTTCCCACCTCCTGTCCAGCCTGGCTCCTCCCCAAGGCGGCCTTTGAGTCAGCACTTTGTGCCTGGTTTTTGCAAGAGTGGAAGGGAATTAAATGATTCGGAGGGTCTGTGTTTTCAATCTGTATGTGAAATGTACATCCCTTGCCTATGGCATAAGCATGAAGTTTAAAGGAGATTTTCAAGGGAGAGCTGAGATATTGCTTTTCCCATGGGTTATTTGTGTTGTCGCTTAAAGCTACCTCGGAAAGTCCCACAAATTGAATAGGGGAATCCATTCCAGGGTGGGATTTGGTACTAGTGATACAGATAGAGAACAGGGAGAAATGTAAAGAAAGGTCTTCTGCCACTCTGGTGTGTTGTCTTAACAAGGATTAGCTTTAGTCCTTCCAAATCTCCTAGCTGGCAAAAACTTACCCCCACATAGGTCTAGACTTGGTTTTGCTGCCTGAATCTGTGTTTCCCTTACATTGCTTGTTTTTATCACACTGTAACCACATGCCAGTTTCCATCCAACTTTTTTTTTTTTTTTGGGTCTGGTCGTGGGACCTGAACTTTGGGCCTGGGCGCTGTCCCTCAGCTCTTCAGCTCAAGGCTAGCGCTCTACCACTTGAGCCACAGTACCACCTCCGGCTTTTTTCTTTTTGCTTATGTGGTGCTGAGGAATCAAACCCAGGGCCTCATGCAGGCAAGGCAAGCGCTCTACCACTGAGCTACCTTCCCAGCCCCCAACTTTTTTTTTTTTTTTTTGCTGGCCCTGGGGCTTGAACTCAGGGCTCGGATGCTGTCCCTGAGCTTCTTGTTCACAGGGCTAGCACTTTACCACTTGAGCTACAGCACCACTTTTTCTGAGTAGTTTATTGGAGATAAGACTCTCAAGAAGTTTTCTTCCACACTGGCTTCAAACCACGAAGCTCCTGAGTAGGTAGGATTACAGGCAGGAGCCACCAGCACTGGACTTCAACATTTTTCATTCTATTTAGATTTCTTGATTCTTCCTCTCTCTATTTGGTTTAGATGTACAGTGTTCCTTGCCAGTTCCTCCCTTTAGTGGATGTGACTGTCCTTGGGAGACTTAATAGCTGTCTGGAGCCAGGCTAAAGGAAACTAAATACCATTTTCCAACTTCCTCAACTGGCATATCAGGTGCATTGACAAGGGTTGCCTGAGAATGAGGCTAATAAAGCAGTGATGGCAGCTATGGGCTTAGGATAACGCAATAGCAGTGTTGGAAACATTTACCACATTCACAGTAGAAACTCCTGCTACCAGGCTTTATTCACTAGACCTGGTCCCCAAGGACACTGACTGAGACTCGCAGGATGTGGCCTAGGGCTCCTTACGCCCCCTAGGGTCCTGCAGGTGTACTGTCAGCACAGGTCTGTGCTGGAAGTGGGTCTGAACTGATTTGGTTCAGAAGTCAAGGCATGTTTTGTTGCTGTAACTGAAGTGAACTGATAAGAAAATCAAGGACACATTGTAGGTTATTGCAAAGTTAGTGGGAGGTAGTGGAGGATGTAGCCAAAAAAGGGCTTGCAGAGGGATGGGAAAAAATAGGAGGAAAAGGGAATTGTACAACATGACGTACCAGAAGAAAATTTTTTGTAATTGTTTTATGATACCATAATTGTTTCACACTTGTATTCACAGGCTCTTTGGGCTCTTTTCCAAAAGCTGACCACGAAGTTTTTTTTTTTTTTAAACCAGTGTAAGCGCAAACAGGATATTGTATTTATTTGACTTTCATGTTTTTAGGAATGAAGGTAACATGCATTTTAGAGAAGACAGAAAGCAATTTTAATGCATAAACTGTATATAATCTATTATGAAATTTCAAGATGACATACATAAAAGTTAACTAGCTGAACTGAGCCATAGGTATTCCAGGATGCTTTTGCTGTTTAGTCCTTCAGAGATGTAAGATTTCTACCATACCTTATTTTATTAAGTATATTGATTAAAATCAAGGATCTAGGTTTAATCTGGATTAGACACTCATTAGTTGTATGATTTTGGCTTTGGTTTCTGAAAATATGAAGTGGGGAGTATAGTCAAGTATATTTGTAGCAATAGTGATATGAAGTGCTTGGCACATAGTAAATGCTCAATAAGTAGCTTTTACTATTTTTCTCTACAGCTGAAATACATATTCTACTCTAATTTAGTGAACATACACATACTTTATTTTAATGTAAACTATTCTAGAAGTAAACAAACACATTGGAGTAGGGGGAAATATTAATTCATGGTATTTTTTTCATTTAGTGTTTTTTTTTTTTTCAGTCCTGCCTGGGACTTGACTCTAGGCCTGGGAATTGTCCCTGGGCTTCTTTAGCTCAAGGCCCATGCTCTACCATCTCAGCCACAGTTCTACTTCTGGCTTTTTGGGCAAGTTATTGGAAATAAGAGTCTCATGGACTTTCCTGTCCAGGCTGGCTTTGTATTGTGATCCTCAGATCTCAGTTTCCTGTGTTGCTAGGATTATAGGCATGAATCACCTATACTGGGTCATTTAGGGTATTTTTTTTTGTGTGTGTGCCAGTCCTGGAGGCTTGAATTCAGACCTGGATGCTGTACCTGAGCTTCTTTTGCTCAAGGCCTGTGCTCTACCATTTGAGCCACAGTTCTACTTCTGGCTTTTTTGGTAACTTAGTAAAGGTAACAGATAATAGTCTCACAGATTTTCCTGCTGGGCTGGATTTGAACTGTGATACTTATATCTCAGTCTTCTGAGTAGCTAGGATTGCAGGTGTGAGCCACAGGTGCCCGGTCATTTAGTGTATTAAAAATAATTATATTATTAAAGTGCTGTACAGAGAGGCTACCATTTCATAAGCTAGCTAATCAGCACAATTCTTTTTGGACAATGTCACCCCTTCCTCTGCTTTCCCTCTTGAGTTTTTTCCCCTCCCATCCCTTGTCCACAAAGTTGTAGGATTTTGTGTGTGTGTGTGTGTGTTGGTTGTGGGGCTTGAACTCTGGGCCTGGGTGCTGTCACTGTGCTCTTCAGCTCAAGGCAAGCGCTCTACTGCTTGAGCCACAGCGCCACTTCCGGTTTTCTAGTGGTTTATTGGAGATAAGAGTCTCACGGACTTTCCTGCCTGGGCTGGCTTTGAACTGCTATCCTGAGATCTCAACCTCCTCAGTAGCTAGGATTACAGGCATGAGCCACTGGCGCCTAGCTAGTTGTGGGATTTTTATTTGAGGATTTTGTAGTTTTCTTTTTTCTTGAGCTAGGCAATGTTGGTTTTTATTTGAGGATTTTGTAGGGTTTTCTATTTTGTTTTTAGAGCTAGGCAGCTGGTGGTTCAGGAGGCCGGGACCTGTAGTAACTCATTTGGAAGGAAATCCAGACAGAAAAACCCAAATGCCAAATGCCAGACTAAAGATGTGGCTCAACTGTTAAAGCAACAGCACTGAGAAAGAAAAGCTGAGATCTTGAGCCCTTAGTACTGGCACCAAAAAAAAACACAATGTAGTCCTGAGTCTGATTCAAAAGATAATGAGCTCAACAGAGACAGTAGAGGCCTCATAAATATATGTAGAATCTGAATTGTCCACTGAGTCTTGCAAATGTGCTTTCAGGATGTTGTTCTAGGGTTAGGATTAGAGATACTATTTGTGGAGCCCAGTGCAAAATGAAAATACTGATTTCCTTGTTCACAAATTCTTTAAGAATTACAAATAATGGTCAATTAAATAATATTCATTTATTCAGAATTCAAGCAACCTTTACTGATGCTGTAAAGGGGAAGAAAAACTGATTACTAATCATTTACGTGATGCAATGGAACAGTTCTTGCCTTGCAGAATAATAGTTTTTCAAAGGTTTATTAGCGGGGCTGGGAATATGGCTTAGCGGTGGGGTGCTTGCCTAGCATGCATGAAGCCCTGGGTTTGATTCCTCAGTACCACATACACAGAAAAGGCCAGAAGTGTCTCTGTGTCTCAAGTGGTAGAGGGCCAGCCTTGAGCAAAAGAGCTCGGGGATAGTGCCCAAGCCCTGAGTTCAAGCCCCAGGACTGCAAACAAAAACAAAAAAACAAGAAATCTTTATTAGACAATCAGTAATGAGCTAAAAAAGAAAGAGAGAAAGAATTAGGAGATGGTGATGGAAGAGTATTAAATGAAGGGTAACAGTGAAGGTCACATCCTTAAGAACCAGCCCTGTCTGACAGCTTAGCTCAGTTTGGCACACAGCATTCAATAAAAACAGTTGTTGCATGAATAAATAGAGGTCTAATTACTTTTGAACTCCTTGAGGACTGGTTCATATTTCCTAAAAGTACCTTTTTATTTGGCTACAGTTTCGAATTTCCTTCTATTGTTCTCCATTGTGAGTTCCAGATTTTTATGGAACAGCAGATTCCTGGACATGATTTTGCAGCCTGAATCTTCCCAGGCTGAGCTACATTTTTGTCTATTCTTATGGACATGCAAAGAATGGCCACTTGGGGTCACTATACCAACAATACGGAAGCTAGAAGAGCTCCATTGTGACTGAGTATCTGAAATGAGAGTAGCTACAAACCACGGGAAGTGTTAGTTTATTCAGCAAAAGTACTTAACATTTTGCTGCAAGTCTATAATTATATTTCAAGGGTTCTAAAATCAATCCAAGTGGCTTATTCATGTAATCTTAGTTACTCAGGGAACTGACATCTAGTAGACTGTAGTTTGAGGCCAGCCAAAAGCAGAAAAGTTCCCTAGACTCCTTCTCTGAAATAACCATCAAAAAGCAGGGCAGTAGGCATGGCTCAAGAGGTAGAGTGCTAGTCTGCAAGTTTGAGACCAGATAATTTTTATGATCAAATGTCTGCTACAGTTTCCCAGGCATAGAGAAGTACCCTACTATCTCAGAGACAATGCTTTTACAACATAAATCTTAACAAAAAAACACATTTCTGGAGATTTACACTCATTTATTATAAAATAATGAGGTTCAGGTGCACAGAGCCCTAATGTGTAATTTTGTTGATGGTTAGAAAAAACAACATATGCATATATAATTATATATATGTATATAATTTTGTCAGAAAAGAAGCTAAGTTATTTCCTTATATGGCTTTCTGACAAATGTCTGGTAGGCCTAGTTTTCAACACTAGTATTGAGCTCTAGGTTCAATATTATACCTTTATTATCTGTTGGGCACCAGGGGCTTATACCTATAATCCTAGTTACTTAGGAGGCTACAATCTGAGGATAACAATTCAAAACCAGTAAAGGCAGGAAAATCTTATCTCTAATTAACCAGCAAAAGGCCAGAAATGGAGTTGTGGTTCAAATGGTAAGTGCCAGCTTTGAGTGAGAAAGCTAAAGGATAGTGCCCAGGCCCTGCTTTCAAGCCCCAGTACTGACATACCCTCCCTACCCTGAAATCTGTATCTATAAAGTCTCTTTTAGTCCCTACACTATTTGGTAAGCTAAAGACTCCTGTGTCATCTCCTGTTCACATCTGAATAAACTGGGCGTTCAGAAGTAACTCCCCTAGGCCAAACATCTAGTAAACAAGAGTTGGAATTTGACCCCAAGAAGTTAAATGTCTGACCAGGCTAGCTATCATCTACAGCCTCCTTTTGAGATTTCCTGAGAAAGGTTGATAGTTCCCTGAACAAAGTCTAAGTTGTTAGTAGACTAAGTTAAATTCTTTGTTGTTTCATATTGGACACAATGTAAACCCTGCTCTGACAACCTTCCTGATTTATTTTTCCCTCCTGGGAGTTCTGGAAAGAGATTTGGGGGGGAACCTTAAGAAGTTAATATCTATTGTCCCAGAATAACATGCATGTGAAATCTGTTCACGTGTTTGACAATCTCCAGCTTCCTCAGACAAGATGGATTATTAATCCCTTGGGTAGGCTGTTTTCTCTTCATTTATATATTTGTTATATCTATAACCATAATTAAAATCAACAGAGGGTGTGGCTTAATGGTATAGTGCTTACCTAGCAGGCTCCAGCACTGGGTCCAATTCACAACGAACCACACTTAATCATTTAGGGAATTTTTTTTCTTTTTTGTTTTTTTGTGCCAATACTGGGACTTGAACTCAGGACCTTAGCTTTTTCATTAAGGGTGGAGCTCTATCACTTGAATCCCAGCACTACTTCCAGCTTTTTTGGTATTTCATTGGAGATAGGAGTCTCATGAACTTTCTACTTAGTGTGGCTTCAAAACTCAGCCGTTCTGAGTAGTTAGGATTACAGGTGTGAACCACCAGCACTCTGCCAAACTGTTAAGTTCGTAGCAAAAACCATCAGGTAGTAACAAACCATCAGAAGTCACATAAAAGAAACAGCACAGTCCATTTCAGAAGGAGACTAGAATACTGCTATACTGGTACTGAGGATTCCTGTAGGCAGGTATTGGCATGGGCCTGATGCGAAGTGTGGGTAAGCAGGCCCGGCTTCCCAGGGCAGGGCATGTGGAAGTGGGTTTGGATGGATAATGTCAGGACTGAAGAGAAGGGAAAAGGGAAAAGTTATAATACTCAGGAAAGGAATACCCCTGCAGGAAATGCTAGCAACTAGGAAGCCAGCCTATGCCGCAGGCCCTGCTCTCCTTACCTTACCTTGCCTTATTTTACTCTTCAGTGCAGTGGATTCTGGGCGTGCTTATCCTTTGAGCTAAAATAGTCTGCTATTTCCTTTAGGGAGGACCAGATTTTTTATTCTCTTTGTAGGAGGAGATAAAAGTTATCCTTATTCTTCATGATTCAGTTTCTGACTCAGTTTTCAAAAGGAACTAACTTCCCACCCCACCTCCCTCTCATGAGAGGCAATCAGCCAGTGAAAAGTTTTGTTTTAAAAATTAATTAAAAACATTTTGTATGAACAGCCAAATCTCTACATATAGACTAGACTGATTATTTAAAAACAACAACAAATGACAGGACTGTAAAGCAGGTCCTGGAGGGGAGGAGGGCGAAGGGAGGTGAATGTGTCAAAATGCTTTTTAAGAAAATAGAACAGTGTAGCTGGGCGCTGGTGGCTCACGCCTGTAATCCTAGCTACTCAGGAGGCTGAGATCTGAGGATCGCGGTTCAAAGCCAGCCTGGGCAGGAGAGACCGTGAGACTCCTATCTCCAATAACCACCAGAAAAACCGGAAGTGGCGCCGTAGCTCAAGTGGTAGAGCGTTCGCCTTGAGCTGAAGAGCTGAGGGACAGCGCCCAGGCCCAGAGTTCAAGCCCAATGGTCGACCAAAAAAAAAAAAAAAGAAGAAAAGAAAATAGAACAGTGAAGCTTTTGAAAATTCCCTTTTGAAAAAGAAAAAGGGGAAGAACAGAGAGTGATGTAGGAGATGAGACTAATTAAGGTGCACTGTACACATGTCACATGTTTCCAGCCTAGGCAGCAAAGTCCTTGGGACTGTTACATCTAATTAACCACTAAAAAGCTATAAGTGGAGCTGTGGCTCAAGTGGTAAAGCACCAACCTTGAGTGAAAAAAGCTAAGGAACAGCACCCAGGCCTGAGTTCAAGTTCTAGTACTAGCAAAAAACAAGAATATGAGACAAGGGCTGGGAATGTGGCTCAGTGGTAGAGTGCTTGCCTAGCATGCATGAAGCTCTGGGTTTGATTCCTCAGTACCACATAAACAGAAAAAGCCGGAAGTGCCACTGTGGCTCAGGTGGTAGAGTGTTAGCTATGAGCAAAAGCAGCTCACGGACAGTGCCCAGGTCCTAAGTTCAAACCCCAGGAATGGCAAAAAAGAAAAAGAATATGGGACAAAAAGGATATTGAAGATATGATTAAAGTAAAGGATCTTTCAATTAAAAATTATTCAGGATTACCAGGTTCAGTCTAATTTAATCATTCAGGTCCTCAAAGGCAAAGCTACTGCCGGGGTGCTGGTGGCTCACGCCTGTAATCTTAGCTACTCAGGAGGCTAAGATCTAAGGATCACGGTTCAAAGCTGGCCCAGGCAGGAAAAGTCTGTGAGACTCTTATCTCCAGTACACCACCAGAAAACCAGAAGTGGTGCTGTGGCTCAAGTGGTAGAGCGCTTGCCTTGAACTGAAGAGCACAGGGACAGCACCCAGGCCCAGAGCTCAAGCCCCATACCGACCAAAAAAAAAAAAAAAGGCAAAGTTACC
Organism: Dipodomys ordii; assembly: GCF_000151885.1. NCBI lineage: Eukaryota > Metazoa > Chordata > Mammalia > Rodentia > Heteromyidae > Dipodomys > Dipodomys ordii. Next base: position 1,504,614 of record NW_012267404.1, read on the forward strand.
ATTTATAGACTTGGTCAGAGTCAGAGGGAAATGTGCCTACAGAACAGTAGTCAAAGAGATGTAATGTTGCTAGCTTTGAACATGAATGAGGGGGGTAGGGATGGGGCACAAGCTAAGTAATCTAGAAGCTTGAAAAGCAAAGAAACAAATTCTTCTTTAAAATCTTCTGAAAGGAATACAGTTGTGCTAAGCCCTTATTTGTAACCCTGTAAGGCACACTTATAGTCTACAGAATTACAAGGTAATACTCTTGAGTTGTTTTAAGCCACCAAATTTGTTATAGCAAGAAAAAAAATACTCTGGGTGTGGATGGCTTGCGCCTGTAATCCCAGCTACTCAGGAGGCTGAGATCTGAGAAATGAGGGTCAAAGCCAGCCTAGTCAGGAAAGTCCAAGAGTCTCTTATCTCCAATTAAGCACTAGAAATGGTGCTATGCTTAAATGGTAAAGAGGTTGCCTTGAGCTGAAGAGCTGAGGGACAGCACTCAGGCCCAGAGTTCAAGCCCCACGACCGCAAAAGAAAGAATAGAAAATACATAATGGTCACTATTATACATGATGAGAACAGCAACATTAGGTGACTCTACTATAGTCATTTGCAAGTTATATATAAAGGGATTATTGTCTTGTCCAGTGTTGCATAGCTGTGCAGTGAACTTAACCTAGCAATAAAACACTTGAGTTCATGTTTTATACTTTTAAAGGCAATTCTACCTCGATTTTTGCTGTTGAGGAAGGAGCCTTCTCCTAGAGGCTAGAGGAAGAGAGTCAATCACACACCTGGTAGAGAAGGGTCTGGCTGACTCAGGGGAAGCTCAAAGTCCAGGACTTCTGGAGACCAGAAAACAATTGTCCCTCAGGCTGGGTTTGCATTTAGGCTCCTGATTAATCTTTCTCTATCCCTGCTTTGATCATGACAAACTGGTTCATGCTGTGTTCCATAAACTGGTTAAGCAGGACTCCTTTGCCCCACTGGCACCTTTGCTCCAGCCAACAGGCCCTCTTTCCACCTTGGCTGCCCACCCCTTTTCCAGAACGCTGACCTCTTCCCATCCTAGTTACTCCTACCTTGGGACCCTAGGGTGGGTTCAAGGATTTTGACACCCAAGTTAGATATGGTCCCAGGCCTCCTTTGTATCGTTGCACTCACCCGTTTTAAATTCTTGTTCTGGTTTTTCTGACGCTTATAATTAATTTACAAGTTGGCTAACGTCTGTGAACTTGTCTGGGGCAAGCGGAAACGAGTTCATTAGGATCAGGCATTATGATCGTCACCTCGAACTTTGATTCGTCCCTAAAAGAAATCTTAGGACCATGGCTTACTTTTCAAGAGAGCACATTTTTGGGTTTCCTGACTCCCCATTCCTAGAGTATATCGGGCCCTCGGGTCAAACGTTCCCAAACTTTTATTGCAGCTCAAGGGTGACTGTGGGTCACGTCTTCCTTACTATGGTACTCCCAGCGTGTAGAGGAGGGTCTGGCACACAGAACAAACACCGCCATGTTTACAGCTAAAGATGCAGGCAGTAGACAAGCTAGGGCTGGTGGCAGGGGTTGCCACGTTCTCCCCAACCCTTTTGGGCACCACTACCAGCTCCAACGGGCACTGGAATCCTTGTGAGTCGCGCGCCCACGCCACCACCTATCCTGCTAAGGCCCCACCCACTCACAGAGGCCCCGCCTTCAGGGCCCCTCGCCCCGCCCCTCCACGTTTGCGCCACCTGCCGCTCGCTCCCACGTTCCCCGCGGCCCCG
>NW_012267404.1:1507036-1539096 GCF_000151885.1 Dipodomys ordii
GGCAGCCGAGCCGCGCGCCAGTTCCGGACTGTACGCCGAGGCCTGCGCCTGTCGTGCCCGCGGCGGGTGTAGGTGGCCCGCCGTCCTGGAGGGGAAGGTGGCAGCTCGCGCCCAGCTGGCGGTCCTGGCGGGGCGTGGGAGAACTGAAATTGAGCGGGAGATGCCAGCGTCCTGGTCCCCAGCGTGGGCTGCGGAGGAGGAGCCGGGGACCCCGGAACGCCCTGGGGGAACCTGCGCGCCCTGGACGAGCTTAAGAGCAGCCTTTCCTTATTGAGGAATAGCATGTTTTGCATTTAATTTCTCCGTTTGTCTGGAGAGCAGATTTCCATCTGCTCTGTTTAAGAATAGTGCCAGGCAATGACTATTCCATGCCAGACTCAATACCTGCTGTCCTAGTAGAACAGTAGCCCGACATTGTACTGAGTCATTAGCTGAAGCCCCGGACAGTCCTCAGGAATAAGTTCTTTCACAGTGGGGATCATTTAGGAGACTTGAGACGGATGGTGCTTGATCCATAGCGTTTCTTCTTCATAGACCTCTTGCGAACGAAGCTCTGAGGTTTCTGCACCTGCAGATGACTTAGTACAAAGTGAAGTCAGCTCAAGTTGGATAAATTCACCTGGCCCCCAGAGCTAGATTGAACTCAAGGCCAGGACTTTTCTCAGCATTTTGCTAAAGATTGGTACTCTATCACTTGAGCCACATCTCCATTTCTAGCTTTTTGGTGAGAGTTGGAGATAAGAGTGTCATGGACTTTTCTTCTCCATCTAGCTTTGAACTGTGATCTTCTGAAATATAGTGACAGACTTTTGGGACCTTGACAGAGTATATACATCATGGAGTTACAGTTTTGTTCTCTTTTGCTGGGTTGTTGGGTCACCTTTCTTTGTTTAGTTTTTGTTAGTAAACCCCAGTGACTCATATTTAATATTTTGTCATATATATACATATATACCCACAGATACACTAAAAGTATACACACATCTATATGTATACATAATACACAAATATTATCATCTCATATACATAGAAAGCATCGCTAGCAGTTATTTTCTCTTGAACAGTATTTGAACTGCTTTTCTTCCTTTTTCTTTTTTTTTTTGGTCAGTCATGGGGCCTGAACTCTAGGCCTGGTCACTGTCCCTCAGCTCTTCAGCACAAGGCTAGTGCTCTACCACTTAAGTCATAGCACCACTTCCGTTTTTTTCTGCTTATGTGGTGCTGAGGAATGGAACCCAGGGACTCGTGCATGCAAGGCAAGCACTCTACCATCTGAGCCACCTTCCCAGCCCCTCTTCCATTTTTTTAAGGTTTCACTTATATGCCAGTTATTTTTTAAAATTTTAATTAATTTATTTTGGTACTAGTCCTGCTGGGGCTTGAACTCAGGTTCAAATTACTGTCCCTGAGCTTTTTGTGCTCAAGGCTAGTGCTCTATCACTTGAGCCACAACTCCACTTTTGACTTTTTGGTGATTAATTGGAGATAAGAGTCTCAAGAATTTTCCTGATCAGGCTTTGAACCATGATCCTCAGAGTAGTTAGGATTATAGGTGTGAGCCACCAGCAGTATATGGCTCAGTATATTTTATTAAGCTTCTATTTTGGAAATAGTTCAGGGTGTTTAAAGTTGGGCAAGGTGGTACACACCTGTAATGCTAGTATTTGGGAGGCCCAGGCAGGAGGATTGTTAAGGTCAGCTTGTGCTATGTAATAAGACCCTGTCTTAAAAAGAAATCACTATTTAAAAAAGTAGAATAGTGTAAAGAAGCACCATAAAGAAATTAGAAATTAGATTTTTTTTAAATAGAAGAAAATGAGAACACAAGCCAGTCATGGTGGTATGTGCACTTGGGAAGCTGAAGGGCAGGCAGATTGTGAGTTTGAGTCCAACCCAGACTATGTAACAAGACCCTGTTCAGACAACACCACCTCTCTACCACATATTATTTATGGGGTGCAGATACAGAGATATTATAGGCACTAAAGACCTATACTGGAAAAGAATGATTTCAGCTTCTCACTTAAGAAACTAGGATAGGAAGAACAAATGAAACCCAAATGAGTGGGAGATAATGAGGTTTAGGGACTGAGGGTTGAAAAACAGACAAAAAGTAATATTGCTAAGCTACTGGGGTGAAAAAAGATTCCCATTATCAGTAACAAGAATGAGAGACTTGGGGCTGGGAAGGTGGCTCAGTGGTAAAGCGCTTGCCTTGCATGCATGAGGCCCTGGGTTCGATTCCTCAGCACCACATAAGCAAAAAGAAAAAAGCTGGAAGTGGTGGTGTGGCTCAAGTGGTAGAGCGCTAGCCTTGAGCTGAAGAGCTGAGGGACAGCGCCAAGGCCCTGAGTGCAGGCCCCACGACTGGACCCCCCCCAAAAATGTTAAAGTAGATAATAAATACTATGAAGAACTTGTTGTCACTTTTGACTATTTAACAGAAATGTATAAATTCATTGTAGGATACAGGAAATCAAAGTTCATTTAAGAAGAAATGTGTGTAAATAACCCTGTAGCAAGTAAAAAATGGAAATTGCTGTTAAAAATTACTTCTCATGCTGAGCCTGTTACTCAAGCCTGTTATCTTAACTACTCATGAGGCTGATAGCTGAGGATTGCAGTTTGAAGCTAGTCTGAGTAGGAAAGTCCATGAGACTCTTATCTCCAACTGACCAGGAAAAAGCTGGAAGTAGAGCTGTGGCTCAAGTGGTAGAGTGCCAGCCTTGAGCAAAAAGCCATCAGACAGCGCTCAGGGCCTGAGTTCAAACCCCAGTATAGGAGAGGTGGAGGAGAGAAAGAATAACCCACAGAGTTGGAACAAACTGGGAGAAAACATTTGTAGATCATATAAATTGATAAAAATTGCATCTGGAATGTATAGGAGTCTTTGAGGCAAAGTTATAAAACAGGTAACTAAAAAAATGGATACGTGAGTTGACTAGACATTTCACAAAAGAAAGTATACAGAGGACCTAAACACACGGAAAGGTATTTAACATATTGTTTAGAAAAGCAAATAAATCACACTATTGGAATGTCAAATACATAGAAGACTGTAACATATTGATGGGAATACAGAACTGGATCTCTCAATCCCTGGTGTTAGAATTTCATATACTGTATATTGTTAACCAAGTTAAAGAAGTTTCCTTCTATTCTTTTTGATTTTTTTTCAATTATGAAGGAGTATTGAATTTTATTAGATACTTTTTCTGTACCTGAGGATATCAAATGGCCTTTTGTCCCTGATTGTATTGTTATTCATTCACTTGAGATGATCATGTGGTTCTCCTTACTCTTCTTTGATACTGTATGTGATATATTACATTGATTGATTTTCTTTTATCCTTTTATGATTTTTTTTGAAAAAATTAGTATATATTAGTGTACAAGGTAGGGGCTTCATTGTGATATTGCCCTACATGAATATAATGCCATGATGACCCCCCCCCTTCCCTCCCTTCCCCTTCCCAGGGGAGCAAGCACTGATGTCCTTTTCTTACAATCCTAGTTACTCAAGAAAGTGAGAGCCAGAGGATCAGTGTCAGCCCGAAGCAAATCTGAGCATTTCCATCACCAAAATAACCAGCAAAAATTGGGCTAGAGGCATGGTTCAAATGGTACATTGACAAGCTGAGCAAGTAAGCTGAGCAGGTGTGAAGCTCTGAGTTCAAACCCCATTACCAGAGAAATAGGAAGAAAAATTTACTAAAGTCCTCTTTTTTTTTTCTTTTTCTTTATTTGGTTGGTTGTGGGGCTTTAACTCAGAGCCTGGCTGCTGTCCCTGAGCTGTTTTGCTCAAGGCTAGCACTCTACCACTTTGAGCCATAGCTTCACTTCTGGTTTTCGGGTGGTTAATTGGAGATAAGAGATTCACAGGGAATTTTCTGTCTGGGCTGTCTTTGAATCCTGAGACTCAGATCTCAATCTCCTGAGTAGCATTACACCAGTGCCTGGCTCAAGTCTTTTTATTAATCACCTTTAGTATCTTCTTAAATCGGTAGTATTTGTTTTATGAAAGTTTTCTTCACATTTTTAACTATATAAATATTAATATTACATCTTTGTTTTGAAAAATACCTTTTTAGACTACTTCATTTGTAGTTTCTGGCACAATAAAATACATGTTGTAAATACAAAGCTCAGTTAATTTTGCTTTTGTTTCCCATGATGAATAATGTTCTTTTTCTTTTCTCTTTTCTTTTCTTTGTCGGCCATGGGGCTTGGACTCTGGGCCTGGGCGCTATCCCTGAGCTCTTCAGCTCAAGGTGAACGCTCTACCACTTGAACCACAGTACTATTTCCAGTTTCCTGGTGGTTAATTGGAGATAAGAGGTCTCACGACCTTTCCTGCCCAGGCTGGCTTTGAACCGCGATCCACAGATCTCAGCCTCCTGAGTAGCTAGGATTACAGGCATGAGCCACTAGTACCTGGCCTGTTCTTTTTCTTACATTTCTGAAAAGCTAACCTTTCAGCAAGTTTCTCTTGTAGGTTATAGTAGTCCTCTCAAAGACTTTAGGATGTATAGTTCATCTTTTAAGCTATGTAGCAAAATACATATTTGATGTGCTTTAGACAGTGTGATATTTTTAATTTTTCTAAAATCTTCTAAGGAAGCATTTCTGCATTTATTAATCTACTTAAATATTGAAGCTTTCTGAATTAAATTTTATTTTATCCATTTTTCATCCTAGAGGATGAATAAATGTAAATGTATTGAGTGTTTCTGTTTATCTTTCTCATTTTTCTAAGTAGTACAAAGTCAACAGGAAGAGACATCTCTTTGGTCAGAAATGTAAAAACAGGAAGTAGGAAGTCTATTGCAAATCTGTGTTGCCTGATTACAAATTCAAGTTTCAACATAGAGGATGTTCATTAGCAAATGTGCTACACTGTTATCCGGAATTGTAGTGAGCATTAAATGTCATTACTGCAGAATGTCAACTCTAGTTATAGGAAGTAATGCTAACTAACAGACTTCAATCAGTTCTTCCTATTCATGGGTACAGGATACTATTGGTGAGAACAAGCAATAGAAATTGTCTCTAGTGGAAAAGTAGGGCAAGTAAAACTAAACATACAAAAATCAACGTTAGCCTGCAGATGGCAGTTATCAGAAACACAATGTCTGTCTCTTTTCTTTCTCAGCTAAGCATGATTTTTCTCCACCACTGTATTTTTTATTCAGCGCTAGTCTAGATTTATTTTATGTAACTCTCCTCTTCCTCTTTCTCATGGTGTGGTGTTGCCAAGGCTAATGTCAGTCCTTGAATCTGCGGGCAAGGACAGGGTTGTCAGTGATGAAGAGTGCAGTTGTGTACTTTTCTGGGGGAAAAGATCCATACTTTTCATCACAGAGAAGTGGTCTTGATATCTCAGGTCATAGCCTAAAAAAGACTTAAGAAATAGCTGTTGTAAGAGTGCAATAGAATTCATATTGACAACATATGTCCTTTATATAAGTCGTGCTGTGACTTAAAAATTGTTTGATAGGCTGGCGCCGGTGGCTCATGCCTTTAATCCTAGCTACTCAGGAGGCTGAGATCTGAGGATCCAGGTTCAAAGCCAGCCCTGTCAGAAAAGTCCATGAAACTCTTATCTCTAATTAACCACCAGAAAACTGGAAGTGGTGCTGTGGCTCAAGTGGTAGAGCGTTCAGCTGGAGCTGAAGAGCTCAGGAACCCAGGCCCAGAGTTCAAGCCCCATGGCTGAAAAAAAAATGTTTGATAGAGTGTTTTCAAAGGAATATGAGGAAGCATCTGCTATTTTATGAATGAAATATTTTTACGGGCAGATTAACAGAAAATATTTTGCAAACAAGAAATCTTTTTCAGGATTCTGAGAGAAAGTGTGCGTATGTGTGTGTTTCCCGGGGTTGTATAAGCTTCAGCTTCTCTTCAGTTAGACGATACATAGTTGATTTGGATACCCAACCAGTTTTAGGATACAAACTTTATCCTGAATTCTCTACTTAGCAGTTCAGTGTTACTGATGGCTTGAAAAAATTAAGTATATAAAATTAGATGGCATATCACCTTTATCATCAATATCATCATCATCATCATCATCATCATCATCATCAAGATTCTGCTGGATTCTTTCCATTTATTTATTTATTGTTTGTCTATTTGTCAGATGTAGCGCTTGAACCTGGTGCAATATATAGGATTGGAAGAGGCTCTACTGCTCTATCCAATGTTGTAGAAGGGTAACACTGCTCATAGAAAAGGTATATACTCCAGTTGAATTTGAGTACCTTTCTGGAGAGAAGACCCATGATTTTTATCATATCACAGAGGAGAGTCTTGTCGCACTAAGTCATAGCCCAAATTAAGATGAAGAATTATTGTTTTAAGAATTATAAGCCTGCTACAAATCAAGATGGTATGTTAGTGGTTTCCAGGCACAGTTGGCAAATTATCAGTGTCTGAGTAGGTGTTTAGGCAGGATATATGGCAGACACTCTCCCTGCTGCATTGAAATGTAGGAGGTCATAGCTATGTTGAAGATTTTGAAGATGATCTCTGTGGCCTGAAGAGGTTGATTGCTGTATTTTACCTTTAACAGCTTCACAGTTTATTCAAGATGTGAAAACCTGTAGAAGATATGATTTTGAAAATCTGGTTTCTTCTAATTCTCTTCACCTAAGTGAAGGGCATCTTTATTCTTGCTTTGATCACATGAAATAGGTGCTAGGTGAATCTATCTATTGATTGATTGATCTCTATGTCTATTTTTGTCAGTCCTGGAGCTTACTCTCAGGGCCTGGGTGCTGTCAAGGCTAGTGCTCTACCACTTGAGCCATAGTGCCATTTCTAGCCTTTTCTGAGTAGTTTATTGAAGATGAGACTCATGGACTTTCCTGCACAGGCCGATTTTGAACCCCGACCCTCATATCTCAGCCTCCTGAGTAGCCAGGATTACAGGTGTGAGCCACCTGTGCCTGGCTTGGGTGAAATATTGATTGGTGCAGTTTTAAATATCAAGTTTGATGTGCAGAAGGCTTTGTCAGCAGTAGCATGTAGAAGGCAAAGAATAAAGAGCTGACAGGAGAGATTTCAACAAGTTCATGATTCTTTTCAAAATGTCTCATTGCATTTGTATTGCCAGATTATTTTTTTTGTTATGTACCTTTGAACTTTATTTCATGACACTTAAGCAAATGAAAAAAGTGCTTCATTCAAGCCAAAAAAGTTACGATATAATATGTGTTAACAACTACTCTTCATGTATACTTCCTGTGTTCTTTGCTTAAACTACGACATTCTAAATGCTTATTTCTCCACCTATTTAAGTATTGTTAGTGAATTTTATTTTTATTTCATTGTAGTTAAGTGTTATTTAGTTTAAGTATGAAAGTCACACCATGTATGTTTTGTGTGTTTGTGTGCTGGTATGGGGACTTTAACTCAATGCCTTGTACTCTTACTTGGGTTTTTTTCCACTCATGGCTGATGCTCCATCACTTGAGCCACGCTTTCACTACTATCACACCCCACTTTGATGCAGTAAAGGGAAATTTCTTTCTTTCTTTTTTTTCTTCTGTTGGTCATGGTGCCTGAACTCTGGGCCTGGGCCTCAGCTCTGTCCCTGAGCTCTTCAGTTCAAGGCTGACGTTCTACCACTTGAGCCACGGCGCTACTTCCAGCTTTTTCTGCTTATGTGGTACTGAGGAATCAAACCTGTGCGTGCAAGACAAGCACTCTATCAATGAGCCACCTTCCCAGCCCCAGAGAAATTAATTTCTGAAGGCCCCTTTTTGGTACAAGAGTGCCCTCTAGTGAAACTATTCCTTTTATTACGATTTCTAGTTCTTTGACAATACAATGAATTGTGAATTGAATACAAAAATGAAGGACATTTTCAGTTCTTCTTAGAAGATAAAATGTATGCCACATAATTGGAAATAAACTTGACGTAGTACACAAATAGATAAAAGGTAATGTATATATTTTATGTAGAAGAGCTAGTAAAAATCCTATGTAATAGGAAAGTTATCCAGTATGGCTATTGATAAAATTATCCTGAAGGAATGGTCTTGAGATGAAATTAAGATTCATATTAAGGCATATAGTAGGAAAAAGGCAGCGTGGGCATGAAAAAGTTTAGGACAGCGTCAAAGTGGATGAGGGCCAGAAGGGAAAAAATGTGAAAAAGGAGATTATTGAAAAGATTTTAGTACTATTTTAAGTGTTCTATACAAATGTTCAAATTATATTGCACTTGGAAACCTTGATTTCACTAGAGCTGAGTACGTATGGCCTATTTTTGTTACTCTAATAGATACCTGAAAAATATACAAAATTTATAAGCATATTATTTTGGCTCACAGTTTCAGAGGCTCCAGTCCATGGTGGTGCATCCTTGCTTTTAGATCTGTGATAAGACAACACATCATGTCACAAGTAGTGTAGCAAAACTGCTCACCTTATGGCCAGGATGCAAGAGAGAGGAGGAAAGAGCTAGAGTCTTTCTACCCCCTTCAAGACCTTCCACTAGGCCCACTTTCTAAAGGTTCTACCGCCTCCTAGTAGCACAATCCAGATAATAGCATGCTTGTCAGCTATTTGTTGTGGTTAAAATTATCTCAAGACTCATCTGAATTAGGTAGCCTTGATGGTTCAGTCACATTGCTGGCAGTTGGTGCAGCTTCATTGAGAATGCCTATAAATGACCTTTCTAGTGTATCATTTTTTAGTATAGTTTTCTTATGTGGTAGATGGCTTTCCTCAGAATGATTGTCTAAAGAAGTCTAAGTGGATGGTTGTATGACTTTTTCTCAACTCTACAGTCATATAGTACTCTTTCTTTCATATTCTACTGGTGGTCAAAATAGTCACAAGCCTGCCTGTATTCAAAGGAGTTACATACCTCACCTCTCAAATGAAGATGTGTCAAAAAATTTTAGACTTTGTTATGAGAATTAGGTTCAGTGTGGATACATTTTAATGATTTTAAAGAAAAATTATCCTCTGTTAAATTTGCTTCTGTGTCTCTGCTTGCTACACTTGATTTTCAGTTTCAAGTACATATTAACTTGTGCAATACTTAGCAAATATTGTTGGAAAGAGTCATTCTTTTTCTTTACTTGGCTTTTTAACTTTCCTGGAGTTATTTAATTTCTTATTTGCTCTTGGGTTACAGAGCATCAGGGAAACTTACCAGACAGTTTCTATTCATGCTTGCTGTATTTGATAAATGTTGGAAATGTTAGTAGTAATGCATATAACACTTTTATATTGGTCATTTTCTTCCTAGTTCATATTTCTAAGTAGTTATAGAAATATTTTCTCCCAAGATTGAGTGGCTATTTTGAACAAATCTTTTGTGCCTGTGGTGTCTTTTACTGTTGTGAAAAAGAATGGAATTTCAAAATGTGATTTTATGAGAAAATGGCCCTAAATGATCATCCATTTGCTATCTTTAATATTTCAGTGCATTCCTCATTACACAATTATTACTGAAAATTTGAATGCCTTAAATATATATGAAAAGAGTTAGCTGGATGTCAGTGCCTCACACCTGAAATCTTAACTACTCAGGAGGCTGAGATCTGAGGCTCATGGTTCGAAGCCAGCCTGTGCAGGAAAGTCCATGAGACTTTCATCTCTAATAAACTACTCAGAAGAAGTCAAAAGAGGCCTTATGGCTCAAGTGGTTAACTGCTAGCCTTGAGTACAAAGAGGCTCAGAGACAGTGCCCAGGCCCTGAGTTCAAGCCCAGGACAGTGGGGGGAAAAAGTTATGGTTATTGCAAGACTTTGTAGCTTCAGGGTTTCAAGTGGATGATAAATTGATATTGAAGTGACTACTTGATTGAAAGACTGGAGTTAACTCCCAATTCACAATAATGCAAAACTTTACCAGGAACAAGTAATCACTTAGGTAGGAATAAAGAAGATACCTAAATTCCTTGTTTCCAGAGATATACAGGAGGCACAAACTTTTGTATCTGGGCAAAGCAGCATCTCACTGAATGGATTTCATCATATTCTTGCCATGTAATTACCTTCTTCTCTGAATTTTACCGATGGCTAGCACCCAAATGCTAGACATGTTTTCGCATCACACACTGTGTCCTTTTGTGGTTATTTAACAAGCATATCGGTCCTATTAGAGAACACGGTATTCTAGGATGTCTAGCAAAGGAACTGTAATACTCCAAAAAATTATAAGAAATGGGAGGAAATGAGGATTAGTCACTTTGAGATTATGTTAACTTTCCTCAAAGTATTCACATTATTTTCATTAAAAACAACTTCTCTGCTGGGCATGGTGGCTCATGCCTGTAATCCTAGCTGCTCAGGAGGCTGAGATTTTAGGATTGCAGTTTGAAGCCAGATGGGAAGGAAAGTCTGTGAGACACCAGAAAATCAGAGGTGGCCCTGTGGCTCAAAGTGGTAGAGTGCTAGCCTTAAGCAAAAGAACTCAGGGACAGTCCCCAGACCTGGAATTCAAGCCCCAGGAGACCGACAAAACAAAACAATAAACGAAAAACAAACTTCTCTGGGAACTCAGGCATTTAATTTCTTCCCAGATGTTGTGACAACATAATCCTATATAATGAAGATACAATAAAAGAAAAATATACTGAAAATAGCCTAAAAACATTACGGTGTGCTCTATGTATGTATGTGTGTATGCATGTGTGTGCCAGTACTGGGCCTTTAACTCAGGGCCTGGTGCTGTCCTTGAGCTTTTTTGCCCATGCCTATACTAACCACTGGAGCCACAGGTCCAACTCTGGCTTTTTGGTAGTTAATTGGAGATAAGAGTCTCTTGGACTTCACTGTTTGTGCTGGCTGTGCATAGATCTCCACATTTCAGCCTCTTGAGTAGCTAGGATTACAGGTGTGAGCCCCCAGTACCCAACTCTATGATGTACTTTGTTTTTTGTTTTTGTTAGATTGTAGGGCCTGGGCACTGTCTCTCAGCTCTTCAGCTCAAGGCTAGCACTCTACAACTTGCGCTACAGTTCCATTTCTGGTTTTCTGAGTAGTTTATTGGCGATAAGGGTCTCATGGCCTTTCCTGCCGGGGCTGGCTTTGAACTACGATCCTCAGATCTGAGCCTCCTGAGTAGCTAGGATTAAGGCATGAGCCATCACCCAGCTATGATGTACTTTTTGAAGAAAAAAAATGAATATAATACCATAGTGAGAGTCCTATTTTCTTAATACCTTGAATGTTCTTTATTTTTCATCAGATTTTTTCTTACAAAAATAATACTGTACACTATGATTATTAAATTATTTTTTGTTTATATAATAACATTTGTCAAAAGTAGACTCAGATACTTAGTTAAGACATTTTATGATAAAAGTATTAATTTCTTTAACCATTTTAACCTTTTAATTTTAACGTACTTATTTTTATATTTTATTACCACTAGGTGGAGTCCTGTATACACAATTGAAAAGGCATTTGTGAAAGAAAATTTACTTTTTTAAATTTCATGAGCCTGACATTTTGGATGATCAAATATTATTACATAATATTGAACACTTTGCTCAAGTGTGTAAAACTTGATATAATGTAAATGAGTTTTGTTTGTACTTAAAGGTTTTGTAGCTGTGATTTTTACTATTTTAACACATATGTTCCTAGTTCCTGAAATTAAAATATGTAAATATGTAAATAAATCAGTAAAGCATAAACTACCTTTGCTTTAAAGTTTTTTCTTTTTAAAATTTTTGTAAAAAATTAAATTTTGTTATATATCATTAAATCTTGCAAGAAATAAGATTTATTGTGCTAAACTTTTTGAATTCTCCTACATTGATGTCATTACGTGTATTTGGAGTAGTAAGGTTCTACCTTAGTGATTGTAGTAATAGAAAATTAACCAATTTTCTAATGTTCAGTTTGCCAGTTCTGTTATATTTATAGGAACATAATTAGATTTTCTAATACATATTGTAAAATCCCGAGGGACATTTTGGAAGAAATAATTATTTTCATTAAAAGTATATTTTACTAAAAAATTAGAATGGTAATATATTTAGTACATTAATATATTACATAGGATATTATTGTTTATCAACATAGAATTCAAAGAATGAGTAGCCCCTGAACAGTAATTTTTTTTCCTGTCTTGCAAATCAGAATTTCAAAGAATAATGATAATCATTGAAAGGCAAAAAGGAAAAGTTTCAAGAGTTCTTCATTGATGGCAGATAAATTTGTTTTCTTTAACAATTTAGTTCTTCCTTATTTTGTTGCGTTTCTAACTTATTGCTGCCTAACAATTAGCAATGCCTCAGTTCTCATCTCCTTTTTCTGTCCATTGGTTGATTTCACCTGATGGATGCAGCAGTGCACATCAGGAATTCCTTGTTGAGTCATTCTCAATTGTTGATCTTCAAAGGTGATGCGTTTGGGTGCAGTACTGGTACTTTCTCCCTGCATTCCATGTTGTTTATCACTATTGCAAACTGACAAGTCTATAGAATTTAATAGCAACAGCAGTGGTGTTCTAGTCAGGTAAACCTGGAGTTAAATCTTGACTCTGTTTTTGATGTGACTTTTGATTTAAATCAGTTCTCCAAACTCCATTTGAAAAGTGGAGTGCTAACAGAATCTTTCATAAATTTGTAGGTAATGTTTAATGTGATAATGCATGTAAAGTACTGAAGATAGTAAATTTTTAGTGAATTGTTTGAAATTGTTACTTTTATGGTTTTATCATCATTAATCCAGAAGCAAGTCATGATTGCTCTATGGCCAGTTAAGTCACTATGGAGAATTATTTACTAGAACAGCACATTTTCTCTATTTTCTGCATATCCTTCTCCCTACATGATCTTTCTAAATCATCTCTGTTATTAAACATAGATCCTAACAGGAAACAAAGATTGATAATTTTAGCTTTGTAAACTGTCAAACTGTTTTTGCCTTCCCCTTTTCCAATAATCTGATATGTGTGTGTGTGTGTATCCCCTCCCTTCCTCCCTTCTGCCAGTTATCTACATATTGTCCACCTTATTACTAAATATCTAATTATTATTTTATTTTTTTTATGATGGATTAGGGCTTGAACTCCAGGCTTCACAGTCAAACTTGGCTTTCTTTGCTCATGGCTGGTATTTAGGCCATGTCTCCAGACTAGTTTTTTCAGGTTAACTTGAAATGTAGTATAACAGATTTTTCTGCCCTGGCTGGTTTTGAACAAAGATCTTGGTTTCAGCCTCCTGATTAGCTAGGATGACAGGTGTGAGCCACCAGTGACTATTGGACTACTTATTTTTTCATTGTTATAAGTAGATTAAATTGACTGTATATAGTGATTAGTTCCATTTTGAGTGTTTACTTGATTTTTAGATTTGTGCTACAATTATTAAAATGAGGGCGTTCTATGATCAACCCTTTTCAACTCCTTTTCTCTCTCTCTCTCTCTCTCTCTTTTTTGGTTTGGTCATTGGGCCTGAACTTTGGGCCTGAGTGCTACTTAGCTCTTCAGCTCAAGGTTAGTGCTCTGCCACTTGAGCCACAGGGCCATGTCCATCTTCTGTTTGTGTGGTGCTAAGGAATCGAACTCAGGGCCTCATGCATGCAAGGCAAGCACTCTACCACAGCTACTTTCCCAGCCCCAACCCTCCTTTCTCCCTCCCTCTTCTTCTTCCCCTTCTCCTCTCTCTTCATTCCCTCCCTCCTTCCTTTCCTCCTTTCCCTCCTTTCTTCCCTCTCCCCTTTCCCTCCATCCTTTCCCTCTTTCCCTTCCTCTTCTTCCTGGTTCCTCTCCATCTCTCCCAGTCCCCCTCTTTTCCCATTCTCCTTTATCCCTTCCTCCTTCTTTTTCTCTCTCCCTGCTCCCTCCTCTCTTTCTCTCCTATTCCCTCCCTCTCTTCCTCTCTTCCTCCTTCTCTCTCTTGGTCCTTCTTTCCCTCTCTTCCCTGTTTCCTTTTTCTTCCTTCTCTTTCTCTCAGAACTGAGAGTTAGACTTAGGATCTAACACTTGCTAGGCAAATACTCTACCAGTTCTGATAAGGGTCTCATGCTTTGCCCAGGCTAGCTTTGAACCATAATCCTCCTGTTCTTGCATCCCAGATAGCAGATATTATGGATATGTTTGGCCCACACTAGGAGTATCCTAAGTCCTTACTATGGTCAACATTTCATCATAAGATGAATTTTGGATTCTGGCACTTGCATGATACTTCAATACTTTTAGTATGTTTGTGGATTTTGATACTTACAAGCAAATTGAGAGAAAGAGTAGTATCTAGAGGAGAAGACATCAAAGGTCGGAGTCTCATTCTAGCTCCTAAAGAATTGGAGCTGGGTTGCTGCTCTATTTTGCTGTCTTCAGTGTTCTATTAAGTACTCACTGAGCTAAGACATGGAAGTTGACTTCAAGAAGTTTAAGGTATTGGGGGGAAATAAAATATCTAATATTGGGCTGGGAAGGTGGCTCAGTGGTAGAGCACTTGCCTTGCATGCATGAGGCCCTGGGTTCAATTCCTCAGCACCACATAAGCAGAAAAAAAAAGCCAGAAGTGGTGCTGTGGCTCAAGTGGTAGAGCACTAGCCTTGAGCTGAAGAGCTGAGGGGCAGCGCCCAGGCCCAGAGTTCAGGCCCACGACCGGGTCAAAAAAAAATCATCTAATATTCATGAAACATTTAAATTACAAAACAATAGATGATGACGTGAGAATAAAGGACTCTAAGATTGCCTATTCTTCAGATTAAAAGAGTATTTGGCATAGAATTGATTGATAAAGTTCTATGAAAAAAATGAAACTTGCACTGAACCTCAAACAATGAACAACAGATATAGAGGTATATTTTGAAAAGTCCCCAGAACTTCCCTCAGGTTAAAAAACTTGGGAGAGTGATTTAGAATATGAGAAAGCTATTTTATTCACAGTTATAGCAGAAGAATACAGATTAAAGTTAACAAACCTCAGTACTGCCAAAATAAGAACAAAAAAATTATTAATGGAAAAAACACATAAGGCAGAGTGGTAGGAGAGTTTCCCATGTGAGCTTTTAGATGTCTTTTCCCAGTGACATGATGTGGGGAGTACCTTTCTCAGCAGTGAAGTTTGTCAGCACTTAGAATCTTCATTTAGAGATGATCATTCAAGCCTTGAAGTCCAGGGTTTTTGTTAGGGTAGTGTGGTCATATATCTAAGACTAATTGTTCATGTAGACATGGCTAACTACCAACCATGCTGGTTTTAAGTTTTCAACTCCTCAAAAGCCGAAAGACCCAACCTCACCAATAAATGGACTGTTAAGTAAAGACATTTCCTAGGCAGGACAATCCAAAGACTTAACTTCCAGGAGTCAGGGACAAGGTTTGTCCTTTATTGCATAGTGAATAGGGATGGGAACAGGTATTCTTTATGTAGAAATAGTTGGTCCTAAGATACAGTAAGTAAATGTATGCCATGGAGAACACGATGGTAGCTTTGTATTTGGGAATATGAGCTCTAAAGCCAAACTTCATATTGCAGTTGTCACTCTCAAAGTATGGAATATATAGCATTAACATAATTATAATTTGTCATAAGTCAAGGATAAAAGCAATACTTTTTGGGCATGTGGTGAGGATTAAAGAGTTAGTATATAGTTAATAATTGTTCTGATTCATAGTAAATACTATTAGAAATCATGAGTTTCTTCATTCTGTAATTATTTATTCACACATTGATTGTTTTTAAGTCTTAGTATGTTAAAGATTTAGTTTTCACTTCTTGAGCCTTAGATCTTTATTTGTAGATAGCTAGTAATAAATGTAGAGGGCTTCTGTCTACTTTTTGTTGTTGTTTTTTTATAGTTGTTCAAGTGTAAGGTAAAACATAAAAACATTTCTGATATGCCATTCTACTTATGCTTTTAGTTTTTAGTTTTAATTCACCCATTATTAAGTATAATATAAACAAATAACATGAAACAGAAAAGACTTAAAAACTTCCTTTGCTTTTGGGAAACAGCTGGGAAGCAACAAGCCCTTCCTTTAAAAAAATATAGAAATGTTTTTCACAGTAGCTAATATGCACTGTTAACATTAACAATTCTGTTTGTAATCATAATATAGATGTATTTTTACTCTTTACAAAAATCAGATCTCCCGGTAAAAAGAGTATTTCATTATGTTAATCTTTAAGTTACATCACTAAAAATACACTGTATATAACACTTTCTAACCATTTGGACATTCTATTCAATAGGCTTTAACCAATAAATTTGAAGAGTTGCTCAGAAAAACAGCACTGTATCAATTGCAGTATGATTTGGTAGTTAGTATTCCTGTTTTTAGAAAAAAGGTGTTTTATTAATTGTTTGGCAGTACCTGGGTTTGAACTCAGGGCATTGTGCTCGCTATTGCTAAGTAGATCTTCTAAGACTTGAGCCATACCCCAGCCCATTTTGCTTTAGTTACTTTTCAAATAAAAGCTCTCATTCATAGCCAAGACTGTTCTAGGACATGATTCTCCTATTTACTCTTTATCTCAGAAGACAAATGTGTACTACTGCACCTAGTTTTTATTGATTAAGATAGAGTCATTTGAAATTTTGGCTTTAGTTATCTTCAAACTGTAATCTTCCCTATGTCTGGATCTCTGCCTCCTGAGCAGCTAGGATTACAGGCATGAGTCACTTCACCTGACTTCTTTTTTATTTTTTAAAATTGTTATTAAAAGGTGTTGTACAGTGGAGTTTCAGTTACATAACTCAGGTAATAAGTACATTTTTTTAATTGTAAAGGTGATGTACAGAGGAGTTATAGTTACATAAGTCTTCACCTGCCTTCTTTTAAAATATTAACATGTTTAAAAATAGTTATTTCTTTTAAATTTATTTTAAAATTATTCCTCCACTTAGTAATATTACCCAGCCCATTTATTCAGAGGTTAGATCGAGTTGCTAGATACATTGAGCTTAATAAAGAAAAAACTTTTGATGAATGGAAAAGTTAATTTTAGTTTTTTTATATACATACAGATCCGTGTATGATGACCAGCCAAATGCACACAAGAAGTTTATGGAAAAGTTAGATGCTTGTATCCGTAACCATGACAAGGAAATTGAAAAGATGTGCAATTTTCATCATCAGGGTTTTGTAGATGCTATTACAGAACTCCTTAAAGTAAGGACTGATGCAGAAAAACTGAAGGTAGGAAATGTATTAAATTCTGTCTCTATTCTCACTAAACTACACAACTATTATAGTACATATATGTCTTTTTTTTTTTTTTTTTTGGTCAGTTGTGGGGCTTGAACTCTGGGCCTGGGCACTGTCCCTGAGCTCTTCTGCTCAAGGCTAGCACTCTTCTACTTGAGCCACAGTGCCACTTCTGGCTTTTTCTGTTTATGTGCTGCTGAGGAAGCAGCACTCTACCATTGAGCCACCTTCCCAGCCCCATATGCTATTATTGAATGAGCTTTCAGGAAGTAAATTAGTATATGTATTTGAGAATGCTCTTTATGCTGTATTAACAAAGTTATCGTGCTAGTGTCAGGAGTAATTTTTTTCTACATCAAGTAATGCATGTATTAATAGAATTTCTTTCTCTGCATGGAAGACATACAATGAAAGTCCATATTTGCAGTTTTAACAATTTCTAATTGACAATACAATATTGATTGATAAAAAACTCTTCTAAAATGTTAAAAAAACTTCCTACAAATGATTTTATTCTCAAAACTGTTTAATTATATTGAAAATTTGTGGGTTTTACAGTAATGCAGAATTTTCTTGTAGAGAGTCTACCTTTTCTGCCATGCAGAGAAAGCTTTATTTTTTGAGATGTAGATTTGTTCACTTCACATATAAAATACATAATTGTAAGAATTGTCCTATTTATCTTTCTTCACATTTAAAGTGCTTAGCAGACAGAATTCTAATGTTATGATTAGAAAACCATTATATAAAGGATATTCAGATAACAAGAGACCAAATACAGCATCAATGAGGTCACTGAGCATCTTTGTTCAGAAATTAATGAGATTTTTAATAAACCAGAATGTGCTTCCTTACTGTGATGACCTAATGAGTCACTTAGTATGTGGGAAAATTTGAGGTTGAGCTTTGTCTGCACCTGCAGCATCAAAATGTTGCTGTGGATTGAGATTTTCGTGTTTGATGTTCATCAACCACCCAGTGTTTGCATTCAGCAAAGTATAAATGTTTAATTACCATAAAATGCAATCACCATTTCCTACAGACAATAAATGGCACATAGACCTCATTGAAGTTATCAAAAAGGGACCAGTGGTCAATTGGGTCAGTGATTTGAATTGTTTGACAGACTTAGAGAAGCAAGTAAAGTTCAAAAATCCTGAGTAAATTTGAGAAGTTTGCCACAGAATCTGTTAAAAAGAACTGTCATAAGTAATTGAAGTTAACAAAAGCCCTTTTCAATCAAAAGTTCAAGTTCAAGCTGTAGAGTTAATTTGAATTTGCATTTCTTTGTTCCAAGTTTCTCATGAAGTATGATCTGATTACAAGGGTGAGCAGTTACATCAGGGCAGTTTTATGCATGTTTGTCTAACTAAGGTGAAATTATTTTTAAGGTGCAAGTTACTGATACCAACCGAAGATTTCAAGATGCTGGAAAAGAGGTAAGGAAATGATAATTTGTGCACTCAATATATATCTATATATATATGCTATTTAAATTGTTTATGTAAAATTATGAACATGGCTTTCTTTCTTAAGGTAATAGTCCAAACAGAAGATATTATTCGATGTAGAATTCAGCAGAGGAATATTACAACTGTTGTAGAAAAATTGCAGTTATGCCTGCCAGGTGAGTTAAACTTATCTATCATGTGATTGATGTCTAGCTTGGTAAAATTATAATGTAATAATGCCATATTTTTCATTATGGGAGTTACAGATAGTGATTGTTTTCCAGCAAAGCCCATAATTACCTTTCCTCTTGTTCTCTTCCCTGAATCTCTGAGTTTATTTTACAGAACCCCTATTTGATTATCTGTCACATCAGTTTCCCAGATCAGCTTCTGTTTCCATTTCCTCTCTGCCTAATTTTCCATCTGTCCTTCACCTGCTGGCCTGTTTCCCCTACCTCCATTTTCCCCCCTCAGAATGCTTTCCTATAGGGAGAGTGTCTTTTGATTATATTTTCTCACCTTTGCCTAATTTGCCTAATTTTTTCTACCTCTAGTTTTCCATTGTTTTCTGTTTGTCACTTAGCAAGTTGGTTTTGATTTGCTCACAATGTCATTTTGCTGATAAGGTAAGAAAACATCAAAAGTGATAAGTCTTTGCCTTTTCCTCCCAGAAAACTAAGTCTTTTGAAAAGACTTAGTTTCTGGTCTCTCTGTTAGGGCTCAGATATTACTGGACAACACATAAATACTGAAGAAACTAGTAGTTTCTTTTTACCTGGATTTAATATACTTTAAGTTGAATGTATCCTGTTCAGATGGAATCAGGTATATGTCATTTTTCCCTTAATATTGTAAACTAATTAATTTCTGGCCCATGGAACCTAATCTGGAAAGCTGAATATTTTGTATAATACTTACATGACAAAAATTTAGCATTGGTAAAATACAAATCATATTATTAAAACTATCAGAATTTTTCATGGCTAAGACAATTGTATTGTTCTTGTCTCATGTATAAGAATAGCTTTTAAAAAATTATTTCATTTTATGTTATTGTAAAGATGCTGTACAGAGAGGTTGCAGTTACACGAGTAAGGTAATGAGTACATTTCTCTCGAGCATTGTTAGGGAATAGCTTTTTTTGAATCAATGAAAGTCTATTCAGTTTATCTGTGATAGACCTGGGCTACTGATAAATTATCTTTGAGTAAGTAAAGCACTTGCTCATTATGTTTTAAGGTTGAGAAACTTATTTCTTTATGATAATGGCTGATACCTCTGATAATATCAGATGCATTGTAATATCCAGTAGACAGCTTGAGTGCTTTGTACTTTACTATTCTGGATATTAAGCCTACAAGTTGAGTATGAGGGAATGACAAAGAGCTGAATGCAGGTTAATAGCCTCTTACTGGGCTATTTGAAATAGAGAAATAAAAGGTAGTAGATGTTAAGTTTGTGTTACTGCTTCTGTCTTTGCCTTGATGGCTGGACAGCGACTCGAGTTCATGTAAATATTGTGGTCTTCATTGCCTCATCCAGAACTACCTACTGTCTTCCATTAATCCTTCCATCTAATTAGCTATTCATTATGTTTTTTGTGTGTCAAACATTATGATAGCTATTAGAATCATAAAGGTGAAAAACGATACAGCTTTTGAAGTTATAATGTGAATCAAGACAAGTTTGTCACTAATTATAGAATCAATTCCTTCTTGAATTTGGAGGAATATAATAGGATATTAAGAATTAAAAGAACAAATAGTACCTTTTCTTGGGATATTAAGTTTACTTGCTGTTTTGAGGAAAGCATAATTTTTATGTAGAAATAATGTGGAATTAATGAAGTTAATGGAAGTTTACAGAATTATTGAGCTAAAACAGAAGAGTTCAAAGAACATTATGCTGTTAGCAGCAGGATCTGTCCCAGGTTCTATGTTCACTCTAATGCTTTTGTTTGAGAGAAATATCACAATGTGATAGAGGTATGCAGAGGGTCTTGTGATGCCATAGAGTTACAGCTGGTTCACTAAGCCACCAGTGAAGGTCTTACAGCTTTTAGACAAGTAAAAAATACCTTTGCAAACTTGGAGTGGTAGCCATATAACTAGAAAATCTGGAAAAAAAGTTTAGTCTATCCTTCAGATCTATGAAAATTTCATGAACCAGGAAGGATTTACTTACAAATTTTACGTTTTTGAAATTCTGCTAAGGTTAAAAGGCTTATGGCTCTTCCCCCCCACCTTCTCCCCTTCCCCCTCCCCCCCCCGGGGGTGGTACTAGGGCTTGAACTCTGGACCTGGGCACTGTCCTTTCTTTTGCTTCTTTTGTTCAAGGCAAGTGCTCTGCCACTTGAGCCACAGCGCCACTTCTGGCTTTTTTGTTTTTGATAGAAATAGAGTCTCACTGAGTTTCCTGCCCAGGCTGGCTTCAAGCCATCATCCTCAGATCTCAGCCTCCTAAGTAGCAATGATTATAGGTGTTAGCCACCAGCGTCCAGCCCTCATGGCTTTTATGGTGACAGCATATTATTTTGCTGAAGTTAATGACAATTTTATTGAACAAATGCATTTCAGGGATTGTAGGAAGGATGAGATGAACAAAAATGTTTTGTTGGTTTATTTCTACCTTTGTTATATACTGTTAGCATTTGGTAAGTTTTGCTTTGTAGATGTGGTCTAAGTATTCCTGTCTAATTATTTATAAGATAGTTGTATTATTTTCTTTGCTATGTTACATCAAAACCAATAAATCTTACTGTCCCTCAGTTTTCCCTCTCAAATAACTAAGTCCAACTTCTATTTCCACTTCTGGGAAGAAATAATGAATTCTGAATAGCACAGTTAATTTCTGACTAGGATCAGCATATTATATAACTATATATAATATATTATAAATATTAATCTGGAAAGAAAAATATTTTAATTTATTGAAGCATTTAACAGTTTGTTTGAACATATCAGGCCAACTCGAAGGATAGAGAAAAACTAAAGAATTTGCAGTATAGTTTTGTCTGCTTTAACTTGCAATTTCTCAAAATGCTCTTTTTGTTTTTAAAGTTAAAATGTTATATTTTTTAAATACAGTGCTGGAAATGTACAGTAAGCTAAAAGAACAGATGAGTACAAAAAGGTGAGTTGGTTTCTTTCTTCTTGTTTTAGATATATAGTTTTTTTTATAATTAAAAGCACAGATAAACTTACTATTAAAGGGAATCATGTGAATTTTGCTTTCTGCCTCACAGTAACCTTTGTTCATGAAATTGACTTATCAGGATCATTAATAAAGAAAACAACAGTCATTTGTTTATGAATCCTTGTTTTTTTGTAAATACATCAAAAATTGAAATAGACAACCAAAGAGCAATTTTTTGTTAACTTACCAACATATAGTTAAGGCTAAGTGTATAATGTGAAGTAGAAACAGAATATAGGTAGTTCTATTTTGTCAGTCTAGGCTAGAGTAGTTTATATTCAGGTTTTTTTAATACAAATGAATAAAATAATACTAAAAAGCCAAAATAAATAAGGAACATTTCAACTAGGGAAGTAATGATTTTTTTCTTGGTTTATTCATAGCTACTTAATTATTACAACACTTACAGACAAATTTATTGTCAAGAGATTTGTGTATGCCCTGATGTCTATACTGTTACACATTGAATTTCTTTAGACTTTACCAGTTGGCACTAAGAAGTGGAATGTTCTATCATTTACCTATCCATCCATCTATCTACGTATCTACTGGGGTTTGAACTTAGAATCTTGAGCTTGCTTGACTTGCTTGATTGGATGACAGTCTACCACTTGAACTACATCTCCAGTCTGGCTTTTTGCTGGTAATTTGTAGATGGAGTCTTATGAACTTTTTGCCTGGGCTGGCTTTCAACTACTGTCCTCTAGATTTAACCTTTTGAGTGGTTACAGGTTTGAGCTACTGGTGCCTAGGCCCGGGTTTTTCTTTTATTAATAAACCCAGTGTCTTGTCTTCCCACCTTCCTTCCCTCCCTTCTTCTCTTCCTCCCTCTTTTCCTTCCTTCCTTTATTTCTTTCCTTCCTTCCTGCCCTCCTTCCATCCCTCTTTCTCTTATTTATTTTGCACAAGTATAAACCAAAAGATCCTTGTTATAGATGTTTATATTTTATTTAAAGACTCAAATAGTTTCATGTGTTTGTTGCAAATAAACAGGCCTTAGCTCCTCTAATTCCTATTTACTAGTTTTCTTTATAGGAGCAAAATCATTTACCTTTCAACTGATTATTTATAACTTCTATTATTGCTTTACCTTTTTTACTCTATTTCCTTTGCTGTCTTTTTTTCCCCCTCTCTTCCTCTTGCTGCCCCCTTTCCTCCCTCCTTCCTTTAATCTGTCATGCTCTCAATCTCCAGTGCTAAGTTTGAGGCATTTCAATTTTTTATTCTTTGTGATCTAACTTTTTTCTCTTTAGAACCTTCTCATTGTTTTCTGTGTTCTGTTTTTTATTGTTTGTTTATTTTTGTTTTTGTTTTTTTGCCAGTCCTGGGGATTGAACTCAAGGCCTGTGCGCTGTTCCTGAGCTTTTTTTGCTCAAGGTTAGCACCCTACCACTTGAGCCATGGTGCCACTTCTGGCTTTTTCTGTTTATGTGGTACTGAGGAACTGAACCCAGGGCTTCATGTATGCTAGACAAGCATTCTACCATTAAGCCACATTCCCAGCCCTGTATTTCTTATGGTATGTTTTTGTGTAGGTCTGTTCACTTCCATTTGTTGTAGGGATACCTTTTAACTTGGAAATTATCTTTTAACCTGTGCTTTGAACTCTACAAATTTCTATTGATATAAATTTTGCTTGGAGCATTGTGTAGTTACATTTCATAATTTAAAAAAGTATTTTGACCAGGCACTGATGGCTTACACCTGTGATCCTAGCTACTCAGGAGGCTGAGGTCTGAGAAAAGTCCCTGGGAGATGTTTATCCACAATTAATTGCTCACAAACCAGAAGTAAGCTGTGGCTCAAAGTGGTAGAGTGCTAGCCTTGAGCAAAAGAGTTCAGGCATAATGCCCAGGCCCTGAGTTCAAGCCCCACAACTAAAAAACAAAACAAAGTTTTAAGAGGGAAAAACTGGGAGAAAGCAAGGGAAGAGGTGATATTGTCCACAAAAAGAAGTACTCTTTACCTGACTTATGTAACTGTAACCCGTACATATATAATAACAATAAAAAAAGGAAAATAAAAAAGTATTTTGAGACAACATCTTAATATATATTGCCCAGCCTGGCTATCAGCATTAAATCCTTATTCTTCTGCTTTCTGGTAGCTGCAGTTAGAGTTCTTTGATACCACACCTGATCACACTTTTTTTTTTTTTTTGTCGGTCATGGGGCTTGAACTCTGGGCTTGGGCACTATCCCTGCACTCTTCAGCTCAAGGCGAGCTCTCTACCGCTTGAACCACAGTGCCACTTCCGGTTTTCTAGTGGTTTATTGGAGATGAGTCACACAGAGTTTCTTTCCTGGGCTGGCTTTGAACCACGATCCTCAGATCTCAATCTCCTGAGTAGCTAGGATTACAGGCATGAGCCACTGGTACCTGGCTTACACTTTTTTTTTTTTTGTCAGTCATGGGCCTGAACTCTGGGCCTGGGCGCTGTCCCTCAGCTCTTCAGCTCAAGGCTAGTGCTCTACCACTTGAGCCACAGTGGCACTCCCGGCTTTTTCTGCTTATGTGGTGCTGAGGAATTGAACCCAGGGCCTCATGCATGCAAAGCAAGCACTCTACCACTGAGCCACTTTCCGAGCCCTCACACTTTTTTTTTTATAATCACACATTTTTAATATGCTTTCATTGCTTTTAAGTTAAAAATATTTTCTAGTTTTTCTTGTAATCTTTTAAAGCTCTTAGGGTATTAAAGAAATTTTCTAGATATTGTAATAACTTTTTTCCCCTATACTTGGATTTAAAACTCAGGTTCTTACATTCTTTTTTTTTTTTGATCCGGTCGTGGGGCCTGAACTCAGGGCCTGGGTGCTGTCCCTCAGCTCTTCAGCTCAAGGCTAGCGCTCTACCACTTGAGCCACAACATCACTTCCGGCTTTTTTTTTTCTTTTTGCTTATGTGGTGCTGAGGAATCAAACTCAGGGCCTCATGCATGCAAGACAAGCACTCTAGCACTGAGCCACCTTCCCAGCCCGGTTCTTACATTCTTTAGGTAGATGTTCCACCACTTATGCCATATCCCAGCTCTATATATATTAATATATATTAATATGTTTATCACTGATTTCTAGATTGTGACCCTAAAAGGGCCAATGAACATACTCTGTGCAAATTTCAATTTTTAAGCATTTGTAAAGACTTTTTTAGCAGCTCAGTTTATGATCTATTTTAGTGAATATTTCATGTGTAGTTGAAGATACTGTATTTAGTGTTCTATAACTATCAATTAGGTTTTGTTTGTTGGTGTAATTCAGTCTTTATGTATCCTTGGAATTTTTTTAATGCCATTTGTACTAATGATGTATGTTAGCTGTACAAAAGTGGTGTTAAATTTTCAGCTACTATTATAGGTTTATCTGTTTTCCCTTAGCTCTTTCAGTTGTGCTTTATGTATTTTGAAGTGCTATTATTTGATGCATATGCATTTATAGTTTTTATATTCTTTTCATTTCTTAGTCTTTGTGTGTGTGTGTGTGTGTGTGTGTGTGTGTGTGTGTGTGTGTGTGTGTGTGTGTGTGCTGGTCCTGAGGCTTGAACTTAGGGTACCAGGAGCTCTCCCTGAACTTTTTTGTTCAAGGCTAGTACTCTGCCACCTGAACTAGAGCTCCACTTCTGGCTTTTTGGATAGTTAATTGGAGATAAGAGTCTCCTGGACTTTGCTGCCAAGGCTGGCTTGGAACCATGATCCTCAGCACTCAGCCTCCCACAGCCAGAATTAACCCACTGGCTGATAAGTTTTTTTTCAGTCATGGGGCTTGAACTCTGGACCTAGGAGCTGTCCTTGAGCTCTTCAGCTCAAGGCTAGAGCTCTACTACTTGAGCCATAATACCATTTCCGGTTTTCTGGTGGTTAATTGAAGATAAGAGTCTTGCCAATTTTCCTGCGGGGGCTGGCTTTGAGCAGAGATCCCCAGATCTCTGCTCAGGTGTGAGCCACTGGTACCCAGCTCGCTGGTTGATTTTTATATTCTTTTTATCTTGTCTTGTCTTTTCCTTCCCCTCCCTTTCCCTCCTCTCTTCTTCTCTCCCTTCTCTTCTCTTCTTTTCTCTTCTCTTCTTTACTTTTTTTTTGTTGTTGTTGGTCCTGGGGCTTGAACTTAGGGGCTGGGTGTTGTCCCTGAGCCTCTTTGTGCTCAAGGATAGCTGTATACAGCTTGAGCTGCAGTGCTACTGTTGGTTTTTTCTGAGTAGTTTATTGGAGATAAGTCTCATGGACTTTTCTGCCACAGCTGGCTTTGAACTGTGATCTTCAGATTCTCAGCCTCCTGAATAGCTAGGATTACAGGTATGAACCACTGGTGCCCGGCTCTGGAAAATGTTTCACATGGCTACATCAATGGCAAAACATAATTTTCTTCTGTCTTTCAAGGAGGCAGGAGAGCAGTTAACTGGTCACCTCAGCATTAAGGGCACATGATCCATTCTGTGAGTGGTTGAGAAGAATCAGGAATGATTGATTTGGCACGAGGCCTGGGGCTTAGTGGTAGAACACTTGTCTAATATGCATGAGATCTTAGGTTTGATACTAGCCCTGACCAGAAAAACAAAACAAAACAGAAGTCTCACCATTGTAATTTGGTTACTTCTAATGAGGAACGTTTAAATAAATTCTAAAGATATATTAAAGCTGAAAGCCTTAAAAAACAACTCCTTCCTTCCTTCCTTCCTTCCCTCTCTCCCTCCCTTCTTTCCTTTCTTTCTTTGGGTGGGGGTGTGGGGGGGTAACCTTTGCCTTTCTGATTCAGCTGGTACATGGTACAGAGCAGGTGAGGTTTCTCATGGTGGATGCTTTTTCTGGCTCTAGTTGTCTCAGAAAGACAGGTCCATACCTGTTTTCTTCCTCTGGAGGGCAGTATGCATTAGGCTGAAAACTTACCTTCTAAAAATGAGAGAGATGGCTGTTTATAGTTGTGGAATTTTTTGGCATGTTTTATAAATGGTTGCTGCCAACAGTATAATAATAATAATAATAATAATAATAATAGCAAAATGGTTAAATTAAACCATGCTGTTGTTACTATTATTGCTCTGGGCCATCTATTTGCTAGGCAAGCACTCTCTCTTGAGCCATATCTGTAGTGCTTTTGCCTGGGGGCTGCCTCAGAATGCAGTTCTCCTATCTCTGCCTCCCACTAAGTTTGTTTTTTGAAATATGGTTTTGATAGCTTTTTTCATCTTTACTGGCCTTGAACCATGATTCTTTTTTTTTTTGTTGTTGGTGGTAGGGCTTGAACTCTGGGCCTGGGCGCTGTCCTTCACCTCTTCAGCTCAAGGCTAGCATTCTACCACTTGAGCTACAGTGCCACTTCTGGTTTTCTGGTGGTTTATTGGAGATAAGAGTTTCACAGACTTTCCTGCCCGGGCTGGCTTTGAACTGCGATCCTCAGATCTCAGCCTCCTGAGTACCTAGGATTACAGGCGTGAGCCACTGATGCCCGGCTGAACCATGATTCTTGCATCTGCTTCCTGGTAGCTGATTATTTCTCTGGGTGAGATACAGGCAGAGTTGGGGTGAGAAGGAAGAGCAGCAGCATCTTGTGGGAAGATGCAGAGGGACATTGCAGGGGTTTGGTCCAGCAGCTTTTGTGTATAGAGATGTTCCTCTTTTGTGCATTTTAGTTTATCTTCCAAGTCAATTGTCTTTTTCAATTTGGCTACTGTTCTCTTAACAAATGCAGTATATGTCTGCCTCCTTGAGTTTATCAGTAAGAATCTTTATGTCTTTCTCATGTTTGTCTTCTTTTCTTTTGGGGGGGGGAATATCCGGTCGTGGGGCCTGAACTCTGGGCCTGGGCACTGCCCCTCAGCTCTTCAGCTCAAGGCTAGCGCTCTACCACTTGAGCCACAGTGCCATTTCCGGCTTTTTTCTTTTTGCTTATGTGGTGCTGAGGAATGGAACCCAGGGCCTCAGGCATGCAAGGCAAGCTCTCTACCACTGAGCCAACTTCCCAGCCCCGAGAGAACTTTTCTTCAGCAGCACTCACACACTTCAAGTTCTGGTTCATCAGTCTGATCTTATCTGTCCCTTAGCATTGGGACTATGTCAACTTAGCTTATTCCTTGGTGGGTTCCAAGTCTCCTTCAGTAACCACTAACTTGTATGCTACTTCTTCATACTTCTTATGTGCCTCTTCTACAATAGGCTTAACTTCTTTAAGCTGGAATTCCTGGAATTCGTCTTTTCTTCCTCTTGTAGGACTGTTTTCCTCAACCTTCATATTTGTTACTTATCAGCAGCTTTTCCACATCCCTCACCCTTTACAGGGCAGTGGCCAGGCTCTCTTGAGCATTGTCCAGCTCATCTTCAACCAACTGGATCCTATGGTTCAAAGAGGCCACTTGGCCACTTTAGCCTCAGACTGGTCTCAGTCTTGCTATTCCTCAGTTAACTACTGGAGGTAGTTGGCCCTCTCTCTTCTAAATAATCTGCTGCTGCAGAACCTTGATCTTGTGCTTCACCACCTTGATAATTCTCGTGATCCTGATAGCTGGGATGACAGGTACATACCACCACACCTGTGTTTTATTGGTGAAAATGAGGTCTTGTGCACTTTTTGCTTGGGCTGGCCTGGAATTGGGAAGTTAGGATTATAGGTATGAGCTATAGTGCTTAGCACTACTTAGTTTTTATATTCTTCCTTTCTGTTTTGAAGGGTTTAATGTTTCATTTTTTAATCTACTTATTAGTTGTATCTCTAGTTTTTTAGCAGCTGCTATATGGATTATAATATGAATGTTTGATTACTATCTTCCAATAATGGTATCATATTTCATGTTTTCTAGGAAACCATGGTACAGTTACATTTGTCCCTGCCTGTTGAGCTCTTCTATCATATATTTTATTTGTAACATATGCTATAATGGAGAATTAAATCTGTGCTAACCACTTCTTTGATGTGATAGTATGTGAGTCAATACTGTGGTAGGAGAAATAATATGAAATTATATGTTAAATAACAAAACATTATATATAACTCATAAATTACACAATACATTTAAGATGCTGTGATAATATTTGATGTTATAGAATTAGATGAAGTTAAATAAAGGAAATTTGTTAGTATAAGCTATGCATTTTCAGCCTGCAAATTTGTTTGTACTCTAGTAAATTAAAATAAATGTTAATTTTGATCATTTTGATTATTACTATAATTATTCCCATTTTGTTTTCTTCAGTTCTAGAGAATCAGACCCAGGGCCTGGTATATCCCAGTCAAATACTGCCACTGAGCTCTGCCTCCAGCTTCTGTGGCTCCATTTTGATAGGATTGTTAGAGTATTTATATTTATTTGTAAAATTAATGTGATAAGAACTTCTTTTAGAGTTTTCTTTTTAACTTCTCACAGGTATTATTCTGCCCTAAAAACTATGGAGC
Organism: Dipodomys ordii; assembly: GCF_000151885.1. Taxonomy (NCBI): domain Eukaryota; kingdom Metazoa; phylum Chordata; class Mammalia; order Rodentia; family Heteromyidae; genus Dipodomys; species Dipodomys ordii. The sequence goes on from NW_012267404.1 coordinate 1,536,198, forward strand.
AATTAGAGAATGTGTACTTTCCTCGCGTTAGTCAGTATCGCTTCTGCCAGCTGATGATAGATAACCTCCCTAAACTCCGTGAAGATATTAAAGAAATCTCCATGTCTGACCTTAAAGATTTTTTGGAAAGCATTCGAAAACATTCTGACAAAATAGGTGAAACAGCAATGAAGCAGGTAAGAAGAAACAGCTTTAATTTTATATTATTTAGTAATCTAAAATATAAAATGTCCAAGGTTTACTCTGTTAGGTTACATTTTTTTTCTTGTGCTTACTTAAATTCAGAGCCACATGTTCTCACTTGACTTTCTTTCTTGGAGCTATTGCTGTACCACCTGAGCCAAAAACATGATTGGCATTCAGCCCCAAAACATGATTTCTAGTGCCTCGTTTTTTTTCCTCTCAAGTATTATACACTAGAGTGGCTCTTATTTTCTTCTTTTGTTGTGCCAGAGTTTGAAGTCAGGGCCTCAAGTGGCTAGAGCTCTACCATTTAAGTTAGGCCTCCAATCCAGCTTTTTGACTATTTTAGACATGGAATCTCTCACCCTTTTCTGCCCAGGCTAGCTTTGAACCAAAATCTTCTAGATCTCAGCTTTCTGAGTAGTTAGGATTATAGATGTGAGTGACTGATGCTCAGATTTGTTTTATTTTTCTAGTTAAAGTAGTTTGTAAGAGACCATTGTTAAAGGAAATTAAAATTCAGTATTTTAACTGAACCTATTTTGAAACTTTTAAAAGATTATGAATCAAATAATCTCCAGTATATTTCTAATTGTATTAACATTTCGAGTCATATACTGTATAGTAATTTTTACTTTGTTATTGAGGTGAAAATTTTATATAACAAAGTTAACATTTATTTATTTATTTATTTTGGTGATACTAGGGTTGGAACTCAGGGCTTTGCACTTGCTAGGCCTGTGCTCTGCCATGTAAGCTACACTTCTAGACGTTTGTTCGGGTTATTTGATAGGGTCTAAATTTTGTTTTAGTGGCATGGACTTGCATCCATGATCCTCCTGTGTTTCCTGGTGTAGCTGGCATGAAAAGCATGGTTCATCATGCTTAGGTTTTTTTCTGTTGAGATAGGGTCTTATGAAGTTTTTTTGACTGGGCTTGCCTGTAATCATGATCTTCCTGATCTCAGCCTCCTGCATAGGTGGATAGCATCATGTGTCATCATCTCCAGCAATTGGTATTGATGGTGGTTCATGAACTTTTTTTCCCAGGCTGACCTCAAACCCTAATATTTCTAATATTCTGTTTTCTGAGTGGCTAGAATTTCAGACATGAATCCCCAGCTTATTTTGGTTTTTCTTTTGAAGATCAGCCTCAAATTCATGATCATCCTATTACAGCTCATAGGTATTGGAGTTACAGGTGACTTTCCACCATGCATGATTGCAAAATTAACTAATGTGAACAATTAGTTGCAATTAGTATAAATATTATATAACCATTGTTTTTGTCTAGTTGCAAATAATTTCCATCATTTTAAAGGAAACCCCCTAGCCATTAAGCAGTTGTTTCCCTTCCCTCCTGACTCACTTATAGATATAACTTATCTGTTATATCTATGGTATGCTTATTCTGGATATTATGTATAAGTGGAACTATATGTGAACCTTTTGTGTGTGGCTACTCTTCGTTGTTTTGCTGTGTTTAATAGTTTGTTCACTTTGAAGATGTACTAATTTTGAAAATTCTTAACCAAGATAAATTTACTTTAATAAAATTAGCAACCTATGCAATAAGATACGAGTTGTTATATATACTAATACTTTTTGAAATTGCTTTTTTTCAGTTGTAGTTACCTTGAAAGGCTCAGTTTTCAAATTACATTTTCATTCATTCATCTATTTTGGGCAGTGCTAAAGCTTGAAATCAGGATCTTCCACTTGATTGATAAAAACAAAAAAAAATTACTTCAAATGAACAAAAGCTACTTACCATCTGTTTTCTGTGGAATCCAGACCTCATATCATTTTTCTTTATACTGTGATGATGGGGAATATGGTTACACTGTGGGTAACAGAGTAGAAATAGAAATAGTCAAATTGTAGGTCAGTGAGTTAGAATTTCAATATCACATTAGTAGCCTAGAAAAAGTATACTCTGTCAGGCATCTTTGGCTCAGGCCTGTAATTCTAGCTACTCAGGAGTCTGAGATCTGAGGATCGCGATTCAAAGCCAGCCCAGGCAGAAAAGTCTGTGAGACTCTTATCTCCAATAAGCCACCAGAAAATCAGAAGTGGTGCTGTGGCTCCAGTGGTAGAGTGCCTGCCTTGAGCTAAAGAGCTGAGGGACCGCACCCAGGCCCCAGAGTTCAGGACCCACGACTGACAAAAAAAAAAAAAAGAAAAGAAAAGAAAGGAAAAGTATAAGAGAATAAGTATAAGAGAATAAGATTCTGGGTGCAGAAAACATGATTATTCTGAGAACTTTTGTTTTATTTGTTTTATAGATTAAAGCCCCACATTTTTAAAGGGAAATTTGCAGCCTTCACTATAAAAATTAGGAAAGAAAGTAAGTCTAAAATTAGTGATTTAAGTAATTGTTTCAAAAAGTTAAGGAGACAGAAAATTAAACTGAAAGAAAAAATAATAATAAAAATAGCAGAAATCTACATAATATAAGTCAGAGTAAAATAAGAATATGAAAAAAGCTAAAAGTTGATTCTTGTCCTTTTTTAAGTAAAATTGATAAATCTGTGTAAGACTGAAAAGGAAGAGAAAAAGCACAAATCATGAAGTAAAAAGGAGTCAGTTGCTACAGATTCTATACCTACATTAAAAATAAGAAAATAGGGGCTGGGAAGGTGGCTCAGTGGTAGAGTGCTTGCCTTGCATGCATGAGGCCCTGGGTTCGATTCCTCAGCACCACATAAGCAGAAAAA
>NW_012267404.1:1544081-1557720 GCF_000151885.1 Dipodomys ordii
AGATGAATGGATCAAGAAAATGTGGTATATATACACAATGGAATTCTATGCCTCCATCAGAAAGAATGACATTGCCCCATTTGTTAGGAAATGGAAAGGTGTGGAAAAAATGATCTTAAGTGAAGTAAGCCAGGCCCAAAGAAACATAGGTCCCATGTCTTCCCTTATTTGCAATATCTAGTATATGTCTGAGTCAAGCAGAAAAGTTCAGATAAGTTGATGTTAGGGAAATGAACCCTAAGATATGTATTCAAATGTTTTTTTTCCTTCATGCGATTGTTTCTAACACATTTATAAGATTATTTCTTTGTTGTTTTGTATGTCCCTCCCACAGTGTAACCCCTGCTTTCACTGTATTTGATGTTCGTATAATTTGTGGAGGGGAAGGGGAAAAACAAATCGTTTAAATAGGGATACAGGTGGACCCATTGCAACAATGAGATCTACAAGTCGTTATGTCGAAAACGAACTTTACAACTTTGGTGGGGGAGGGGTGAGAGGGAGGGGAGGATGGGAAGGGATGGGAAACAAAGGAGGAGGCTACAATGCTTGATAAGAAATGTACTCATTATCTTGCCCATGTAATTGCAACCCCTCTGTACATTATTTTCACAATAAAAAAAAAGAAAAAGGAGCTAAGATACAAAGATATAGAAAGTTTTTCAGTGAAATTAAAGCAGAAAACCTTCCAAATCTGAGAGCATCTAAAAACAATTGATATTTGAACCTTCAAGTAAATATGATCAGAAAAGAATCTTTCCACATTATATAATAGTTTAAATGAGAAGGGTACAAAATAAAGGAAAAATATTGGAACTACAAAGACAAACTCATTCCTAGCCCAGTACTCGTTTTTAATACAAATTTAGTATTTGGTTCACTCATAATCAGGATGTACGTTATACTTAAGCTGTTTGGATTAGTTAAGTACTGATTTTTTTTCCAAATAAATTTTTTATTACCTTTAGGTATTTGTACAAAGAAGTTCCTTTTCTACAAAACAGTATATGAGTACAAAGTGTCTGACAACATTGTTACCCATCTCTCTTAACCCATCCCTTCTCTAACTTTTTTTCTTTGAGATTAGGTGATTTCATAAATTTCACAGTAAGTACTGATTATAATCATTTGTCCCAAATGAAGAAAATATTTTAACACCTATGGCCTTAATCTCACTAATAAAAATTACAATATTTCATTAGAAAATACAACATTGAGGGGATAGGAATGTGGCTTAGTGGTAGAATGCTTGCCTAGTATTCATGAAGCCCTGGGTTCGATTCCTCAGTTCTGCATAAACAGAAAAAGCCAGAAGTGGCACTGTGGCTCAAGTGATAGAGTGCTAGCCTTGAGCAAAAGAAGCCCAGGCCCTGAGTTTAAGCCCCAGGACAGGCAAAAAAATAAGTAATTAAAAATAAAAATAAATAAAATACAACATTGGATACAAACAAATTAAGTTAGAAAAGATTATGTACAGGTAGTCATTCTTGGCAGGAAAAGAACAATGTGTTATTAGCAGTGTGTGTAGATGGGTATAGTTACATTTAAAAAAATTGTACTGTTGACTTTATTTTAGGGTGATGAAGAAACATTTGAAAATTATTACCGAAAGCAAAGAAAGAAACAAGCAAGACTAGTATTGCAACCGCAGTCAAATATGGTAAATATATGTGAATTTTTAATTACTTTGCTGCACTTTATTCTTTTACCTTGGTTTAATTTCTTCAGAGCATGTATTCATTTAACTACAAATATTTATTGAACACCTACCATTTTTAATAGTTGGGTTAGATGTCAAGGGTACAGCACAGAACTGTTAAGTCCCTTTTCTAATAAGCTAATGTTTCATTAAGGAAGATGTTGAAAAAAAATAGATAAAGAGCTGGGTGCTGGTGGCTCACACCTGTAATCTTAGCTACTCAGGAGGCTGAGATCTGAGGATCATGGTTCAAAGCCAACCCGGGCAGGAAAAGTCCATAAGACTTTTATCTCCAATAAACCCCTCAGAAAACCATAAGTAGAACTGTGGCTCAAGTGGTAGAACGCTAGCCTTAAGCTGAAGAGCTGAGTCACAGCATACAGACAGTGTACAGATAGTGTCCATGACCGACAATAAATAAATAAGGTCTGGGAATGTGGCTTAGTTGCAGAATGCTTGCCTAGCATGCATGAAGCCCTGGGTTTAATTCCTCAGCACCACATAAACAGAAAAGGCTGGAAGTGGTGCTGTGGCTCAAGTGGTAGAGTGCTAGCCTTGAGCAAAAGAAGCTCAAGGACAGTGCACAGGCCCTGAGTTCAAGTGTTTTATGTGTTATGCCTGAGAGGGATGCTATAGGACCTCTCAGAACACTCCAAGATCCTGCCTGTGAATTTCTCAACCATATATTAGTTTTAAGAGTGTCAAAATGAGCTGAACTTCTGGTGGTTCACACTTACAATACTAGCTACTCAGGAGGCTAAGATCTGAAGATCGAGGTTCAAAACTAGTCTAAGCATAAAAGTCCATGAAATTCTTACCTCTAGTTAACAACCAAAAAGCCAGAAGTGGTGCTGTTGTAGCTCAAGAGGTACAGCATCAGCCTTGATTGAAAGAACTAAGGGACAATGCCTAGGTTTTGAGTTCAAGCCTTCCTACAAGCACAGAAACATTAAAAAAAAAAACCAAAAGTACCAAGGGATAGAAAATATATTATTTTAAAATAAACATTTCAATGAAATATCTTGAGTACTGAATGAAAATAACTATCAACCTAAGATTCAGCATCTGATGAAAGAAGGGAAAACATATTTTTAGATAAAGGAATGGAGTTTATTATCAAAATACCATTACTTAAGAAATTCTGAAAGGAAAGGCTAAAATGAAAGGATACTGAATGGAAGATGGAAGATAGAGATGCAAGAAGTAACAAATAGTAACGAAAGTATAAATATGTAGGTAAATCTGTATTAACTGTAGGACATTTATTAATATATCTTTAAGATAGAATTAAAAAGCAATGATAACATTAACATTGGAATGAGATGGAAATGAATAAATATTAACCGTTCTACAGTATCTGAATTGTCCAGAACAACAGTAAAAACATTGACTAATGTTAGAGTTTAACTACTTAAGGATGTTTAATGTAGCTTTTAAAGTAACTAGTAAAAGGATAGATACCAAGAATAAACTTTATTGTGTTAGAGGAAAAAGTCCTAGAATGGTGAAAATAAATTTGCATCTTGGAGTTGATAAAAATGATCATTCTGAACCTATAGGTATTTGATAATGTTGATTTAAAATACTTAAGATAAATTACTATAAATACAAAAAAATGAAAAAATACACAAGTACTATGGATTTTTAAATATCTTAATATCTTGTAAACCAAGTAGAATGTCAGTAGTAATATAGAATATGTTTGATGAACTTGATCAAGTGAGATACAGACAATCCTGATGGACCAGTTGTTGAAAAATACTCTTTTCAAGAATGCATACAATTTTAGGTATTTTTATTACATAGTAGGTTAAATGTAGTTAGTATTGGGAAATACCAAACATTTTGTACTTTATAGACTACTTTTGTGATAAATACTACTTAGTATTATTTATTTTTGATGTATTGGGGATTAAACTAAGGTCTTCCTATTTGCTAGGCAATTGCTTTTCAGTTAAGCCATTTTCCAACCTCTTTTTGCTTTAGTTATTTTTTTTTGAATAGGGGTCTCTTGTTTATGCCCTAGCTGGCCACAGTCATGTTCCTCCTATTTTCATTTCTCATGTAGCTAGAATGATAGGTTCATACTCCACACCCAGCTATTACTGAGAAGAGAATCTTGCTAACTTTTTGCCTGAGCTGGCCTCAAACTATGATCCTTCAGTCTCCATCCCCCAAGTAGCTAGGATCACAGGCTTGAGCCTTTGTGTCCATCATGATCATGAAAAAGAAACAACAACACTTTTCCTTTCAAAACTGAAACTCAAATGTTTGAAAATTTGATCAAATTTTTGAAACATGTAAAATATACCATTTGAACTTATTGAAATATAAAGTATTTCATATGAATGATAGTAAGATGATCACATATTTTCATCTTTTGTCAAAATTATAAATATACAATGGTAGGTCATTTTAAGGAGCTTGACTTTTGTTATGAATAATATGAAAGGACATGAAAGGTTTTTGACAGAAGATAGAAAGTTCAGATTGCCATTTGAAAGTCATCATTTTGACAGTTTACATGAATTATTAGGTGTAGGTATAAGCCTGGAAGCTAGGGGAGATGAGGTAGAATAGTGATGTAAGGTAGAATAGAATTGCCCAAGTGAAAAATGATGGTAGTAGCTTCAGCTAGTCTGCTGAGAAGGAAGTTCTGAAATCTGATTTACTTTTAGGCTTGTTCATTGTCTATTTCAATTAAAATATACATTTTATCAGAGCAAGGGTATTCCTGTTACCTAAAAATGTGTGCAGCATGTACTAGGGATCTCAATAAATATTTGTTTATGAAGTTATGGTGACTTGGAACATTTATGTTGCTGGTGTTTATTGGTTTAAATTGATTTTTATTTTTTATTTAAAGCATGAAACAGTTGATGGCTATAGAAGATATTTCACTCAAATTGTAGGGTATGTATCTAATATAGAAGTAACTGTTATTAATTTTGTTACCATGTTAAATGTCAGAAATATTTTCAATTTGAGCTTTTTTATTTTTCAACACATGCTATGTTGGTAATTACTGTTTTAGGTTTTTTGTGGTGGAAGATCACATTTTACATGTGACCCAAGGATTAGTAACCAGGGCATACACTGATGAACTTTGGAACATGGCTCTCTCAAAGATAATTGCTGTCCTTAGAGCTCATTCAGTAAGTCACACAATTTATGTTACTAAAATTTTAATTCAGTTACATCAAGAACTTCAGAGCTGTATAGTGTCAAAGGAAAACTGTACTTCTGTCATTCTGCATTTGTTGTAATTGCTCAGATTTGGAAGTAGTAATCAAGACTTCCTTTGGTTTTATTAGACTGTGATTCTGTGTTGACTGGGGCTTCCCAAGATACTACTTTTTTTCCAGCATTATAGAAAATGAAGAATTAAGCTGCTCTCATTAGTCTCAACTGACCTCTTCATTAGATCACTGAAAAGCACCGTGAAGAAAAGGCTTTTAATTATCATTCCAAATTCTTTGTTTCCAAAATAAACTCCTCCATTAAAACTCAATAGAACTTGTTCTTCAATGTTTATAATTTGCAGTAATATAGTATAGTGATTAATTTCTTAAAAATTTGCAGTTTTCAAATTTTGAATTCACTTGGAATAATGAGCCTTTATATAATGACAAGGTTTTTTTAAGATTAAAATTAAACCCACAAGTATCTTCCTACTATGTTTTGTGGGAATATTAAACATGTTAATATAAAAGATGACTGAAATTATTAATTGGTCATTATAGGCTTTTCCTTATAATAGTTTACTTTCAGTGAAGTATCTTCATGTAAAATGTCAATCTATTATTTACAATTAGTAATGGGTAATGAAGATTTAAAAATGAGGTTGTGAGCTTTTATGATAGGAAATCTCTAGGAGTATTGATTCTTGATACTTTGTTCAGTAAACCTTTTTTAAAAAACATACTAATAATGAATAATAGTTTTTTTCTTTTTGGTTCTGGAGATACAATCCAGGCCTCATACATGCTAGGAAATACTCTAACATGTTAGAAGGTAGTCTTCCCTGAGTAGCAGCCCTATTGAAGCATAATACATCTTATCATGGTTTATATTCAGATCAGCTCTAAGTATATTATGGCATCTTTCCTATTCTATGACATTAAATATAAAATCATACTTACTAAATGTATTTCAAAATTACTAAATGCTATTAAAGGAACAGTAAGTTTTATTATATCTTTGAAATAACTAATTTTTATCTGGCTAATTGCAGAAATGTTTGGATGATTATCTTTATATTGGAAAAAGTAACTCTCTCTTTTATAAGATGGAGAATAAATAAATGAATAAAAAATTAAAATATATGGTATATATTAAAAATTATGATTTCAGTTTGAAATAACTCCTTAAAAACTAAAAACTTTTTTTTTGTCTTTTTTTTTTTTTGGTCAGTTGGGTTTGAACTCTGGGCCTGGGCACTGTCCCTGAGCTCTTCAGCTCAAGGTAAACATTCTACCACTTGAGCCGTGCCATGCCACTTCCAGTTTTCTGGTGGTGAATTGGAGAAAAGAGTCTCAGGGACTTTCCTTCTGGCTTTGAATCATGATCCACAGATCTCAGCCTCTTGAGTAGCTGGGAATACAGGCGTGAGCCACATGCCCAGCCTAAAAACTTTTAACAGTATCCAAAAAAACTTTTTGTATAATATAGTTACTATAGATCATGCTATGATCTCTCCCCTAAAAGCTTACATTGAATAGAGGAAGCCTTGGATTGAACAAATCAAGATTTTTTTTTTGTCAGTCATAGGGCTTAAACTCTGTCCCTCAGCTCTTCAACTCAAGGCTAGCCCTCTACCACTTGAGCCATTGTGCCACTTCTGGTTTTCTGAGTGTTTTATTGACGATAGGAGTCTCACAGAGGTTCCTGCCCAGGCTGACTTTGAACCACGGTTCAAAGATCTCAGCCTCCTGAGTAGCTAGGATTACAGGTGTGAGCCAGCGGTGCCCACCACAAACCAAGATTTTTAATTTTATTCTTTTTGTGTGTATGTGTATTGGCTTGGGGATTGAACTGGGGCTTGAACCCAGAGCCTGGGGGATATCTCTGATCTTTTTTTTTGGGGGGGTCCGGTCGTGGGGCCTGAACTCGGCCTGGGTGCTGTCCCTCAGCTCTTCAGCTCAAGGCTAGTGCTCTACCACTTGAGCCACAGCGCCACTTCCGGCTTTTTTCTTTTTGCTTATGTGGTGCTGAGGAATCGAACCCAGGGCCTCAGGCATCCAAGGCAAGCATTCTACCACTGAGCCACCTTCCCAGTCCCCTCTCTTGTATTCTTTACTTCAGTAAACGTCTCCTTTGTTCATTTGTCTCATCTAGAAACTACAAGTTTATCACGAGTACTTTTTCCCCTCACAATCTTATTTAATTTTTAGATCCTATATATTCTATTTCCTAAAAGTTCTTGTCCCATGTAATGCTTACGGTGCTTTAGGCTGCTTTGGGGATAGGGACCAGAAAGACCTTTCTAACGTCACTGTAGTATAAGAAGCAATTAAGCTACAAGTTGTTTAACTGTAAGCAGATAATCTCACAAACCTAATAAATTATTTGATTTTATGGCAGAAAAAAACTCTTGCTATGCTACTTCCTTTCTGCTTCTTCTACCACAGCTTTAATTCAAATCCTCATCACCTTTTACTTAAATTATTCTTCAGTCTTTCTCACTAGCTTCTCTGTGTTCTCTATTGGCCTTTTTTCAATTTGTTCTCCACAGAGTGAAAACTTTTATGTGATATCTTCTCTTTAAATCATACAAATGACTTTAGGAAGATCTAGATGCCTCAGTTTGACCACCTACCCAACTTCATCTTCCACCATATGTCTCATCAGTTTTGTACTTTTAATATGTGCTTTTAGTAATACTGCAGGGTATGTATTTTTATGCCCCCACAGCATTCAAACCTTTTCACTCCTAGCCTGTGAGCCCTCGAAATCATTCAGTACAAACAGATATGCTTCTTAGATGGTTCTTGTTAGCTGCCTGAGGCCCAGCTACCTGTATTGATAGTTTTCTATGGCTTGTAAATGATGTTATAAATTTCCAAATGACCTTTTGCAGAAAAGGTTCCACACTCCTGCCTTATTATGCCTTTGTGCATGTGTTCCTTCTGTGCAATGTAATTTCTTCCCACATTCTCTTCAGAAATGTCTCTTTTCATCTTTCAAGCCGTTACAGACTGCATATCTTCTCAGTCAAACTTCTTTGAGATATTCCTTCACTTATTCTGATAGTTCCTTCTTTGTCATGATTTTTATTTGCTTGGTTATTGTTTTTTGGTTTTTTTGGTCGGTCATGGGGCTTGAACTCTGGGCCTTGGGGCTGTCCATGAGCTCTTTAGCTCAAGGCTAGTATTCTACCACTTGAGTCACAGCACTACTTCAGGATTTTTCTGTTTATGTGGTCTGAGGAATCAAACCCAGGGCCTCATGCATGTGAGGCAAGAACTCTACCACTGAGCCACCTTCCCAGCCTTATTTTCTTTTTTACTACTATTAGCTTGCATTATTTATGCAGTTGTGGATTTCATTGTTATATTTACAGAAACATCATTTCAACTCATAGCTCAGTGGCCAAAATGAGTCAGTGGTTCTACCTAACTATAAGAGGGTGGGGTAGGAGAACACATGGATGTGTGATGAATAGTTAATGTCTCTACTTCATTATCTATAAAATATCTTTCCTAGTTATTACATTCTGAGAGACTTAAAAAAAGAGCTTATCAGTCTAATTTGGAAGAGAGAAGACATACCAACATTTTGAAAACTCCTTATCAAGAGCTTAGATATGTTTTTAGTGAGTTTGTTCAGGCTATATAATGTTGGGAAGAGTTCAAGTATAGAAAGTTAGAAATAAAGTACTGAGAGGAAGTAAAATTAGTAGAAAGAGAAGAGTTGAACATGAATTTCAAAGGACAAGTGCAGTATTTGGTACTGAAGTTTAGAATTCTGAATGACTGGTGTTTTCCTGTTTGGGAATATATTGACAAATAACAACGTTTTTGTAGAGGTTGAGTTTTTAAAGATAATGTTTTATAACACTCTAATGATATACTTTGTAATGATATGTTTTCAATTCTCCTTAACAGGGACATTTTTGAAGAAGATAATTATAGCCCTATACCTATTGTCAGTGAAGAAGAATATAAAATAGTCATCAGTAAATTTCCCTTCCAAGATCCAGACCTTGAAAAGGTACAACTAGTCTTTAATATAAATATTCTTGAAAAATAAGTTTATGTTCTTTATTACTACATAAAATTAACCTGCCATTGTAGGGAAGAGTTACTTCTTTGAGGGCAGCTTTTGGTGCATCATTTGAGAAAACAAATTATATTTTAAGTTTAAAGATCATGTTATTGTTAACTATTATTACTGTTTTTGAAGAAGGGACTTTTCTGGGGAATACTAGAAGTAGCTATTTCTAATGTTAGGTGGATTCCAAGGGCAGGTGTTAATAATGCTGGGTAGATTCCAAAACAGATATATGAGCAGAAATAAGAGCATATTCATCACTGTGGGAGATCTTATTTTGTATTTTTTAAGAAGTATTTTTCTCTAAAATGTTTCTCCAGTTCAAGTGAAAGATATTTGAAGGAATATGCATGCAGGTTTCTTCTAGAAACAGGAATATTTATTTATTTATGGTTGGCTGTAGGGCTTGAACTCTGGGCCTAGGTGCTGTCCTTCAGCTCTTCAGCTCAAGGCTAGCACTCTACCACTTTAGCCACAGTGCCACTTCCAGTTTTTTGGTGGTTTATTGAAGATCAGAGTCTCATGGACTTTCCTGCCCAGACTGGCTTTGAACCGTGATCCTCAGATCTCAGCCTCCTGAGTAGCCAGGATTACAGGTGTGAGCCACCAGCACCTGGCAAATATTTATTTTTTGAAGCTGTTGAACAAAAAGTAGAGAAAGGAATAGACCAGCATGGAGACTATTCTAGAGGGCACTTATATACACAGTAATGCATAGTTGCATATATCCAGGCTCTCTGGGTAGCAGGAAATCTAGCTAGGAGAGTTTTGTAGTTACTCTATCGGTTTCTGGAACAGGAACTATGGGCATTGGAACATGACTTTATGATTATTTAGGAGGCTGGGGTTGGCAATTATTTGCATATGTAGAATAATTGTTTTACATGGTGGCAATATTCAGCAGATGATAGGAAACACAAGAAGAACAGGTTAAAATTAAATACTTAAGTAATTTTTTATTCATTATGCAAGCACTGGGGCTTGAACTCATTGTTTTGTGAGCTCTCTCTTTCAGCTTTTTTCACGCAGAGTTTGTTTTCTGTCACTTGAGCCATGCCTCCAGTTCTGGCATTTTTGCAGATTAATTGGATATAAGAGTTTTAAGATTTTATCTGCCTGGGCTAGGTTTGAACTTTGAGCCTCAGATCTCAGCTTACTGAGTAACTAGGATTATAGGTGCCCAGCTTTGAGGAGCAGGTTTAGAAGAAAAATAATATCGCTTTGGGACCTATTATGTCTGAAATGGTATAATGAAATTGAAGTGTTAATGGGTAATATTAGCTAGATATATGGATTTGGATTTCCAAAGAAAGACTTGTGAAGTAGATTTGGAAGATATTGGCATTTGCATGGTGATTGAAGTCCTAAGAGTATCTGAGGTCATCTAAGAAGTATGCATACAGTATAAAGAGAAAATTTAGGATACAACCTATAATAAATCACTATAATAAGTTAAAGGATAACTAAGAGAAGAGGAGTAGAGCAGGTAAAAAAAAATAGAAGGAAAGGCATTGTGTAGCAGAATAGCAAAGAAGGACAGCTATGTCAGATACTCCAAATAATTCAGTTAACATGAAAAGTTGCAAGACACTGAATTTAACAATTAGGTCAGCTGTGACCTGGTGAGAGTACTCTTACTAATGTGACAAGGTTACAGTGAATGTCAACGTAGAGATATAGCTTCGATTTCATAAGTTATAATGATTAGCTTTAGGATTAAAATCATGGATGACTTTTAATTTTTGGAGACTATAATTTTCAAGCGGATGTAACTGATGAAGAAGTTTAGCCAAGCAGCACACTGTGAACTATAGGAAGGTTTGATGACATACTGGTAACAGAAAGCCACTTAAGATATATATTCTAGGGAGTTATAGAATAAACTGAATTGTTATCAAGCCTTCAGCAGCCAGCCTCCAACTGGCCTCCTTCCTCCATGGCCACCTGACTTTTTTTTTATTATGGATACAAAGAAGCAAATAGCTAGGGGAGCCTACAATGCTCACCATCAAAATATAAAATATTTGATATGTATTGTCTGTTCTTGATAGAAGTGTAGTAATATGATTTAAATATAGACTTAAATTGCTCTGCCTTTTTCATAAATATTCTGGATTTGTTTAAGGTACAAGAAATAAAGCAAAAAATATAACAACAAAATTGTCCTTTTTTTTTTGAGAAGACAGAATCTCTATGTAGCTCAGGCTGGCCTCAATTTCATCATAGTTGTGCTGAATACTTGATATTGTTACTTATTGTTACTTTGTGAAATCAACTTAATGTTTATATTTTAAGTGATTGTAAGTTTACATTTTAAGTGATTGTATGTCCTTTTTTCTAAAATTTCAAAAATAATATTCTCTTTCTCTTCCTACAGCAGTCTTTCCCCAAGAAGTTCCCCATGTCTCAGTCAGTGCCTCATATTTATATTCAAGTTAAAGAATTTATTTATGCCAGCCTTAAATTTTCAGAGTCCTTACATCGAAGGTGAGTTTACTAATATAAATCTAATATAAATTTGCCTTTATCATAACCTTTTTTTTTTTATCAGTTGTGGGTCTTGAACTCAGGGCCTGGGCACTGTCCCTGAGCTTCTCTGTGGTCAAGGCTAGCACTCTAGCACTTGAGCCATATCACAACTTCTGGTGGTTAATTGGAGATAAGAGTCTCCGGGGACTTTCCTGCCTGGCCTGGCTTTGAACCGTGATCCTCAGATCTCAGCCTCCTTAGTAGCTAGAAATACAGGCATGAGCCACTAGCGCTTGGCTATATCTGCATTTTTCAATAAACAATTATTTTAAAATACATACTAGTGATGTTTTTGCTTCATAGATTTTAAAGATTATGTCCAAGAAATGATTATTTACTTAATTTGAAGACCTAGGAGAAAAGAATAAGCTTTTAAAGTGCTATTTTAGCAATCTTTGGGATGTTAAAAAAACCACTGTAGGTGTTTTATATCAAATTAAAATTAGTATAAGGTTAGTGGTGCTGTGGCTTAAGTGGTAGAGCACTAGCCTGGAGCAAAAGAAGTTCAGGGACAGCGCCCAGGCCATGAGTTCAAGCCCCAGGACTGGGGGAAAAACCATATACAATAATATGTATAACATTAGTATAAGGTATAGGGTGCTAGTGGCTCATGCCTGTAATCCTAACTACTCAGGAGTTTGAAAAACCACTTTAGGTGTTTAGTGTCAAATTAAAATTAGTATAAGGTGTAGGGTGCTGGTGGCTCATGCCTGTAATCCTAACTACTCAGGAGTTTGAGATCTGAGGATTATGATTCAAAGCCAGCCCAAGCAGCAAAGTCCATGAGACTTTTTATCTCCAATTAACCACAAGAAAACCAGAAGTAGTATTGTGGCGCAAGTAGTAGAGTGCTTATGTTGAGCTGAAGAGCTGAGGACAGCGCCCTGGCCTAGAGTTCACGCCCCATGACTGACCAAAAAAAAAAAAAAATAATATAAGGTAATTTATTTCTTTAGATATCTTCTTAAAATCTCAGTTAATATGGATGGCTTAGTTATATTAAACCTGGTAATTATATCTAGAAGGAACATCAATTTGTATTTTAAAAGTAGCTTTTGGTAGCTGGGTGCTGCTCATGTCTTTAATCCTAGCTATTCAGGAGGCTGAGATCTGAGGATGCAGTTTGAAGCCAGCCTGAGCAGACATGTCTGTGTGAGACTTACTTTCAATTAACCACTCAAACTGGAAGTGGAGCTATGGCTCAAAGTGGTAGAGAGCTAGTCTTGAACAAAAGAGTTCAAGGATAGTGCGTAGGCCCTGAGTTTAAGCTCATGATAGACTAGGGGAAAAAAAAGTAGCTTTTAGTTATCATCATATATGAATTGTCTTGCAAAGAAACTGTCCTTCAGTGGAGTTATAATTTAAGAATAGTTTTGGTTTTTTGTAATAAATACTTCATGTTTTTCTATATTAATTAATTTGATGAGTATTCTACTTTGGAAAATATCCCTTTTTCAGTTGAAGTTTATAATTTAATAAATATCTAATTACAATTTATTTAAAGATGTAAAGCCATAATTTAGAACATTTTTTAGTAAATGGTGTTATTTAGAATATTAACTAACCGTATGTTTGAGAAGGTGAGTAATGTCAGTCTTTGTTTTTAGCTCAACAGAAATAGATGATATGCTCAGGAAATCAACAAATTTGCTGCTGACCAGAACTTTGAACAGCTGTCTACTGAACCTAATTAGAAAACCTCATATTGGTTTGGCAGAGGTAGGGTAAGAAGAAATACATAGTCAAATATCTTAGTATATGAAAAAATTAGTGTGATCGCTGAACATCATCCTATAAAAATGGCTTTGTTTATTAAATTTATTAATATAAGCATATTTTTAAAATATAAAGCATTGTTGTAGATTAAGAAATGTGAGGGGAAAGGGTTTAAATGGGGAGTGGAAGATAGAAGAACATATATTTAGACGACTTATTGCCAGACTTTACATGGACAGTCCAAATCCTTGTTTTTTTACTTGCTCCATGTATAAGATTTGAAACATAACATAAAAAGTTATTGAAAAATAAGTCAGTTGTCAGTGGATCATGCCTGTAATTCTAGCTACTGAGATCTGAGGGTCATGATTTGAAGCCAGCCCTGGCAGGAAAGTCCATGAGACTCATATCTCCAGTTAACTA
>NW_012267404.1:1557770-1560079 GCF_000151885.1 Dipodomys ordii
AAGGTGGCTCAGTGGTAGAGTGCTTGCCTTGCATGCATGAGGCCCTGGGTTCGATTCCTCAGCACCACATAAGCAGAAAAAGCTGGAAGTGGCGCTGTGGCTCCAGTGGTAGAGCGCTAGCCTTGAGCTGAAGAGCTGAGGGACAGTGCCCAGGCCCAGAGTTCAGGCCCCATGACTTGCAAAAATAAATAAATAAAAAATAAAAATAAGAAAATATTAGCTGGGTACTGGTGGCATATACCTGTAATCCTAGCTTCTCAGGAGGCTGAGGTCTGAGGATTGTGGTTTGAAACTAGCATATGCAGCAAAGTCCATCAGGTTCTTATCTGCAATTCATTACTCAGAAAAGCCTGGAAGTGGTACTGTGGCTCAAGTGGTGGAGTGCTAGCCTTGAGCCAAAAAAGCTCAGGAACAGTGCCTAGGCCCTGAGTTCAAGCCCCAGGACTAGCACATACACACAAAAACCCCACATTAGTATGAGTGCATTTTTTTATACACATCTGTGTACTGGTACATATCTGTAATCCTAGCACATAGGACCCTAAAGTTAGAGGATCTTGAGTTTGAGGCTAGCCTCTGCTACATGGTGGGTGTCAGGCTATTTTGGGATACATAGCAAGAGTCCTGTCTTATGAAACAAAACAAAAAGGAAATTAGATTAATATTAACTAGAACAAATTTTGAAATAATATGAAGTTTGTTATCTCTAAAATAGGCACAACAGCAGAAAACCTTCAGTGTTACTCTGCAGAAACAAATTAATGTGAAATTTGGAAAGAATATGTATATAAATCATGATAAAATTCCTGAAGAAGCAAATGAAATTGTATTGAAACATGTGCTTGAAGAAGAGGATGAGAATGAAGAAGAGGTAATGAGATTTCTTCCTTTCTTTTGCTGTTACTGGATCAATTTTTCTTTGGGATTGTCATTACATCTATGTGATTCTTAGTCTCCCATTTGCAGATTGAGTTTATGTCAATCATATTGAAATGGACCATGAAATTATCCTAGATTATGTAATTGACAAATAGGATATATATATACATATATATAGAGAGAGATTATACTTGTAACCATAGGTAGTTGAGCCTAATTGTTCTAACAAATTTAGAAATAAATTGATCTTATTTTTTTTTTTAGTAACAGTCATTCATAGTTGATTCCCTGTGACAAATTTTTTATTTTACAATGTCTTGGCTGTACCATTTTGGCCTATATCTGGGTAGCCTCTTCTTTTGTTTTTCAATTGGTGCTGAGATATTATAAAATAATTCTATTTTGTTTTATTTTAGAAAATCCTAAAAATATATAGGGGCTGGGAAGGTGGCTCAGTGGTAGAGTGCTTACCTTGCATGCATGAGGCCTTGGGTTCAATTCCTCAGCACCACATAAATAAAAAGAAAAAAGCCGGAAGTGGCGCTGTGGCTCAAGTGGTAGAGCACTAGCCTTGAGCTGAAGAGCTGAGGGACAACGCCCAGGCCAAGAATTCAGGCACCAGGACCGGACCCAAAAAAAGAAAAAAGAAAATCCTAAAAATATATAAACCTTGAAATAATCCTTAAATATTTATTTTTGTCTTTGTTTGCGGGGGAGGGGTGAGTGTGTGGCAAGAACTTAGGGTCTAGGCGCTGTCCCTGAGCTTCTTTTGCTCAAGTCTAGCATTCTACCACTTGAACCACAGCTCTACTTTGGCTTTTTTTTTTTTTTTTTTGGTAGTTAATTAGAGATTAGAGTCTCCAAGACTTTTCCTGTCCTGGCTGGTGTAGGACTGTGATCTTCAGATCTCAGCCTCAGTAGTAGCCAGGATACAGGTATGAGTGCCCTGCCTTCCTTCCTTTCTTTCCTTCCTTTCCTTCCCTCCCTCTCTCCTTCCCTTCTTCCCTGTCCCTCTCCCTCTTTCTTTTTATTTCTTCCCTCCCTCCCTCCCCCTCTTCTTCCTTTCTTCCTTCCTCCCTTCCCTCCCTCCCTTCCTTCCTCCTCCCTTCTCTCCCTCCCCTCCCCTCCCTCCCTATTTCTTTCTTTCTTCCGTGCTGGTTGAGGGGCTTGAACTCAGGGCCTAGGTACTGTCCCTGAGCTTTTCTTTTTTTCTGTTTTTTTTTTCTCAAGCCTAGTGCTCTGCCACTTGAGCACAGCTCCACTTATAGCTTTTTGGTGGTTAATTGGAGATGAGTTTCATGGGCTATCCTTCTTGGGCTGGCTTTGAACCACAATCCTCAGATCTCAGCCTTTTTTTGGGGGAGGGGGTCTGGTCGTGGGGCCTGAACTCTGGGCCTGGGCGCTGTCCCTCAGCTCTTCAGCTCAAGGCT
>NW_012267404.1:1561130-1582446 GCF_000151885.1 Dipodomys ordii
TCATGCCTGTAATTCTAGCTACTGAGATCTGAGGGTCATGATTTGAAGCCAGCCCTGGCAGGAAAGTCCATGAGACTCATATCTCCAGTTAACTACCAAAAATGGCAGAAGTGGAACTGTGGCTCAGGGACAGCTTGCAAATCCCAAGTTAAAGCCCCAGAATGGACACACACACACACACACACACACACACACACACACACACACTAATAATTATTATTATAGTAATCTGACTCTGAGTATACACACATATCTTAAAGCATTAGCATTTATGAACAATATTTGCAATAGACTTTTGAGATCAGATAATCAGTTGTATCCCGTACTGCTATAATTATAATTAATGCTTTTTCTCCTAACCAGATGGTTTTGCATCTATGTGATGTGTTCTTTACCAGATATATTTTGTATTTTCCAGCTTGTGCAAATCATCATAAACACAACACACCTTGAACAAGCTTGTAAATACCTGGAAGATTTTATAACTAACATTACAAATATTTCTCAAGAAACTGTTCATACCACAAGACTTTATGGACTTTCTACTTTTAAGGTATGTAAAAATATGACCAAAATTTTTCATTTTAGCTGTTGTAAGTAAATTTTATAAGATTAAAAGACAAATTTTATTATTTGTACAATTTCTTTATATTTCTAAATTTTGAGAATAGAAATAATTCTTGCTCAAGTTAGCAGATAAATATCAGTTCCTTTTTGGTAATTTTAAGTCTCTTACTACGTTGGAGAAAAACATATTGATTTTCTATAATGTATTACATTTTGTTCATTTTTTTACAATAAATGGTAGTGCTGCACGAGACTGACTGAATTTCTATTAATGTATCACGTATAGTTCAATAGGTTTATATGTGTATGTTTGCAAAATAAAAGTAAGAAAAATTAAGTAGTGAAGTAAGTAAGCAACTCTTAAGTTTTTCATCCTTTACTAGCTCTAATCTGAAGAAAACTAAATATCCCATATCATTAGTCTTCCTTTTTCTAGATGAAAAGTTTTCTTTATAACACAATGGAATATAATGAGATTAATTAGTGGTTACTTTAGGAGGAATGCAAGATAAAATAACTTGTTTTATAACTGTTCCATTCATTTAGAGTCATATAAATGAGACACTAGTTGCACTAGTTTTTTGTTTCTGAGAAACAATTTAAAGGAGAAAGTATCATTTTGGCTCATAGGTTTAGAGGTTTCAATCCAAGGATGCTTGGTTTCATTGCTTTTTACCTGAGAAGAGGCTGAACTCCATGGCACAGAGTATATAGTGGAGTGTAATTGCTCATTTCCTGGCAGTTGGGAAGCAGAGCACACTGTGCTAACAGGCTTCCTCCTTTGTCTACTTTTGTCCCATCTGGGCATCCAGTCTATATGTTGGTGCCACCCACATTCAGAATGACTCTATCCCTCTCAGTTACTGTTCTACATGCCAGTTATCTCTGGAAATGCCCTTCCACACATACATAGACGTGTGCTTTATTAATTTCCTTGGTCGCTCAACCCAATCTAGTTGACAATCAAGGTTAATTATTTCATTGGTAGTCTATTAGTTGTATTTCAGTCTTCCATTAAACTAATGGTAAAATAAGTTCTGACCCCTTATCTGTAAAATAAGCTTACTAGTTTAGTTTAGCCTCATAGCAATTTCTAAAAGTTTTCTATTAAAAGAAATACTTGTCCTACTATCTTCCTTTAAGTTCCTTAATTTACCTCCTAAAATTATGTGGTAATAATTCAAAATTTTACATTCAGTGTATTTGTATTTAGAAATAACTTATTTAATGTTAACATTCACCCAGACTTTGAAAGTATGAAGTCTAAAAACAACTTAAAGTGTCTTAAAAATGTCTTAACTGGGTGTCAGTGGCTCACGCCTATAATCCTAGCTACTCAGGGAACTGAGATCTGGGGACCACAGTTTGAAGCCAGCACAGGCAAGAAAGTTCATGAGACTCTTATGTCCAAGTAGTAGAGCACTGGCCTTGAACAAAAAAGCTCAGGGACAGCACCTAGGCCCTGAGTTCAAGGCTCAAGACCAACACACACACACACACACACCACCTAGGCCCTGAGTTCAAGGCTCAAGACCAACACACACACACACACACACCACCTAGGCCCTGAGTTCAAGGCTCAAGACCAACACACACACCATATATACCTTTGATGACTCTTGTGCTTGTATAATTATTCTGATACATAAGACAAATACAGAATACACACACACCAAATCATATATCCCTTTGATGACTCTTGTGCTTGTATAATTATTCTGATAAATAAGACAAATACAGAATACCAGAGTCTGTGAATGTACACAATTAGTTATTAAAACAGAAGCATAAAAGCAGGCATTCATTTATTTAGAAATATATAGAGCTGTCAGCATATGTGTTCTGAAATTAGACTGTTGCCAAGGGAGTTGAGCAAGTTATCTTTTAAAAGAATATTAATGATTACAAATGTCTCATCTATAAAATTAGATTGACAATGTGTTTATTATAAGGTTTGAAGGAGATAATTTAGAGCAATTCACGATATATCAGTTATATACTGAGCATTTTATTAGGCCTTGAGGATACAAATACCTATCCCTTTTCTTAACAAGCTCATAGGAGAAACAACTGTAAAAGACACTGAACAGTATCATGTAAGTGACATAATATAGGTGGAGATTGAAATTTTGGACCTCTATCCAAAAATCCTTAGCTGCTTTTTTTTTTTTTTTTTGCCAGTCCTGGGGCTTGAACTCAGGGCCTGGGGCACTGTCCCTGAGCTTCTTTTGGCTCAAGGCTATCACTCTACCAGTTGAGCTGCAGTGCCATTTCTGGTTTTTCCTGTTTATGTGGTGCTGAGGAATCGAACCTAGGGCTTCATGCATGCTAGGCAAACATTCTACCACTAAGCCACATTCCCAGATTTTAGCTTTTATATTAGGTTTTTCGTAAACTCTTACTGGCCTTTCTGTCCTTATATCCATGTATTACTCCTACTCTAATAAAAGGAGATTTGCTAAGAGTTAGAGCTGTAAGCATATTTAATGGTTAATATTGAATTTCATCTGCTGATTCTGTACTTCTTGTTTAAAATATACATTAACAAATCTTGTATCCTAGAATCTTTAAGCAGTTTTTAAATTCTTTTTTATGTAGGCCATGAAATCTCTACTTGATTTGCTTAATGTTCAGCTAATGATGAGACACAGATTTCCATAAAAACCTGGCACCATTAT
The DNA here is from genome assembly GCF_000151885.1 of Dipodomys ordii. NCBI lineage: Eukaryota > Metazoa > Chordata > Mammalia > Rodentia > Heteromyidae > Dipodomys > Dipodomys ordii. The sequence goes on from NW_012267404.1 coordinate 1,564,376, forward strand.
GTTTCCAGTCTTTGCCAGATGGGTCTGTAGATGTTAGGGCTTGCCTGAAATATTGAGATAGGAAGTTAACAACTCTGCCTTAGCTTTCATTTTCTTCTTGCACAGAGCTTCAAGGTATAATTAATGAGAGTTTAGAGTTTCTCAGATCTTTCCTGAGTATGTGCAGTCCTATATGTGCATGTGAAGTCTAGAGTCTTGGGAATATCAGGACTTTTCAAAGATATTTCTGAACACCCAATTTCCCAATTTTTTCCTTTTAAGTTTTTGGTTTATCTATTGTGTAACAACTGTTATCTACTATCTCCAGTATACTGGGGATATTTTGTTCCAGACAAGCTATAATTCAGGTCAAATAAAGACATCCCTTTAAGAAGGGCTGAAGTCTTCTAAGAAATGACCCAATAAGTAATGATAATACACTGAGAATGTAGCTTTGAAAGAGTACCACGCTTATTCTTCCACCTTTGTGACTGGTCAGCTGTTCCTTTTTACAACACTATGATCTGAATTTTCAAGGGTACTATGGAACTAAAGGAAGGGAGAGACTATGGAAAACAGTAAAATGGCATAAAACTCATCAAGATTCAGTTGTTTTTCTTGAAGAAATACTATCTGAATTGCTGGAAAATTTTAATTTCTAGATTTGTGGAAAAGTTGATTTTGATATTGTCTTTTTTCTTTGCCCAGGCTTAATTCAATCATAATCTAAACTCAAAGCCTAGCATCTATAACTGTCCTCTGTGTTTACAGGTTCCACACTTGTGGCTTAAACCAACTACAGAATTTGCCATAGTTCTCTAAACAATACAGTATAACAACTTGTGGCATTATTTATATGAGGTATTATAAGTAATTGAGAGGGTATAAAGTATTCAGGAGGATGTGTCAATTTTATGCAAATACTACACTATTTTATGTAAGTGACTTTGGTCCATTTGGAATTTGGTATTTGTGGGGAGAAGGCACTTCTACAATCAACTTGTAGATTTGGAAAGACAACTGCATTCTACTTTTTTTTGGTGATAGTCCATCTTTTACTTTTTCTCAGCAAATCAGTAAGTATGATCTACTGCATTCTTGACAATTTCTGTTTCTCACTTTCTTTTTTTAATAGTCTTTTTGGAAAAGATATGTCTCATGAAATATCTGATCACTTAAAAATGAAAAGGTGAGCTGGGCGCTGGTGGCTCATGCCTGTAATTCTAGCTACTTAGGAGGCTGAAAACTTAGAATTTCAAAGCCAGCCTTGGCAGAAAAGTCCCTGTGAGACTCATCTCCAATAACCACTCAAACCAGGAAATGGCACTGTGGCCCAAAGTGGTAGAGCACCAGTCTTGAGCAAAAGAGTTCAGGGACAGTGCCTAGGCCCTGAGTTCAAGTCCCATGACCAATGACAACAACAAAGAAAGAAAGAAAAAAGAAAAAGAGAGAGAAAGAGAGATAAAAGAGAGAGAAAAAGAAAGAAAGAGAAAGTGATAATGAGGCTAGGAAGAGAGAGAAGAGCTAGGCATGGTGGTTTATGCTTGTCATTCTAGGTACTGAGGAAGTAGAGATTGGAAGGATTGAGGTTTGAGGCCATCCTGGCTGAAAGTTAATGAGACTCCCATCCCAACCAATGGCTAGGTATGGTGGTATGTACTTGTCATTCCAGTTGTATTACAGGCTGATACTGGGAGAATCAGAGTTCTATGACAGTCTAAACAAAAAAGTTCATGCAATTCTATCTCAGCAGAAAGAGTTCGGTGTTGTGGTGTTAGCCTATCATCCAACTGTATCTGGACAAAAAAAAAAGAGAGACCTATCTCAAAAATAACAGAAGCAAAAGGGCTGGGAGTGTGGCTTGAGTGGTAGAGCACTTGTCTAGCAAGCATGAGACCCAGTACTGCCAAAAAGGAGGGAAGTGAGGGAGGGAGAAGAGGGAATGAGGAAGTGAAGAAGGAGAGAATAACAAGTGAATTAAACAGAGTATTGCCAGCAAAAAAACTTAACAGTTTTCCTGAAGTTTAAATGAATAACTAAAATAATAGAAGAAAGAAAATTCTACTTAAAATTTGGATTTTTAAGAAAATTTTATTTACGCTCGACTTCTATTATTATTTCTTTTCATTATTTTTGTCCATATCAGGATGCTCGGCATGCGGCAGAAGGAGAAATATATACCAAACTTAATCAAAAAATTGATGAATTTGTTCAGCTTGCTGATTATGACTGGACAATGTCTGAGCCAGATGGAAGAGCTAGTGGTTATTTGATGGATCTTATTAATTTTTTGAGAAGCATATTTCAAGTATTTACTCATTTGCCTGTAAGTATAAACAATTGCAAAACTTGTGCAAGTTTGCTTGCTAAGGTTGTATTTTAGAAGTTAAATTTAGTAATTTTCACAGATTTTGGTAGTAGTAGAAAGCTGTAGAATTTGGAGAACTGCCAATATCCACTTTATATGTTATCTCCGTGGTTAGATAAATGCACTTGTACTGTATTAAACCATAAGATTCAGTATTAAACACAAATGAAAATTTATTTATTTATTTATTTATGGGTCCAGTCATGGGCTTGAACTCTGGGCCTGGGTGCTGTCCCTCAGCTCTTCAGCTCAAGGCTAGCACTCTACCACTTGAGCCACAGTGCCAGTTCTGACTTTTTTCTTTTTGCTTATGTGGTGCTGAGGAATCAAACCCAGGGCCTCATGCATGCAAGGCAAGCGTTATACCACTGAGCCACCTTCCCAGCCCACAAATGAAAATTTATTATCTGCAAGTTTTACTACCAGATGGCAACAGAAGATTCATGTTTAAAATGTTACTTGGATTTTTGCAGATAAGTTTGGTAGAATTCCAGGATTTTAACCTGTATCCTGTGATGGGAGGAAAAAAAAGAAAAATATAGACACCCTTGTTTTGAGTTCAGCAGTCAGAAGTTGAAATGAGAGAGTTAAAATTTGTAAGAGATTGTTTATATCAAGATTACCTTTTGTTGTGAGGGGAAAAAAGGCAGCAAAAGGAAGATCAGAACTGAAAAGATAAGGAGATTTTTACTGCAAGCCAAGATCGGGTGATACTTTAGAACATCTGTTCTGTTGTTCATCTTTTTTTTTTTTGCTGGTCATGGGGCCTGAACTCTGGGCCTGGGTGCTGTCCCTCATTTCTTCAGCTCAGGGCTAGCACTCTACCACTCAAGCCAGACTGCCACTTCCGGCTTTTTCTGCTCATGTGGTGCTGAAGAATTGAACCCAGGGCTTCATGCATGCAAGGCAAGCACTCTACCACCGAGCCACCTTCCCAGCCCCGTTGTTCATCCTTATATGGAGGAAACAATAATGGAAAAAGGAGATTAGAGAGCTGCATTCTTACTTATAGAATGCTTGTAGGTCAGGAACAGATAATAGAAATGCAGTAGACATAGATGTTGGTAACATTCTTATAAAAAAAACTTATACAAGGTACTATATTTCAAAAAGTTAAGAGATTAGACTTTGCAGAAAAAGTCCCATACAGGAGCATGTTTAGACTAGTGTTTCATAGAGAAGTCCAGACTGTGGGAAACCACCTTTTAATCATTTCCTTTTCTTTTATCTGGGAGTCTTTAGCCCTTGTAAGAAAGCTATCATGTTGTTCTAAGACCTTTCTATCTTTTATGGAAATCCATGTGGTAGGTGGTAGCATTGACATTAAAATCTCTGTTGATTCTTTGGAAGCAAGAGAAGTAGCAGTTGGCACAGATCTGTAGTAGCTGTCTGTAAGGATTTATTCTTCATTCAGAACATTGTGGGCTCTCATGTAGAAAGTTATTCTTAGAAAAAAGGATAAATAGTTTACCTTGATCACCTTTCTCCCTGTTCTTTGTGGGTTTGTTTTGTTTTAATATGTATCTTCCCTTCTTTTGATGTATTTCTCTTATTCTTAAAATCCACCCTGCATTTCTCCCAAACTGGAGGTGACTTAATATCCATACCACCTCTATTGTCATAATCTAGGGCTTAGACTTGTGTCTAAAAAGCCTGTCTAGAAAGCCTTTGTCCTTCAGGATAAGGATAGAACAAAACTGAGAATCTGCAAATCTGGAGATAAAGATAGCCCATCAAAAGATGCAATTTTTAAAACCATAGATCTTAATGGGATTTACTTTATCAATGACAACTAACAGAACATAGCCAGGCCACATTCAGTTAGGAAAATGAGGACATTGACTACACCCAGTCTCTGAGCATGACTCCTTATTATCCCATTTTACAGAGCATGTCATTCAAATGTGTGCCTTAAGAAATGAAGTCCTTCTTATACTAGACTCTCAGAATCTCTCAAAAGATTGAATCATAAATCCTTGAATGACAGAGACCTCCTTTGCTAGATTTTAAATCTTGATTATGCTTATATCAGCATCTGTATGTATTAAAAAGAGACAGAAAGGGTTGATTTAAGTAGCATTTGTCCAGTTTATTAACCCTTATGTGGAAATCACCTCTACACCTCACCTCCAAAGAAATTCTGACAATTTCTTTGTAAATATAAAACTAAGGATATGAAATAGTAAATTTTCATTATTATATAGCGCTGATCCTCAGAACTGGATGCTTATATAAAGAAATTGGAATAAGAAAAAAATTAAAAAAGGATATAGCATGCAACTGTCATAGTTATTGCCTTAAGAATGGCTTGTAGGGCTGGGAATGTGGCTTAGAGGTAGAATGCTTGCCCAGGATGCATGAAGCCCTGGGTTCAATTCCTCAGTACCACCTAAGCTGAAAAAGCTGGAAGTGGTGCTGTGGCTCAAATGGTAGAATGCTAACCTTGAGCAAAAGAAGCTTATGAACAATGCCCAGGCCTTGAGTTCAAGCAACAGGGTCAATGTTAAAAAAAAAAAAGAATGGCTTCTGGTACACTTGTTTTCTACATGAATTTGTGAATTGCCCATAGTATTAAGATTCAACCACAAGGAAAATTAACCTCCTCTAATTTCCTCTAATTTCTCTTGCTTTTCTTACATTTGTCAAGTGAGAAGAGTTACAGGCCATTAATATTTAATCACTTCCAAGTATCAAGCAGAGGAATTTCTTCAAAACCTTGACTTCTCGAGACTTTTATTGCTTTGCTTATCCATTCATTTTCTTTCCGCCTATTCAAGTTGGTATGACATTGAAGATACTTAGGTGTGCCATGACAATAGTAATGTACTAGAGAGCTAAAAAAAGGTACGTTCTTGCCGGGCATCGGTGGCTCACACCTGTAATCCTAGCTATTCAGGAGACTGAGATCTGAAGATCACGGTTCAAAGCCAGACGGGGCAGGAAAGTCTGTGAGACTCTTATCTCCAATAAACCACTAGAAAACTGGAAGTGGCGCTGTGGCTCAAGCAGTAGAGCGCTCACCTTGAGCTGAAGAGCTCAGGGACAGCACCTAGGCCCAGAGTTTAAGCCCCATGATGGACAAAAAAAAAAAAAAAAAGTATATTCTCTTTGTCATCTAAAACTGTGTTCAAAAAATTGTTTTTCTTTTTTGTTTAGTTTTAAAATAAAAGGCTGCCAAAGTTTGATGAACCCTATGATTGGAATACTTTTGAGGGAAATAGGAATGTGCTGTGTATTACTGGTAGCTCTAATGTTTGCTTACTTTAGAAAAAAGTTTTATTTCATTTTTAAGATAATCATGTTCTATTTTCTCTCCTCTTTCTCCTTCCCTGCCTTCTTCCCTCCCCTCTAGAGAAAACATTTATGTTGCTCCCTCACTTGATTGAAAACTATTATAAGCAGAAAGTGCAAAAGCCTAAAACAGGAGAAGAGGGATTTGTAGTTGCTTATGGGGATTGTGGTTAATTGATGTGGTAACCAGTTTTTTGAAGTGATAGCAGTAATTAGATGAGGATAGAAAGCAAGTGTAAGAGAAATAGAAAGGTATTTGGGAAAATGTTGCGAGTGCCAGAGTGAGTATATTTTGATAGACCTATGGATTTTTTGGCATAACCTTAAAAATCTGTCTGCAAAGTAGTATCAGAGTTATTAAAACTCAAAAGAAATTTATCTTGATACTTAAACCTTTATAACTCATTCATTCTGTATTGGGAATTTGAGTTACTTCAATATATATAAAGTGGTGAGTTAGAAAATTTACGTTATTAGTAAAGGAAGCCTTGTTTATTTGGGAAGTTATCTTAAAGAAATTTTCACATTTTATTCTAAGGTTATAGTTTTTCTGATTTAATAACATTTTTTACATTTTAATAAAATATAGTTTCATACATTTAAGACTTTAGATTGGTGGTTCTTATATAAAATAGGAGAAATATTACATCTTAATTAAAATTTCAACTTTTCAACTATGCATCTTTATATTTCAGTTAAGAGTCTTATTTCTAGTTTTCATGTTTACTCCACATTTGATGAAAGACTTCTTTCAGTCTGTATACTTAACAGGTTATACATTGTGACTTGAGAGTCTTTCCTTCCTCTTTTTGCCTCTGAAAAGACTGTTTCAGTCTCATAACTGAAATTTATGTAGCAACCTGAGATGCAGTGAATTTGTATTAAATAGCAATCTACTAATTTAAATAACTTTAAAAGCAGGATGAGAATTGATATATTTTCTTACCCATGTTAGGTTTTTTTGGTTCAAGTAGAGCATGACTGCTTTCACTTTTTTTTTCCTGAGAAGGGTTACATAACCTTTTAAGCCAAAGCCTGTTATCAATTTAAAGACTAATATAATGCACAATATATTTACATCTATATATTTCCTTTTTACTTAAGTAAATAGAATAAGTTTTTTTGGTTGGGCTATAAATAAAGAAAATAGACTGTTCTGGGACCTTTGAGGAAGAGTAGATCAATGCAGAAAGAATGGTGTGATTTCAAGAGCAGGTTTTTATATTACAGGTACTTAAAAGAGTATAAAAGCACTTTGAAAAGTATGTTCAGATTATTACTGTTGAAACAAAAGCGTTTTTTAAAAATTAGATCTTTGAAATAAAAGAATGGTGAGATCTTTGAAATAAGAAACGCATATAAACTTGAAATGAAAATTTAAGGTGCCAAATTGGTTTTTAAATATTCCACATTTTCCCATTATATTAGAATTCCATGAAAATGTTACTTTGAAACTGAAATAAGCTGAGCCATAAGCTGGTAAAATGTGTTTTAGTTTTGTTGCCATGTTATTTCATGATGTTTCAAAAGAAACCAACTATCCGTAGCCTAACCTAAAATAGTAAATTATTTTGAAATTTTTGCTTAACATGTAAACAGAGGTGCATTTCTTTTTATGCCTTTTAGACTGAAGCTAGGGGTTAGTGGTTTATTGTTCTTGTGATTGGCATTAAAAGCCTTATTTCACAGCTTGCAGTGAGGGACTATTGGGTAAAGAGTGGCTGTGTTCCACAAACTAAATTCAAAAACTGTCAATCAAGGTCTTACATAGGTTATTTAGAGAATGAGTTTTCTTACTGATTTCACCAAATGTCGCCTCATGCTGTCTTTGATTGGCACACCCTGGCAGGGAGGATGGATGAATCTGTCACCGGCTGGTTAATTGTGTTGCTGGTCTCAGTCTGACATTAGGTCTTTGACTCTTAAATGGCTCAATACAAAACAAATTAGCAGATTGTAGTCATATTTCTCATTCTATATGCTTTGACTTTGTTGAATGCAGTCCATAAATCATATTGACTGACACACAAGTAAATGATGAAAGCTGCTTTTGAGACATGAATGTAGAAAGCAGCACTGAGAAGGTGCCATGGAAGGATGCATATGGTTGACCCTTTGGGAATTTCCTAGGAGCCAAATGTCTCTTTACCACAATTGTTCTAAGAAGAAAAGCTTTGGGGTAATGCAAAAAGGATCTAATATGTCAGCAGATTCTCTTTTACAAGTTCCTTTGAAATATAAGAAGTTTGTCTAAGACTTTTTTCTCTTTGCAAGTTGTTTTTAAGCAAAATTGTTAAAACAAAGCAAAAAATGTAGTCATTGTTAAAAAGTTTAGCAGGTGTTTATTTATTGAACTTGGTTAAAGAGAAAGAAAATGTTAATTTGTGCAATTTTTAGAAAAGGACAGGAAAAAGTTTATTAAATGTGCAATGTTTTTTGTTAATAGTCTTTAATGAAAGATTGAGTTTTTAAAGATAATTGTGAAAGTATTAATGTTATTTTTATTTTAGAAAGTGATATATTAAAAACATCAACCATAGTAATAATAGTTTTCAGGTTGGGATTTTGGTAATAGCAAAATGTGCCATAGACATCAGAAATAAACAAATATATTTAGGGGGTATGCAGACTTTGGTGACATTAACAGTTGTCTCTCTGAAAATTAGTATCCGATGAAATTGGAAAATGGTTCTACACATACTGCAGGTAGAAACTACACATTAAAAAATCAATGAATATGTAATCTTACAAGATAAAATTAAAATTTGATGAATTTGACCACATGATTATTATTAACTTAAATTTTGATGTATAGAAAGGAAGTATTTCACTGGAAAATTTTATAAAATATTACATATATTTAAAAGTATTGTTGACTTAGAGAGTGAGTGAGGAAAAGGGTGACATTGTCAAAAAAGAAATGACAATACCTGACTTATGTAACTGTAACCCCTCAGTACATCACCTTTATAATAACAAAAAAATAATAAAGTCATTGTTGCTCTATTTTCAAGACAAGAAAAAGTATTGTTAAAAACAGTACATGTTCAATGTATTTAAAAGAAATTTAGTATTAGGAGTTGATTATTACATGTTATTTACGTAGAAGAGCTAAGTTTGTGACTGTTTTCATTGAGTATTTCCATCACATTTGTAGAATAGCCTATAGCTGTATCCTGCCATCATTTTCGCCTTCAAGTGCTATTGCTGTCTAGTTATTTATAGCCCCTGAGCCATGTTGAATTTTAAAAGCTTTCTAAAAACAATACCTCTTCCATTACTTTGTAGTTTGTTTATGAAGTGGATTGAATGATTTTTGGCAATTTATTGATCTGCTTTTGCAATTAGTACATTATACTTGCAATAGGACACGGAGCTAACTTGATGGAGAAGTACATTAAGCTAAAATGTATTAGTTTTTGCATTAAGTCAAAATGACATTTCTATTAAATATTCTTAAGCCTAGTGTATTGTATTAAATGACATGCCATTGATTTCTCCCTTTTCTGCTTTTATTATCACCTCCCATTCATATTGATATTTTTCTACTTGGGGAATGGAACTGCATGTCTCCCAGACTAATTCCTCTGGGTTTAGGGGATCTTGAAGCATGCTGGGTTTTTCATTGTTTGTTACATTCCTTTTTGGCAGTTCATCAGTATCTGTCAAATATATTGTTTTCATTGGCTTTTATCTCTATAAAGTTTTTTTATTGAGATATTGACATTCCATTTTCAAATATGTAGTTTTCTATTGTGCATAGTGTCTAAATTTTAAAGACTCATAAAATAACTTCGTTCTAGTCTGATTTTTAATGTTTAAAGAATAGTCTAATAAATTACATCATGAAAATATATTTGTGGCCTTTTCAAATCAATGCCACATAAATGTTTTGGTACTAGCAAGTTGTAGCATTGTTTGGGAGACATTTTTCATGGCATTGTAGCATTATTGATCTTTGCAGTGAGTAAGAGAAACACAACTGTCATGTATCACTTAGTAAATATGTGTTAATGGAAATGAGGCAAAACATAACATGTCTTCTAAATGTCATTTTCTCTAACTATATTCATAGACCTTTGAGCTCTACTTATGGGAGAGAGTCCATCATCAAGTCACATAATTGTCAGTTGAAGATAGCCACCATATAAGCAGTATTACTGCTGGAAAATTATGCCTAAAAGAGTCTTACAATACTTTTTTTTTCTTTTTGGTCAGTCATGGGGCTTGAACTTTGGGCTTGGGTGCTGTCCCTCAGCTCTTCAGCTCAAGGCTAGCACTCTACCACTTGAGCCACAGTGCCACTTCTGGCTTTTTTCTTTTTGTTTATGTGATACTGAGGAATCAAACCCAGGGCCTCATGCATGCAAGGCAAGCACTCTACCACTGAGCCCCTTCCCAGCCCTTAACTACATATTTCTAGATTACTAGGTGATTTTTAAAACTTTTGAAATTAAATATAGCATGAATTTGATTGAAAAGAGATTAATTTGAAGTCATATTCCTCATAGCGTCAGTAATTGATGCTATGCAATAGACTAAGAGTTTGAATGGGACTTAGGACTCAAAGTATATTTTGAACTTTAGGTACCAGTTTAAATAATAATATAATACAAATTACACCATTAACTTCCTTATACAAAAGAGAGTATTATCAAGATGTTTTGTCAACACAATAGTGATTTTTATGTCATAAATCTCATATTTAATTTTATTTACTTTTCTTGGCTTCTTGAGACAGAGTCTTTCTGTATAGCCCAGACTAGCCTCAAACTTGTGATCTTTTTGCCTTCACCTCCAGGGTGCTTGGATTACAGGTATGCATCATTCTGCCTGGCACAATTAAAAATATTTGAGATTTTTCAAGAGATTTGTTATAATAATGGTATTTTAATTTGTTTTGAGCTTTAATGATATTATATCCTGAGAAACAGGAATTTTAATTCCTATAATACAAAGGCATCACCATTCAGAATACAGAAATAGAAAAGGCAATAATCACTACTGTGGCAACAAAAATGGCAAGTATATAATTTTTGTGGCATTTTATGATGTTTTTCTATGCTTGCTTATCTGTGTTTTGGGTTTGATTGTTTGTTTTAAATAGGGGAAAGTTGCCCAGACAGCTTGCATGTCAGCCTGCCAGCATCTGTCAACATCCTTAATGCAGATGCTATTGGACAATGAATTAAAACAGATAAGCATGGGAGCTGTTCAACAATTTAACTTAGATGTCATACAGTGTGAATGTAAGTACTATCTTGGTTAACTCTCATGCATTTCTAGGACTCTATATTTAAATTATATGAAAAAAATGTAATAGAAGATAACTTTTTTCTCAAAACTGACTACAAAATACTTAATTTGTATATATAAACATATTTTCCCCAAACACTAATTTTTACGTTTCTAAACTCAACATCAACTGATATTCTTAGTCTAGAAATAATTAGAAACACATTTCTTTTCTTTCTTGTATTCTTTCTTTCTTGTATTCTCTTTCTTTCTTTCTTTCTTTTTTTTTGCTGGTCCTGGGGCTTGTACTCAGGGCCTGGGCACTGTCCCTGAGCCTCTTTGTGCTCAAGGCTAGTGTTCTACCACTTGAGCCACAGCACTACCTCTGGCTTTTTCTGTTTATATGGTGCTGTGAATCAAACCCAAGGCCTTATGCATGCCAGCAAGCACTCTACCACTGAGCCACATTCCCAGCTCCCTCATTTGTTCTTTTATACTGAAAATTGAGCCCATGGCCTGGTACCATGCTAAGATACATTGTCCCACTAAGCTGTACACCCAGTTTAAACTGAATTCTTAAAGTTTTTTTTTCAGTTGTCTTATGAGATCATTCCAGATGGCATTGTTTATGTAAATACTTTACATAGGTATTACTTGAGGCATTTGTGTTATTAAATCCTTTATGTAACTTTGGTTGTTAGTTGGTTAAAAACTTCTGTTGGCTTCTGTTATGTCTTCTCAATTAGATTTATTGCCTAATGATGGAAATGCTGCTTGGTTAGATAACTTAAGGTGTCTAAACTTCTCTGTGTTCTTACTTTTCCACAAAGGGCTAGTCTATTCCTAAGGAAAATCACATTTATACCTTTGCCTCATTGTCCTGCTATAGGATAATTTCTACTTTTAGTTACTCCTATGGATAGAGTTAACTGAAGTCTCCTTTTAAAATGACTGATATCTTGGAGAAGATCAAAAGAAGTCCTGAGTTTGATTTAATTCAGTTAAGGATTTCTGGAGTCAAGTACAAGAAGGATAAACCCTATCCTGGTAGGAACTAAGGTTCTGGCACTGGAGATAATAGAAAGGAAAAGGCCAAAACTTAGAGGCAAATCATAGGAGCTAACTTGGCTTTCCTGAAGATTTTTGCCTTTGGTTGGCTCTGTCTCTTACCATTTATATTACTGCAATCGTTACTTCTTAATATAAAATCATGCACTCAGTACTTACTGAGCAAATGTAAATTGATCAATTACATTTTCTTTTTTTTCTTTTTTTCTTTTTCTTTTATCGGTCATGGGGCCTAACTCGGCCTGGGCGCTGTCCCTCAGCTCTTCAGCTCAAGGCTAGTGCTCTACCACTTGAGCCACAGGACCATTTCAGGCTTTTTCTGCTTATGTGGTGCTCAAGAATCAAACCCAGGGCCTCTTGCATACAGGTCAAGCACTCTACCACTGAGCCACTTTCCCAGCCCCTCGATTACATTTTCATGTTTATTTTTCTACCTCTGGTGTTAAATGTTCTTTTGAAAAAGCCAACTTTTTACTTTAAATAGTGTAGTATAAATAATAAAATCTTTTTCTGTTGTAAAAGAAATTTTAATCTGCGACTCATATCTCTGATCATATAAAAATGGAACTTAGTTTAACAAACATGAGAAGAATTTTTTAATGGTTTTTATTATAAAAATACTGTACAGAGGGGTTACAGTTACATGAGTAAGGTAATGAGTACATTTTCTATGGAGCATTGTTACCTCCTTTTCCCCTACCATCCCTTCCCTCCCCATCTCCCCAACTCCTCCCTCTCCCCACCCCCCAAGTTGTAAAGTTCATTTTTCAACATAGTGTCTTGTATATCTCATTGTTACAACGGGTCAACTTGTATCCTTATTTCAGCATTTTGTTATTTCCCCTCCCCTCCCCAAATTAAAACAATGTAAGAGAAGAGAGTTTTAAAAATAACTTTTAACCCTTTTTAACTAATATTTTAAATCTGGAAGAAATCAGTTTTTAAAATACAAATTTAACTTTTAGATGATCACAAAAGTATTCTTTCTCCATATTGCGGCTGAGAAAAGTGAAGAAAGGGAGCAAAGAAGAATTTGGCCAGGTAGATGGAAAACTAGAGTGCTTGGTAAAATAGTAATGTAAAGAAGTCTGGGTATCCTGGGAATCCACTGGGAGATGGAGAAGAAGACAAGAGATAGCTCAGAAGCAAAATCCTAGAAGTTAAAAGATCACTCTTCCCACCCCCAACGCCTTGTAATACATATGTATTACCAGTCATATACTCCTCCACTCTAACGTCATCTCTCAGATAACCCTGCTGTGGAGTTGTCCAGCTAGTCCTTGAAATCCAATTTAGAGGATTAACTACTCTTCATGAAATATATTTGCATATGATACATTTCTTACGATTATGTCAGTAGATTACATTGAGCTAAAACTGTTTCTTTCTTTCTTTTTTTTTGAGCTAAAACTATTTTATCTATAAACTTTTAGTTGATCAAGTTCTACCTAAGGGTTAGAGTCACCACTAGTTTATATTGTGCCTTTTTTCCAATCAGAAGAAGTGTTCTCACCAAAACACTCCTATAGGGCTGCCTTCTTTGTAAGGCAAGACCTCTACCACTGAGCCACCTTCCCAGCCCAGGGCTGTCTTCTTTGTATGTCTTATATAAAATTCACATTTTTCCCATATGGACTCAACTCCTGTCATGATGGCACACAAGTTAAATGTACACAGCTATTAGCTCTCTCCATCTTCCTTTCTCATCTGGTCATCTATGGATAGAGAGCAGCCAAACTGCTGGATGGTCATAAAGGGAAGAAAAAGCAGATCCTCATCTATAAAACAATTACATGAAAACTGCTCTTATATTCTTCTACAAACTGGTCTTCTACAAACTGGTTTGACTATCTTCTGTTCAATATCAGTGTCTTATACACAGAGGTAGGAGAAATAATATGATATGTAATTTGAACTATCAAATACAGTGTTCCATACCCTTAACTGTTAGGACAAATCCTTTGATTGTCAGAATGTACTTTCAAATAATTGAAACTATGGCATTCTAAAATCTGTGTATCTTTCTTTTACCATCTTTTTTGTGATTACTCTTTTTTTTCCTAATCTTACACTGGTACTATTTGTTTTTATTTTAGGATATTAAGATAATACCTAATAAATTATATATTTATGTTCTCAAGGTGAACATAAAATCCTACAAATCTGTGGCATTCTAGCAAGAGATCTAGAATTCCAACAAACTATATAATAGTGATCAAGAACTTAGATTGGAGATCGTGAACTACCAAAGATTCTGGATAACACAGAAAAGGTGCTTAGGTCAAAGAATTTAAATAATAAAGTTGATGGAAAATAAACTTGAGGTTTCACAAGTGCTCAACAGGCACTCTACCACAGAGCCATACTTCTAGTCTAAAGTTAGATTCATGAATACTTAAACTTTATAATTGAGGGAATCTACCACTTTCTAATCAGAAGCAAAACTTGATGGAATCTGTGTCACAGTAGGGTTAGTTTAGTGTTACAAGGACATGGAGTTAGAACAAGACAGATGCTGAAAACTGGAAAAATATTATACTTTTTCATAAAGTACAAAGAGTTCCTGACCCTGGGAAGTGGGAATAAGAGAATGGATTATGGACATTTTAGAGGAGGGAATATGTAAATTTGTTATGATTAAATGATTAGAACCAGAGACCTATGCAAAGAAAGAAACATAGAGGATGCATACCATCATCAAGGGTGGGAATGAAATGGAAGGTATGGGCAGGGAGAAGAGAAAAGAGATTTAATCATCCAGGATAGGTAGTTTAACTAAGTTCAACAAAGTAGATAGGCATTTCAAGCATTCTGCACAGTGCTATACTCATAGTAAAAGATACGTTACATGGTAACAATTCTATAAATTCTATAAAGTACATAGTACTTTGAGAGAAGAATAGCAGCAGACTATAATCTAGATATAAAATTTCTTAGACTGAAAATATTATGTGGGGGGGGTCAGTGCATGACTTCATGTTCAGAGAAAGTTGGGAAGATAACTAGGAATGTGTTCTTGGAATATAAAGATAGACTTCTTTGAGAACTGCACAGAACACTTAATCCTTTTAAAGGTTTTGTAAATTTAAGATAAATTGTTTCTTAGTTGAGAGTATATTTGCCAGGTTTGGCATATGCTGAGTTCTGAATCTGCATATGTGCTGTGTTTTATATTTACTGAATGTCTGCTATATATTGGGTCCCAGGATGGGTACTTTACATGTAACCTATAGAAGAAAAAATAATCATTCTTCTACCACATTATTACATAGGTGCCTCTGAAATATTTTTATCAGTAACAAAATGCAGAATATTTCCTACGCTTCAAGGGACCAGATTCTTTGTTTTATATTTGAGTGTCCAGACTAGGTCTATGTATTTATGTATTATATACTTTTTATGGATAGTATACAAATAATGAATGAGATTATCACAACTAAGAGTTTAATATCTGAAGCCCAGAGGTACTAGAAAAGCTCCAGATTGGAAAGTGCTGGCACCTGATGTGATGAAGAAGGTATTTTTGTATGGACATCACAAGATCAATCCAGTAAGATGAAGACCTTACACACTAGGCAAATGATTGATCTATGTTGCCAACTCTTTTATTGTTTTTAATTTTTTATTTTGAGGCAGGGTATAGTCAAATTACATAATCTGGTGTCAAATTTACTATCTTCCTGAATGGCTGGGATTACAGGTGTGTACTACCACCATACTTAGATTGAAAATTGTACATCTGAAGATCTGTTCTTTCTTCTTTGGATGAAGACCTAACCCACCATAAACAAACAGAAAATAAGAAAACCCACAAAAACAACAAAACAAAAAGTTCTCTTTTGTGGACTTTAGTTTCATTTTTGAAAAAGATATATGACTCCAAATAGAAGTATTAAGGGGAGGGGCTGGGAAGGTGGCTCAGTGGTACAGTGCTTGCCTTGCATGCATGAGGCCCTGGGTTCGATTCCTCAGCACCACATAAGCAAAAAAGAAAAAAGCCGGAAGTGGCGCTGTGGCTCAAGTGGTAGAGTGCTAGCCTTGAGCTGAAGAGCTGAGGGACAGTGCCCAGGCCCAGAGTTCAGGCACCACAACTGGATCCCCCCCAAAAAAAGTATTAAGGGGAAATTAGGTAGATGGTGTAAGGAGAATATGTCTGTGTCATGTTTAAAGTAGGCTGAATATTGTTATATTGTTTGGATACCTGAATTTCTGCCTAGCTTTAGTAACACCTAAACTATTTGATTGAGTATAATTTTCTGTTTACTTACAAGAGAAAAAGAATACTAGATACTATGTTTTATAAGAATAGAATGACAAATACCCTGACGGCTTGCATACTACTTCTGGCCAGCCACATGTTACCAAATAAGTCTAATTCTAACTTCTGACTCTACCAGGAAAACCACTAGATGGCGTCTGTTGTCATCCCATTTAATGATAAATCTGGTCCAAGCCAAAATTTGAGTCCCAGCTATCTATTTTAAATCTTGATATAAGAAGAAATTGAAGTATTGGGTATCTCACCATTTGTATTTATATTCATCACTTAAAACCTTCCTATTTTATGTTACCTGTCTTTGTCTTCTACCAGGAAGGTCTTGAGACTTTAGCCTAGGTTTCTCATTTTCCCATGCAATCTTTGTCAGATTTTTGATCTGTGATAACTCAGTGAAATCTCCTCTCCACCCATCAATTCTGCCTACCCTGGATAGATGGTTTTTATGTCTACATTATAACTAATATACATTCCCTATCTTATAGTGAAGACAACTTTATGCCTAGGACAGGCTTTTTCAGAGACAGTTCCTTCTGTGTTTGTTTTATTTATTTATTTATTTTGTTTTTTGTTTTATTTTTTTGTAGCTGTGTGGCTTGAACTCAGGGCCTTGGCATTGTCCCTGAGCTCTTTAGCTTGGAGCCATAGCCCAACTCCTGGTTTCCTGGTAGTTAATTGTAGATAAGAATCTCACAGACTTTCCTGCCTGGGCTGGCTTTGAACCACCATCCTCAGATCTTAGCCTCCTGAGTAACTAGGATTACAGGTGTGAGCCACCTGTGTTTAATTTCAGGGTCATATACTTTTGTACCATTGGAATAAATATATAGGGCCCAACTTCATAGTATTCTTCCTTCCTTTCTCCTACCCTCTCTCATGCTTTTATAGGTCCTGGGGGCAGGACCTTCTCTTAAGAGAAAAAAGAAATGTGAGTATATAT
Organism: Dipodomys ordii; assembly: GCF_000151885.1. Taxonomy (NCBI): domain Eukaryota; kingdom Metazoa; phylum Chordata; class Mammalia; order Rodentia; family Heteromyidae; genus Dipodomys; species Dipodomys ordii. The sequence continues at coordinate 1,581,533 of NW_012267404.1, forward strand.
AAATAATGCACTTTTGCATGCAGATAGTTGGTTTTTGGCTTTTTGTCTTTTACCAATCCTGGGGCTTGAACTCTGGGCCTGAATGCTGTCCTGGAGCTTCTCTTCCTCAAGGCTAGCACTCTACCATTTGAGTCACAGCACCACTTCTGGCTTTTTCTGAGTTGTTTATTGGAGATAAGAGTCCTTTGGACTTTCCTTCCCAGGATGGTTTCAACCAAGATCCTTAGTAGCTGGGATTACAGATGTGAGCCACTGGCACTAGGTTCAGATAATATCATTGGTTTTTGTTTATTTTTACTTTTACTCTTTTTTTATTGTAAAGGTGATGAAGGGGAGGGGGTTACAGTTACATAAGTAAGGTAATGAGTACATTTCTTTTTAAACTGTTACCTCCTCCCTCATTTTCTCCCATTTACCACTCCCTCAGTATTTTTTATTGCCTTAAAATTTAGTAGATTGCCAATTTGGAAGATGGCTTCTTATTATCACAACCCACACAGACTGCATTTTATTTTGTTGTTTAATCTGCACGGATTCAAATTGAATCTTCTTCCCAGGAGATTCATATAGTAGAGCTCTCATTTTTTAGTTATCATATCTGTTTCCAATAAAGTCAGGTATCTCCTCTCTTAATCTACATTTAGAGTGTTTTAAAAATTTGGCATGAAGCTGGGTGCTGGTGGCTCACGCCTATAATCCTAGCTACTCAGGAGGCTGAGATCTGAGGATCGAGGTTCAAAGCTAGCCCAGTCAGGAAAGTCTATGAAACTCTTATCTCCAATTAATTAACCACCAGAAAAACGGAAGTGGTGCTGTGGCTCAAGTGGTAGGTAGAGTGCTAACCTTGAGCTGAAGAGCTGAGGGATAGCACCCAGGCCCAGAGTTCAAGCCCATGACTGACAAATATATATATA
>NW_012267404.1:1582496-1601002 GCF_000151885.1 Dipodomys ordii
ATATATATATATATATATATATATATATATATATATATTGGTTGAAGACCAGGATCAATATGGGTTTAAAAAAAATATACTGCCAGGTGCCGGCAGCTCACACCTGTAATCCTAGCTACTAAGGAGGCTGAGATCTGAGGATCATGGTTCAAAGCCAACCTGGCAGGAAAGTCCTTGAGATTCTTACCTCCAATAAACCACCAGAAAACCAGAAGTGGCACTGTGACTCAAGTGGTAGAGCACTAGCTTCGAGCTGAAGAGCTGAGGGACAGTGCCCAGAGTTCAAGCCCCATGACTGACCCCCCCCCCATTCCCTCAAAAATAAAAAAAAATCCTTAAAAGTATGATTTAAACACAGACAAAAACAACATACTAGAGAAGCAGGCATTGCCTTTTTTTAAAGTTAAATGATTGCCCAAGAAAGAAGAAAAAAATCTCCAAATATTACAAGTCATATAAAAAATGAGAACTTAGATTACCCAAGAAGGGATACTTCAAGGTATTTAAAAATTAAGAACTTAAAATCTACCTCAAGAATTGCCTAGAGCATGAGGCACATTACTATTCATGCAGTACACATTTATTGAATGTTTCCTGTATATCAGGCACAGAATATATAAAGTAAAAGAAATGCCTACTTTTTAGGAGTTTGTAAATTAGCTAAAAACTCAATAATTTAGTTTTTGTGAAGGAATTCATTAAGAATGTTTTTTTTGGGGGGAGGAGGTCAGTCATGGGGCATGAATTCTGGGCCTGAGCACTGTCCCTCAGCTCTTCAGCTCAAGGCTAGCAGTCTACCATTTGAGCCACAGCACCACTTCCAGTTTTCTGGTGGTTTATTAAGATAAGAGTTTCATGGCCTTTCTTGCCTGGGCTGGCTTTGAACCACGATCCTTAGATCTCAGCCTCCTTAGTAGCTAGTATTACAGGCATGAGCCACAGGCACCCAGCTCATTAGGAATATTTTTACTATGCTAGGTATGCATTGTCTATGTGAATTTAAATGGAAGGTAATTAATTTAAATAACTAAATTTAAAATATTATTAAATATTTGTTTATTTCATATTTAACTTATTTAAAATTGCACTGATTTTAAATAACACTATAATTCGGTTCTGCTTAGTACAAAGTATTTCCATTATTTTAGAAAGTTCTGTTGGATGGTGTCATTCTAGATCTAATCAGCAAGCTAGATTATATATTCATTATCAAGACAGGATGATAATATAACCCCCCTCAGAATTTTTTTTTACCACTTATTCACTTTTCCTTTACTCACCTAATAAAGTTTCACAGAATTTATTATTTAGATGATAGGGATTAGACATTATAGTCTATACCTTCAGGTATTTTATATTCTTGTGTAAAGACCCAGATAGGTTAAGGCCACAAAATAAGTGCTATAATCAGACTCTTCACAGGTTGATATGAATTGCAGGGAAAGATCTAGCCTAACCTATAGAGGTAATAGAAGTCTTCTCATAGAAAGTAATGATTGAGGGCTGGGAAGGTGGCTCAGTGGTAGAGCGCTTGCCTTGCATGCTCAAGACCCTGGGTTCGATTCCTCAGCACCACATAAGCAAACAGAAAAAAGCTGGAAGTGGCGCTGTGGCTCAAGTGGTAGAGCGCTAGCCTTGAGCTGAAGAGCTGAGGGACAGCGCCCAGGCCCAGAGTTCAGGCCCCATGACCGGACCCAAAAAAAAAAAAGAAAGTAATGATTGAAGGATAAGTATCAGTTATTCAGAACGAAAAGAGAAGAGGAAGATGTTATAGCTAGGAGATCAAAGGCATTATGGGAAGGCACTTTGTATTTGCAAAGAAGGGCAGGCAGTCTGGTATGGAAAGAGTCTAGGTAGCTCTAGGAAAGTGATTAGAGATGAGGTTACAGAGATAGGCAGAGGCAGATGTAAAGACCTTGCCCTTAGTCTTGTTTGATTATGGAAATGATGGTGAATTATTAAAGGATGTTAAATTTTGAAGTCCCAAAATGGAGGTATGTAAGAAATTATGATATTTTGAACTTAAGTAGAGATAGATTAGGACTCAAGAGCTATTTTAGGGCTTGGTGCTAGTAACTCACACCTATAGTTCAGGTACTCAGAGGAGATCTGGAGGAGCATGGGTCAAAGTCAGCCAGAGAGAAAACTCTGAATGACTCCTCCAAAATAACTAGCAAAAAGCTGGCTGGAGATGTGACTGGAATGGTACAGTGCCAGATAAGCAAGCAAGCAAGCTGAGCAAGTGCAAGGCCCTGAGATTAAACCTTGGCAGTGAAAAAGATATGTTAAAAGGGAGAAACAGTAAGATTAATTACATTTGATTTTAAAGAAGTAAAAGAAAAAAATATGAAGCTACTGGTCAAGTTGAATAGCTTACGATTACTGATGTTTTCTTTGCCAGGTAATCATTGGATTGTTAAACTATTTCCTATCCCTAAACTATATTTGAGAAAAAGAACCGACAGTTATAAACTAGTGAATTTCTTCTATATTGGTTAAATTTGTGTGAGAAGATAAACAGAAGCTGAATACTTAATCAGATTCTGGATCAGTGGCTTGAATGCCAGGAAGCCTGAATTAACTGTGTTTCCATGAAATCTCTTCTCCTTAATTCTTCTACCCTATAAAATTAAGAAGTAGGTGACTTCTAAACTAAGTCCTTGGAAGTCTATTGGTGGTATTTCAAAGGGACTGTCTCTTTTACTTACAATATTTTTATGATCCATCATCTACCTGCCCTGTTCTAAAATAAGGAAGCATGAATAGAGGGAGGAAGAGTTAGCAAATGCAATTGTATTCAATGTACATTATGTAAAAATTGAGCTACTTACTTGAGGGTAGGTATGGGAAGAGAATGACATTGATCAAAATGTAGTATACTCACCACCTGACTTTAACAATAGAAATTTTAAGAAAATTAAAGGACGATGCATAGGCAAGGTATCGGTGGCTCACACTTGAAATCCTAACTACTCAGGAGGCTGAGATTTGAGAATCATGGTTCAAAGCCATATGACTCTTATCCCCAGTTAACTACCAAAAAAGCCAGTGCTATGGCTCAAGGCGGTATAGCACTAGCCTTGAGCACAAAAGTTCAGGTACAAGCCTGGTGCTGGTGGCTAATACCTGTAATCCTAGCTACTAAGGAGTCTGAGATCTGAGGATCATGGTTTAAAGCCAGCCCAGGCAGGAAAGTCTATGAAAGTCTTATCGCCAATTAACCACCAGAAAACCGGAAGTGGTGCTATGGCTCAAGTGGTAGAGTGATCACCTTGAGCTGAAGAGCTGAGGGACAGTGCTCAGGCCCAGAGTTCAAGCCCAGGACTGGCAAAAAAAAAAAAAAATTAGTGGAGTTTTCTTTGAGCTGAAAGTCTTTTATCTTCAGAATAGCTAATATTGTTGGAATTGTCTTTAGTTTAAACAATCTATATTAGTAGTATTTAAAAAAATCTCTTGATTAAAAAAATGTTTTTTGAAGTACTATTTGAACTCCAGGCCTTACCCTTGCTTGACAGGTGTACTATTTGGGCTGTATTCCATCCATTTTTGCTTTTGATATTTTTTCAGTAGGTTTTCACTTTTTGCCTCAGCCAGCTTAGGCTGTGATCACTTACATATACTTCTCACATAGTGGAATGACAAGCATACACCACTATGCTCAGCTTTTTATTAGTTCATAGAATCTTGCATACTTTTTGCCAGACTGACCTCAAACTGTAATCCTCCCCATGTCAGCTTCCCAAGTACTTAAGATGATAGGTGTGAGCCATTGCATCCAACTAATCTTTTGAATTTTTTCATTTTGCCTTAAGATATCCTTGGCTATTGTTTTAAAGAAATGGGATTTTTTTTATAAAAATGTAATTTAAAACATGAACATTCTTGAATTATCATGATACTGCTACTTAGAATATTTTACCTGTTGTTTATATGTGGTGCTGATTGTTAGCCTTGGTGTCTACCTTTTATTTTCATTAGCTAGAGAATAGATTGACAGCTATGGAATTGGTATAGTTTCAAAATGCTTCTATAGTCATTTACCTAATGCTAAGTCAGAAATCTTTGATTGAAGTGTGTTACTATTCTTGAACTTTATATAGGATAGCCATTTTAAATTTATTGTAATTAAAGATTATAGTGATTAAGTGGCAGATCAGAAGTTTAAAATATTTGTGATAATGGGTATGGAGAATATTTTTAGTAGTAGAAATGGAAGGATATGAATAGTTCTCATTTGAAAAGGTTGTGTGTAATATTCTATTTCTAATGAGTAAAGATTTAGTAGTTAAATCTTACATATTTTGCAATGTTATTCTAATTCACTGTTATTAATTTTTTAATAGTGTTTGCCAGTTCTGAGCCTGTGCCAGGATTCCAAGGGGATACCCTACAGCTAGCATTCATTGACCTCAGACAAGTAAGATGTAATAATATACTCTGGCTTTTCTTGCGTTTTAAAATATTTATTTTTAATGCTATGGGGATGCTTTGTTTTTCATTAAAAACAACCTATCTTTACAAAAATGCTTTCTTTTTACAACAAGGCCTTGGATCACTAGGTAAGGACCTGGAGAGTGCCTACAGTCATTTTTCAGATAGGGTCTTATGCTTTTTCCCAGACCAACTCCAGACTCTGCTCTCTCTCTTTCTACCTTGGCTCCCAAGTTGCTGGGACCATAAGTATATGCCAGGACACCCAGCTTTTGTTTTTTAGGTAGAGTTTTGCTGACATTGGTCAGGCTGGCCTTGAATTTTAATTCTTCTGTCTTCTGTCTCCTGTTTCCTGTCTTCAGATAACTGAGATTGAAAATGCCTTCTTGATAGCTTTGTATTTACCACTTCTCTCTGAATCTATGTTCATTGAGTTTCTCAACTTTTTTTTTTTCTTCTGTCAGTTGTGGGGCTTGAACTCTGGGCCTCGGTGCTGTCCTTGAACTCTTCAGCTCAAGGCAAGTGCTCTACCACGTGAGCTATAGCGCCACTTCTTGTTTCCTGGTAGTTAATTGGAGATAAGGGTCTCACAGATTTTCCTGCTTGGGCTGGCTTTGAATTGTGATCTTCAAATCTCAGCCTCCTAAGTAGCTAGGATTACAGGTGTGTGCCACCAATGCCTGGCTGAGTATCTCAACTTTTTTTTTTGGGGGGGGGTCTGGTTGTGGGGCCTGAACTCTGGGCCTGGGCGCTGTCCCTCAGCTCTTCAGCTCAAGGCTAGCGCTCTACCACTTGAGCCACAGTGCCACTTCCGGCTTTTTTCTTTTTGCTTATGTGGTGCTGGGGAATTGAACCCAGGGCCTCAGGCATGCAAGGCAAGCGCTCTACCACTGAGCCACCTTCCCAGCCCCGAGTATCTCAACTTTTTACAACCTTCTCACAGTGAATATTTACTAAGTTACTTTGTGCTTTGGTTTACTGTAGCTTGAGGCTTGTTATTTTTTAATAATTTTCTGGTCATACATGCAAATAGATTAAAGAGCTTAATAAAGCTACACATAGATTTAGAGACAGGGTTGATCTTATTTAGAAAGTTGAGGAGTACTTGATTGACAAATTGGAGTGTCTACTGCTCTTGGCTAGAAGAGCCATATTGAAACTGAATTAAAATGAAACCACATGGTATCAGTCTATTAATGGTGCCCATTCTCTTATGGAGATGAAAATGAGAAATGAGACCCCACCATTGATGGAAGCAGACTCTGTTACTCAAATCAGAATTCAGTAAATGAATTCAGTAAATGTTTGGGACTAGGCTACTTTTGCTCTAATTCCTAGACAATACTGATGAGTATCTACTGTTTTTCATTATTTGAAGAGGAGACATGGTTAAAATAGATACAAATATAATGAAGAAAAATAATTTTTCATCCTTATGGTATATAAAAATTCTTTAGAGAAATAAAACACCCATGGACTGGCTGGGAATCCTTACAAGACAATATGTATATAGAAATAAGTGATTTATCTTAAGCCAGATTTAAAAGGAAAAGTCCATTTCTGTCACCAAATTATGTCAATAAAGCACTGAACACACTTACTTCTGACTGAAGTCAATGCTCTGATACTGTGTCAAACAAAACACTCTCCTGGATGACTAGATCTGTGGATGAGAAGCCTTGTTAAGTTGAAGAAGGCAGTAGAAAACAGACACCATTCCATTCTATCAGATGAAATGAGGGTCTTCTTTTTGGTAGTATCCATTTAGTTTGGATGTTCTCTCTGTTGGGCAGACCTGTTTGCCTGAATAAGATGATCAAATATAGACAACTTGAATTCTTTTTTTTTGGGGGGGGGTCTGGTCGTGGGGCCTGAACTCTGGGTCTGGGTGCTGTCCTTCAACTCTTCAGCTCAAGGCTCTACCACTTGAGCCACAGCGCCACTTCCGGCTTTTTTCTTTTTGTTTATGTGATGCTAAGGAATCGAACCCAGGGCCTCGAGCATGCAAGGCAAGTGCTCTACCACTGAGCCACCTTCCCAGCCCCCGACAACTTGAATTCTTTAGCAAGTTGGAAATAGATTTCCTTGTATATTCATTTCCAAGTAAACTATGGTCATTTACTGGGTAAGGTTTTATGTTGTAAGGACAAATTTAAGAGATAACTTGATATTTGCCATTATATGTGAATAATCTGCTCATAGAAAATTTGGAAGTTACCCTGTGATATTTTTCTATCTCATGCGAATTTCACTGACATTAACTAGTTTTTGTATTAACAACTGTGTAGGACTATGAAAAAACCACATTGCTTAAGAAATTGTACAGATTCTGTTCTTAGGGGCTTGGGGAATAGTGCAGTGGTAGAACATTTGATTAGCATGCAGGAGGCCACGGGTTTAATCCCTAGCACTTCACAAAAAAGATTCTACTCAATGATTTGACCAGATAGCTGATTCAAAACCAACTAAACTCTTAATCCATGATTAAAAGATAATCATAATTTGACAGCTCTTTATAAGTGTTTAGCTCCCTAGGAAATTACCACTAAGGTATATTTATAAATATTGATAATATTTCTAGTCATTTTGGTTGAATTTACATATCAGATGGGAGCACTTAGAAGCCATAAAATCCTGAGCAACTTTAACAGTATAGTTTAAGGGACTTTTAAGTAAAAAATCTTTTTTTTATTTAAATACCTGTCTTAGGGCTTGAACTCAGGGCCTGCTTGCTGTCCCTGAGCTGCTTTGTGCTTAAGGCTAACACTGTACCACTTGTGCCACAGTACCACCTCTGGCTCTTTTGAGTAGTTTATTGTAGATAAAAGTCTCACAGGGACTTTTCTGCTGGGGCTGCCTTCGAACCATGATCCTCAGATCTCAGGCCTCCTGAGTAGCTAGGATTACAGGCATGAACTACCAGCGTCCAGCAAGTAAGAATCTTTTTATAGGGGCTGGGAAGATAGCTCAGTGGTAGAGCGCTTACCTTGCATGCCTGAGGCCCTGGGTTCCATTCCTCAGCACCACATAAGAAAAAAAAAAAGCCCGAAGTGGCGCTGTGACTTAAGCAGTAGAGCGCTAGCCTTGAGCTGAAGAACTGAGGGACAGCGCCCAGGCCCAGAGTTCAGGCCCCACAACCGGACCCCCCAAAAAATCTTTTTATAATTTTTTTATAAAATAAAATATATGGATAGTTATATAAATATTAAATACAATTTTTGAGTATAGTACTACAGTGCAAGAACTGAGTGGCTAGAAATTTTTGGGAAGGTGCAAGAACTGAGTGGCTAGAAATTTTTGGGAAGGTGGCTCAGTGCTAGAATGCTTGCCTTGCATACATGAGGCCCTGGGTTCGATCCTCAGCACCACCTAAGCAGAAAAAAAAAAGCTGGAAGTGGCGCTGTGACTCAAGTGGTAGAGTGCTAGCCTTGAGCTGAAGAGCTGAGGGACAGTGCCCAGGCCCGGAGTTCAGGCCCACAACTGAACCCCCCCCCAAAAAAAAGAAATTTTTGATGAGCTGATTAATTACATGTTAATTTTTATAGTCTTTAAAGACGATTAAAACAATGCTCTCTGGTTATAAATGTTAAAATTTAATGATACTGTATTTTTGTTCTTTTATATTCTAAAATAGGAAAATATAATTAATTCTTGTATTTAATGCTAGAACACTGTGGAAATAACTTAAATTTTATGACTTCAGTAGCTTAGATTTAATTAATAAACTAAAAAGGCTACTTATTTTTCACTTAGGTTTGCTTAAAAATTAAGTTACACACACTTAAGTGATGAAATTCCAAATATAAGAATTGGTTTAAAAAATAGTAGTGTTGAAAACAGAAGTCTCACATAAGGTGATAAAAGTTTTTGAATCAGATCTTCGTGATTATTTAAATAAGGATGTCTTAAAGTTTTGATAGTGCTTTTGTTTATGACTTCTTAAGATAGTTCATAGCAAAGTATTTTCATACTTATATGAAGTGGTATGATACTTATATGAAGTGGTATGTTATCACATATAAAGGGGTGCTAATGCCTTTATTTACATTTTATTTGCGTTTCTGCACTTTTCCTTTTTCTTTTTTTCCTAGTCTGTGATCCATTTCTGTCTTAATAGGATGGCTGACAGTTCTTTTCAAGTATACTTAGAAAGGCAAAAGAGCTCTTTTCATAGAGCTTATGAGAGGTCATGCTTTTGTTTTTTAGTTTGAATTTGATACTGCTTCATGAATTGCTGGGTATGAAAGATTAGGAAGTAGGTCCAGTGGTCCAATTTTACCTGCCCACCCGGACTTTGCCCTGAGGTCAAACTCCTGATATTTGCTGTTCTGAATAGAGGAGTTGATGACAAGTATGAGCTGATACAAGAGGAAAGTTAGAACCATATCAAAGCTGAAGGCAAGAGAATTGGGACTCAGTAAGGGACTGTAGCTAAAAGATAGATCATCAGGATTGCTCTCCTCTCAAGAAAAGGAAATAGCTGACTTGTGAGTGAAAAGACTTTATCATCCTGCCAATCACATACTTGCTAATGGAAGCCAGTTATCTCAACAACATCTTAAGGCCTACTGCCCAAATAGACAATGTGGAGGATTAGTGCTACTGGTACTGCCTTTGTGTGAAAGTGCTGCCAATCAATTTAGACTGCTATTTGAACATGATTTGTATGTGTAATTTTTTTTACAAGTAAAACATCATAATCCTCACTTCTGAAATTGTCACTAAATGGTAGACTTTGAAATACATGTTTGTTTTTATGTTACATATATTTGAAGTGGATTTTGGGTGAATACTGTATGTGAATTTCTCTGACAATATATGAAAGCCTTAACGTTTTGAAAATGTTACTGTAAAATATGCAGTATTCAGTGATGTAACTCATCCTTTTTTTTTTTTTTTTGCCAGTCCTGGTGCTTGAACTCAGGTCCTGGGCACTGTCCCTAAGCTTCTTTTGCCCAAGGCTAGAGCTCTACCACTTGAGCTACAGCACCACTTCCAGCTTTTTCTGTTTATGTGGTTCTGAGGAATTGAACCCTTCATTCATACTAGGCAAGCACTCTTCCACTAAGCCACATTCCCAGCCCATAACTCATTCTTAATACAATAGAAATATTTTACTAAGGGCTGGGGAGGTGGCTCAGTGGTAGAGCACTTGCCTTGCATGCATGAAACCCTGGGTTTGATTCCTCAGCACCACATAAGCAGAAAAAAAAAAGCCGGAAGTGGCGCTGTGGCTCAAGTGGTAGAGTGCTAGCTTTGAGCTGAAGAGCTGAGGGACAGCGCCCAGGCCCAGAGTTCAGGCCCCACAACTGAAACGCGCCCCGCCCCCCCAAAAAAAGAACTATTTCCCTAAGTATCAGTGAATAATGAAGTATTCATATAACAGAATTTTCTAGATAGCTGAAGATTATATTTTAATCACAAAAAATTTTAATATGTTGATGTACATTTTTAAAAATTCTCTATCCTACATAGTTTCATTTTAAGTATAATTCTCATCTGAACATCTGTGGTTTTACTCCTAAGTCCTATTTAGTACATCCTTTCTCACATTGTGGTAAGTTCCTTAGACTGATAGATATTGCTTCATCTGACAATGTCTTGATGATTCTTTGAATTGTCTGCAGAAGTTTCCATAGGTTAAATGATGATAATAGCCAAAAGGTGAGTTTGTAGCTAATAAAACAATCTCATGTCCTACAGAATGTTTGCTAAAATATCTTATATGACATTATATTTTAAAGTAGATCCCATGGTGCCTTTTGGGAACAATAATTTCTGAAGAAGAGAAAAAGTTTATTTTAAAAGGCTTAACAAAGTGATTTCTCTCTACAATACCTAGATCAAGAAAGAGAATTTAGCCAGTAGTACAAGAGATCCTCCATACTGCACTGTACCTCTTTTCAGTCCTGGATTTCCCTGGGGATTACCACTGTCATGACTTCTAATACCACAAAGGTCTAGCCTAATTTTTTTTTTTTTTTTTGCTGTTCATGGGGCCTGAACTCTGGGCCTAGGCGCTGTCCCTCAGCTCTTCAGCTCAAGGCTAGCGCTCTACCACTGGAGCAACAACGCCACTTCCGGCTTTTTCTGTTTATGTGGTGCTGAGGAATCGAACCCAGGGCCTTATGCTTTCAAGGCATGCACTCTACCGCTGAGCTACCTTCCCAGCCCCGGTCTAGCCTAATTTTGAACTTACTTCCTTTAACTTTTTTTGCTTCTGACTTTTGCTTAATGTTACGTTGATGGAGCATATCCAGGTTGTTATCTATGTCTAGTCCATTGGGTTTTATTACTAATTCAAAGAAAAGTCATTTCATCAAATAATACTATGAAAAAGGAATTAAGCAACAGATTAGGAGATTAGAGGATACCTGTAATACACATATCAAAATGCTCACATTGAGACTTGCCTAGTTCATTATCTCTGCAGTGCAGCTTGCCCTTGTCTAGGTATACCATATTTATACCATATTTATGTATTCTTCTGTTGGTAGACATATGAATTGATTCTATACTTGCTGTTACAAATAGTGCTAACATTGACTTTCCTCTTTTTTTGTTGTTGTTGGTGGTGGTCGTGGGGCTTGAACTATAGGCTTGTGCACTGTCCCTCAGCTCTTCAGCTCAAGTAGAGCGTTCTACCACTTGAGCCACAGTGCCACTTTCAGTTTTCTGGTGGTTAATTGGGGATAAGAGTCTTATGGACTTTCCTGCCTGGCTGGCATGATCCTTAAATCACAGCTTCCTGAGTAGCTAGGATTACAGGTATGAGCCACCGGCACCCAGCTGACTTTTCTCTTTTTGATGATACTATATTTAAAATTTTTGAGCTTCACACTGGCTAGGCAGGCATTGTATCACTTGAGCCACATCCCCATCCCTTTTCTACTTTGTTGTTTGTTTTTTGTTTTTGTTTTTTTCAGCTAGAGACTTGTGTGTTTGTCTAGGATTGGCCTTAGACCATGATCCTATGCCTCCCACGTAGCTGGGATTGTAGACCCAGAACTGCCATGCCTGACTTGTTTTTTGAGACCAGATTCTCCCTAATTTTATTACTTGGGCTAGCCTTCAACCATGATACTCCTAGTCTCTGCTTCCTAAGTAGCCGGGATGACCATGCTTGATTCTACATAGACATTCTTTTGTATGTCTTTTGGTAAACATATTTATACAGTTAAGGAATTTACATTTAGTAGAATTGTTGAGTGAGAAGCTGTATCTATGTGATCACTTTTTTTTTTTTGGTCGATCGTGGGGCTTGAACTCTGGGCCTGGGTGCTGTCCCTCAGCTCTTCAGCTCAAGGCGAGCACTCTACCACATGAGCTACAGCGCCACTTCTGGTTTTCTGGTGGTTTATTGGAGATAGGAGTCTCACAGTCTCTCCTGCCCGGGCTGGCTTTGAACCGCGATCCTCAGATCTCAGCCTCCTGAGTAGCTAGGATTACAGGCGTGAGCCACCAGCGCCCGGCTCTATGTGATCACTTTTAATAGGTACTGTGAAATAGTTTCCTAAAGCAGTTATATTAGTTTACATTTCAGACAGTAGTGTAGAAATAAAGTTCTAGTTACTCTGTTTCCTTGCTCTCACTTATTATTTGCTTCTCTCTTTTTAGTCACTTCATTGTTTTTTACTTTTCATTTTAATGTATGTTTCTTGATGACTAATAAAATTAAACTCCTTTTCATGTTTGTTGACAACTTGAATATCTTTTGGGGGGGATAGTTTATCCAGATTTTGGCCTTTTTTTTTCTATTGATAAGATAGAAGCTCTTTTTATATTCTAAATATGAGTGCTTTTTGGTATATATGTTATTGGTATCTTCTGATTGGTTACTTATTTCCTTTTCATGTGTTTTTGATGAAATAATTTTTATACCACTAATGATCAAACCCACAGCCTTATGCAGTCTAAGCAAACATTATGCTACTGAGCTATAGCCCCAGCCCTGATAAAATAATGGAATCAAATCTGTCATTTTCCCCTATGTTTGTCCTCTTAATGTCCTGTTAAAGAAATCTTTGTCCTTGCTATCATACTTGCCTGTGATTTCTTCCAAAAACTTTATTGCTTTACCATTCATATTTAGATTTGCAACCCATCTAGAATTAATTTTTATTCATGGTATATTCATGTTTCATTTCATTTCATCTGGTCATTTGATCTAGCATTATTTCTTGAAAAAAATGGACCTCATAGCATCTTAATGTAAGAGTTGTAAAGCATAAGGCTGTGAGATATAAATACACAAATATCTAATAAACAAGAAGGATGTTTTCTTCTGCCTTCCATTAATTATACAGTTAGATTTTGTGGTTTGTGCCTTTCCTTCATAAGCAAGTTAGTTTATTGGAGTTTGGCTTTCATTTTTTTAAACCTTAATCCTACTGTACTCTTACTGTATTAAAGGTTTTTGGATTTTCTTAAAATAAGGCAATCAAGAGAAAGTTTGTATGACAACACAGGTAATCTAAAAGAAAGAAAAGCTAAACTACCAACCCACTAGATTGTATGCCCATGGCCCAGCACTCTTCTGCTACATAGTAAATAGTCAAGAAATGTTACTTCAAAACATGGGGGGAGGGCTGGGAATGTGGCTTAGTAGTAGAGTGCTTGCCTAGCATGCATGAAACCCAGGGTTCAATTCCTCACTACCATATAAACAGAAAAGTAATGCTGTTGCTCAAGTGGTAGAATGCTATCCTTGAGAAGAAAAAAAAAACAAAACAGCAGCAGCTCAGGGACAGTGCCATGCCCCTCAGTTCGAGCCCTAGAACTGGGGGAAGAGAGCAAAAACACATGTGGGGAGAAGCCAGGCACCTGGCTCATGCCTGTAATCCAAGCTACTCAGGAGGCTAAGATCTGAGGATCATGGTTCAAGTCCAGCCCAAGCAAGAAAGTCGTGAGACTCTCATCTCCAATTAATTACTAAAAAAAGCCAGAAGTGGAGCTGTGACTTAAGTGGTAGAATGCTAGCCTCATGCAGAAAAACCTCAGGGACAGTGCCCAGGCCCTGAGTTCAAGCCCTAGGACAGGCACACACACAAAACCCATGGAGGGAGGATGGCAGGGACAATTGTAGTAGTTCAGTGGTAGGACACATGCATGCATACAGTTCTGAGTTCAATCTGCACTACTACGTGACAACACACAGAACAGTACAGAAACACTTCATTAGGAGTTACTTTTTTTTCTGTTTTATTTTTGGTGAGAATCTTTTTTTTTCTAATATGCCTCACATATCAAAAATGAGATGGAAAATTTTTAAGATATTTTTGAGAAAATGACCAAAATAAGTTCTGCGTTTTTTCTGCTTACTGTAAAAAATGTCTTGGAATATTACAAAGAAGATACAGTTCCTTTTTTTCAGGATAAATGCACCTTTATTTAAGACTTGCAAAATAAGATCCTTAAAATTGTCAGAACTTCCAGATAGAAAATAGCAGTACTATTTAATGGTATTAAAAATATAATGAAAAAAATGTTAAATCCTGTAAAACCTACAGAAATTTCTTGGCCCAGTTGGCCTATATTAACTGTAAGTACCTACAAATACAAAAAAGAGAAGAGTAGTAGAACAAAAGCAACTTTGTGCAGTTGAGTTCCTTTACCTGACACTGTGGCCTCACTTTAAAATGTTCTTTTTCCTATCACCACCTCTGACAGAGGTTTCCCGCCATCCCCCTTAGTTATGGGGCTTGAACTCTGGGCCTGGGTACTGTCCCTCCGCTCTTCAGCTCAAGGCTAGTGCTCTACCACTTGAGCCACAGCGCCACTTCTCATTTTCTGATGTGGTTTATTGAAGCTAAGAGTCTCTCAGCCTCCTGAATAGCGAGGATTACAGGCATGAGCCACTGACACCTCTGACATAGCTTTTATTTTTATTTTTATTGTTTTGTTTTTGAGGAAAGAGCTAGCTATACATGCCAGGTTGATCTTTAACTCACTATGTAGCCCAGGCTATCCATGAACTCTTTAATCCTTTACCTCAGGCTCCCAAGTGCTGGGATTATTATAGGCTTTGACACAGTTGTTTTCTGTTGTTGTTATTTTGTTATTTTTTGTTTTGGGGCTTAAATGCAGGGCCAGGGCATTGTCCTTGAGCTTTTTTTTCTTAAGGCTAGCACTCTACCACTTGAGCAGCAACTTTTTTTTTTGTCTTAGACCATCAGGTAGCTTCCTTGAACTTTGTAAAGTAACATCATCTTTTCTACTAGCACTTTCTCTCGGCCCAGTTTTTCTCACTTACTAAATGTGTTTATTTCTCATATATTTTATAATTTACAAGAGAGTCCTTTTAGAACAGTGTAGTTTGTAAATAAATTTAATGTTTGTTAATGGGGTCCTGAACTATTTTGCTGTAAAAAACATTGCATGTGGGCGATTTTTTCTTATTTATTTACTCATGTACAAAATAAATGCTTCCATGGCTCATATAGCCAGCACTGGGGAAACACGAATGAATAGTAGATAATAAAATAAATTTGGACTATTTGAGAAATGAATTAGTTGGCATCAGTGAAGGCAAAGTTATCTTGGCTAAAGAGCAGCAACTAGGATCTAGAGGTCAGGCTCAGGTGGTAGAGCGTTTATCTAGCCCTAGACTCAGTCCCCAGTACTGCAAGATGAATTAAAATAGAAACTAAGGAGTGTAAGAGAAAATTACTAAAATATTTGAATGAAGTGTTGACAAAAAGTCAGAAATCAGAGACAGGGTGGAATCCTACTTTTCTTAACTATAGCATGTCCTTGGGAAATTGTTTCCTGGACTATTTCAGCTATACATTTTGATAATTTAATGAAATCGAGGAGGGAAGATTGTTGTTTAGGTTACCTTCGAGGAGGGAGTCTTTTTTTTCTGGCATATTTAATGATGCTTGCATTTCAAAAACCATTGATTGATTCTGACCAAGCCTCATGAGGGTAAGGGGCAAAGCTGGTGTGCCACGTGGACTTCATGGTGCACTGTTAGGAGTTGACAGTCCTTCCACAGCCATTGCTTTGAAAAAGACGTACCTTGGACTCCCATCTCCTTGTTCTCATCATTCACCTCACTTGCTTTCTTTCACCCTCTTGTACATTATCTCCTAATTCCTCTCTACTACCAAATAATTGTAATACATTTTAAGAAAGAAATTCTGATACACATCACCATGGAAGAATAGGAGAATTTTATAAATTTTCAGGACTCAAGTTGTATTTGACTCAAAATGAACAGCACTGAATTCTGACTCTAGGGACAGGAATGGGCCTTGGAAGCTATGAAGGAATTGTTTGGCCAGAATTCTTGCTATGGAGACTGGGTGTCTGCCAAGGTTTTACTTTGAAATTGTTGCCTTCTGTTTCTAATCTTAAAGCATCATAACATACAATTCTTTTGCCACTAGTCCAGTTTATTCTTTTATGATGAAGAAGTCACTTTTAAATAACAATTATTTCCACTATAATTAAACAAATCTTCTTTTGTTTGCATTATATTTGTTACCATATTGTATGCACACACTGCCTGCTTAAACTTGCCCGTATGACTACTTCACAGGAACTTTCTTTAGAAGTTTTAAAGTCTTTGACTTCTTAAAGTATTAATGGGATTTGCCAAAGTTGTAGTATCTGAATGCTTGATGAGATATAGTAGCAGGACAACAAGCTTGTTCACACAGCTCCTCCAGTAAGCTTTTTTTTTTTTTAATTTCAGACAAGCCTAAATTCATTTGAAGTGCCAAAGAATTAAAGAAAGGTGTATTTGGGTTTACTCCTGAAATCAACAAGACTAGACATCTCACGAAGTTTATGTTAAGGTTCAGATATTAGAAAAGTATGCTGCCCTTTGGGAGAGCTTAGATTATAAAGGATTAATCTAAACCTAAATGGTTTTGCCATTTTCTTCTTTGGGCTCCATTTGTGGGTTCTATGCTTTTAAGTATGTATGTGACTTCTGCACATACCTGGCAGCTATTAATATAAATTTTGGACTTCTGTTTTTACAGTTTTAAGAATAAAGGATTGTTGGATAGTATAGAAAATTACCTTCTAAGATGATTATTTGAAACCAAAAGTAACTCCACGTAAGTAAGCAAATACAAAAATAACATAGATTTGCTGATTTGTTTTGGTTTTCAGTTTCTCTCTGGTGTTCAGGATTAAGCTAAGAGCCTTCGACACATACTGGACAAGCAAGCACACTACATGAAGCTCCATCACAGCCTATTTTGTAATTTTAAGTAATTATACACCCACAAGAAGTTATAAACAGGTCCCATGTATACTTCCCCTGGTTTCTCCCCGTGGTAGCTTTCTACATAGCTATAGCACAGTTATCAAAACCAGGAAGTTGATATTACATGCTGCTCACTGTTTAAAATAATCAAATCAGATGTAAAGAAAAAGCTCTCATTTTTTTCCTTTTTCAGTCTCTCAGGGTAATTGGTAAGTTTCCTTCCAAGCCCTTTATAATGTAAAGACATGTATATTCACAAATGCACAGCACACACTTAGGAGCGTGCATGTAGTTATTTTCTCTTTTGCAGGGGCTAAGATCAATTATACTATAGTTTACATTTTGATTAATGTGGATCATTTTTACTTTTTTTCATACCACTCTACACTAAATGTACCATAATTATTGAACCAATCTTCTGTTTGCTGGACAAATTTTTCTGCATGTATATAGTGCTGCAGTCAGTGACCTTGTATGTATATATTGAGCACTGTGTAAGCACAGTAGGTCTTTAGAAGTAGAATTACTGGGCATTGCCAAAATAATTGCCAAGAATCAGTTTGTTTCAGAGAGGTAGTCAGCAAATGTGACAATAAACAAAATTAACAAATTTATGGAAAATCACATATGTGCAATTGGGCAAAAATAAGATGTTTTCTATTTATAATAGGAGCATCATTTTCAGGTATTTGTTTTTTCCCAGTCTGAGGGGCTTCACACATATGGGCAAGTGCTCTCTCACCTTTCCTATTTCACTCTTTCCTGCCTCCCATTCTTTTTCTTTTTTCCTGTTTTCTGCTTCCTTCCTACTTCCTTCTGCTTCTCCACCAGCCCACATTCCCTAGCTTCCTATGGTTGTGTGGCAGGTTGCTTTCTTCACTTTCCTACTTTCTGACCTGCAGCCCTCTCCAGTGGTGGTGTACATTCTCTTCCCTGCCGTGCCTGTTCCCATTCTTTCCCCTTTTCTGCTCAAGGCCTTTGTTACTTTCCCCTGCGGGAAAGCTCCAGTACCTTAGAGCCCCTCACAGCTTGCTTCTGCAGTCACAGAGATTACCTATATTCACACCCTATGTACTACCTTTCCTCCATTCTCAACTGATAGCCATTTTAATGAGGCTGCCTCTTCCTAGTCCTTTGACTTTAATCTTTTCTATGGGACTTTGTTTCTGTATTCATCTGCTCATCCTCTGCTGCAGCTTTTTCCTGACTCCCATAGCCTACAGACATGCTCTAATCCTACTCTTCTCTCCTTCACATTAAATTCCTGAAAAGAGTAGTTTGTTCCTATTTCTTCATCTCTCATTCATTCCTCTCCTGTGTCCTTTACACTCTGAGATAGTGTTCACTTGGGTCACCAGAGAAGGCTAGTAAATAGTTTCAGCCCTTATCTGCCCGCTTTTTCTGCCACATTTAATAATGTCCATCATGTCCTCCTTAAAACTCTCTTTTTCAAAGGCTAGATCTTAACATTCCTCCTCTTTCTCTTGTAGTTTCCGTTTCTGGTTCTCTAAATGTTTGTGTCCCTGAGATTTCTGTCTGTAGAAACCTGCTGTCTACACTCTGCCTGAGTGAGCTAATCTGCAGCCAGCTACTCTCTGGTAGAAACAGTATGCTTCACATACACACCAGTTCTTTAGTGGCTACTGCTATCCTCTGGCCAAAGCTGTCAGTATGTCATCTTGCTTCATTCTCAGATAAATCTCTTTTCTGTATTCTCTATTTTGATGATTGGAACCATTACCATGTCTTTTTTTTAAATTTAATTTTATTTTATTTGTGAACATACTGTACAGAGGGGTTACAATTGCATGGGCAGGATAATGCGTACATTTCTTACCAAGCATTGCAGCCTCCT